>NW_028233361.1:44232083-44836666 GCF_057557595.1 Rhyacophila brunnea | reverse complement strand
AAAGATAAACTTACAATTTTAAAAAATGTTATAAAATGTGAATTTGTTCAATGTTCCCATCTTTCCCTTTTTGACTTAAAGTAAAATATTTTCCTTTTTATGTTTTCAGATACATATTTATTAATTAATACAGTTTAAATTGTAAATTATCAAAAAAATGTCTTGTTGTTTTAATATAACGCATTTTTTTGTAGTACTTATTCCACTTTTAATCAATAGATTATGACCAGTTTCGTACGCCTCAGAGGGACATTTTCAACGGAAAGGGATTTCAAGGGAAATTTTCCTAATCTATTGATTAAAAGTGGAATAAGTACAATTTTTTTTTATTAAATTAAAACAACAATACAATGCAGTTCCACCATGAATTGACAGTTAACAAAATAAAAGAAAAAACGAATGTCTCAAATTGCAAGCTTCGTATTTTTCCGCCAAGTGCCTCCGGTAGGTAGAGTCTATAACGTTGTGGGTCCCAGGCTCGAATCCTGGGTCTGGCAAGTACACATATTGTTTTTCAATTTATGTATGAGTCAGAGTATGAACCTAATAGGTTGAGCAAGCTAACATCTATTTCTCGTAAACACAAATCTGTTAATACAAAAACCTCCACTCTGTGAAGGCCCATATGATCTTATTAGTATCGGACATGGTAAAAAAATGTAACGCCATAAGAAAGTAAAAATTATTGGGAACGACTTGTAATTGATTGTTCTGGATTTAATCCACACTTTCATTCACAATATCGATATTTTCAGCAGTACATTTACGTTTTTGACCGGTTGGATTCATAACATCACAAACATCACATACCAATTATTGTTAATTGCTTGACTCAACATGCAGAGTGTTTGGATATGGGAAATGTACCTAGAAGTTAGTGGTACCAGCACCATTTTGTTAATCCTTCCCCCCTCCCCACAGCATTAAAAAATCAATCATCCATACGAATACTCTAAAATCTCTTGGATAACACACTAATTTCTAATTTAAACGTCACTTTATTGATTTTTTTATCACTTTCACTTCAATTTTTGCACTCCAAAATGGAGCATATTTATAAAGAGATTCACATAATCGGAGATATTAAATCATTTTAAAAATCCTTCCATTATATTCAGGTCAGTTTATTTTTCACATATAGCATTTGTATTTACGTGTAGGAATGTTTATTTTCAACTTACTCCTTTTAACACGTCTTCTCATTGCCTCGCTTTCTCTTACACATTTGTATTTTTTCTCATGCGTTACAACAGGCAATCATAAATAAATCAAGACACATATTATTATATAATGTAATAAATTATCACTCTCTTTTCTAGAAAACCTTTCGCATTTCATATACTAAATTAATTTTAGATATCATATTAATCACAATATTATTAATCTAAGAACTATTTGAATCCGAAATTGGCACATTGGTGTACGTAGTATTTTCAACAAGAAATAAATGCATATTTCTTCACTGATTACTACAAAACTAATATAATCTGAAAAACTGACACTGTTATTTATGTTAAAAAAAAGTTAAAATTTATTTTTTATTAGTATAATAATATGTATAGCAATTTTTACACCACACTACATTATTCATTTTGTTCTCATTGAGAGTAGCTGGGCAGTTAGCAAACAAATATCTAGCATATTACCACTATGGATATTTTTTCGAAATGCCAGTTCGTATTCCTTATATATTCGTACTGGCTGTGTACGCGCGACGTAAGTTTCAATATAATGAATGCTCTTTGTATTTAATTAAATAGTTAATCTAGATTCTTAATATTATTTATTTTATCTATGTTTTTTGTGTTTATGTACGTATCTATGATTTTTATTACTATTGTAGTTAGCCTGTCGCGTTATCCGTGTTTTTATTTATAGAATTCGCTTTAATATAACCGTTGCTAACTGTTCATATTCAATCATTTTTATCAAACAAAAAAATATATAATATGTAAGTAATTATAATAAGGTTTGTATTGTTTCTACGGAGGTTAAGCCGACATTTTTATTTATTATATTGGGAATGAGACAACTGGGCCCCAGGACAATTGGGCGCCGCACTGTCGAATGAAATAAAATAGATGTTCGTTACGATTTTATACAGAAAGTAGACGAGGAATATTGATCAGTTTCTATCTACTACCTAGTTATTGTTTTTTATTGCTTATTGAAAATCATCATGCCTGAGGCTTTATATTAAAATAAAACAACTCTTTTCTCGTTGAAACTTAAAAATATGCACAATTAAATCATTATTTACGTGTGCATATTTAAAATTTCACCAATTATTATATAATAACATAATAATCGAAACATAAAAAATAAAATTCACGAACGTATATTTATTTTCGAATATTATTCGATTTCGTGGCGCCCAGTTGGTCCGGCGCCGAATCGTCCTATTTCCATTATTTTAACTATTTATATTTATTATATTAAATATAATCTATCTTCTGTATAGTGCCCATAGAACGCGTCGAGCGGGCGAAGTCGGCGTATGAAGCGTTTATTCATAACCATAATCACACGTCTCTTGCCGCGCATTACCCTTCACCTATGTAATAAGCGGCCCAAGCAGCACAAAATAATTATTATTACAGCGTCTCTCATAACAAAGCAATAAAAATATTATATTATTTCGGGGCTTGTAATTAATATTTACGACGACATTATTCAACCAGCAAAATATAGGACACGGAATAAAATTAAACAATGACTTCTCTGTTATTAAATAATGACTTCTCGCCCGTCGAACGACGACGCTTCGAGCAGCGTGATTTTGGTAGCCGTGTTCAATGAATGGACTTCTTTGTATTTTCATTAAATCGTATCGCCGAGAAGCGAAAAACGGTGACTCATGCGGCAGGCGGGGCACAAGGCATCGTCAAGTCCAGTGTGCGCTGGCGTATTTGATTACGTTGTATTTTCGATGATTTACGCGCCACTTGTAGAAATTTTGCGCGAGCGCCGCACTCTCTGCGTCAATGGGCTTTATGCCTAAGGGTACATGAATGCGCTACGCCCGGCAGCGGTCGGCAACCCAAATGCATTGGCGTGCCACAAAACACGTAATTCAAAGTACTGGACACTCGGCATGCCACTGAAATAAAAGAAGTAAATCTGTTGTAAGACAATTTTATTTGACTATAATAATACACTCTACATAAAAACATCATAAAAATTACAATATTTAAATACAGTATAACCTCGTTTTTACGTGTCCGGAATTCACGTTTTCCCGGCAATTGCGTGTATTTTTTTCAGTCCCGATGTATTTCAGTACATTTAATACCCGCATTTACGTTTTTGTTTCCCGCGATTTACGTCGGAAATATTCAAAATATGCGAGTTACGCGCATTTGACAATGATTGGGTCGTGACATTCGAACGATTTTTTAATATTTTTTTTAATTGAATGTTGTTTTTTAATAAAACGTTATTTTTTTAGAAACATAAAATTTAAATGTTCTTTTTTTCAATACCCTTTTACATTTTCCCTCCAATTAGGTTTTTTTTCTTCAATTCCTTAAAAAACGTAAAATGGGGGTTATTCTGTATTAACGACTCCCTTGAAGCTCAATTTTTGGAAGCTAACACCTCAATATTTGATTTACAGTATGAAGTTTTTAATTTTATGTACATTTCCGAATTTTAAACGGTTTCAATGCGGGTTTTTAATATATTTCATAATTGAGAATGTTTGCTTACAGTAGTACGTTGTACTGAAAACACTTAAAAGAGCGAATGCGAATTTTTTCATACAGTGAAATCTGACTGGCAGTTCATTCCACGTTTTGGTTATCATGTCAAGATAATTAAATGCGTACGTTTCTCATAATTTCATCTCTGGCAGTTTTGACGTTTAATTTCCAAATTTCAGAATTGTTAAATTCGATTAACTCTAAATCAATATACCTACTCAATGTTCAAAAATTCAAAATATTCTTTTTTTGTAACTGTTTTTAATGTCAGGCTGCAAAATATATTATTTAAACATGGGTGAGTGTTTTTATAAATCCTTAAACTTTTTTATGAAATACTTCTACAAAGTTTTATTACAAAGCCATTACTTAACGGCCCACATGCTCAGTGTAGGTCAAAATGGAGCTTTTATGGTATTTTCTGGGCATAACCCTGGACATTCCTTAAACGTTGTAGGTAATCTATTTATATAATTTTGAAGCCTTATTATCCTTTAAATTTATTTTAATCATTTAATGACTGCATAAAGTATTTTTATTACATAAAATAGCATTCTTTTAAACCTCTCGCTCTAATGTTTTAGAATATAGTCATATTTCAGTACATCCATGTGCAGTGATGTTAAGATTTTTTAGATATATTAATTTTTAAACGCATTTACAAAACCATAGGTAAAATTAATGTTAACATTATATAGTGACATATTTACGATAAATAATTAAATTTTATAATCTTTTTGATCCCAAATTTGACAAACATTAGGCATTTTATTATTCAAAAATGGGCACGATTAACACATTTGAAGATAATTCTAAAGATACTAATTATAAGCTATGTTTATGACCATTCAAATGTGATAAACATCCTACGATAATATTTGCTTTATAATAATTATTGACCTAAGAATAAGGTAGTATTTTTTTGAAATACGCCATTTCTATTGGCATTTCCCAGTGGCTAAACTACAACATACGGCCGTAGCCATAAATTAACAAACGATAAATGAAGTAGGGAGTAAGATCATGTTAACGCGTGTGTTTGAACATGTACCTAACCGATTTTTTTAAGCGGTATATGTTCAAAGACGCGCGTTACCATGATCTTACTCCCAGTTACAACCAGTTGTCCCATTCTCACAGTAACAGAAGCCTTATAGTAAACGTTGCCGTCTACTACGCACTATGTATTTTGTATTTGTCAAAGCCTTAAAAATTTCTACGCTGACGTTGCTGTTACTAAATTGACGTAGGTATTTAAGCTGTTATTGGCATGCCTATAAGTTTTGGACAGCGGAAATATGATAAGATAACTCGTGTTTCGTTTTTAGTCGTATAAGTATGGAGAATAAAAATATATTATTATTTTTAAAAGTATTAGTACTTATTAGTTGATTATATTTTTTTTTTGCTACTAGGAGTGACGTTCCATGTGCGCAAGGGAGATTTTCTTTGAGTTTGAGGCAGATGCCACAATAATTGATTCCTCAGAAAAAAGCCGTAGGTACGTAATATATAAAATTATAACAAAATCTTAGAAATATGTGTATTTCTCACAAAATAGAATGTTACCCAAAGTATACTAAAATCAAACAGGCCTTTATGTGTCGCTACATTTCAAAATCAGCCAAGTCCACCTTTAGGTATTTTTTTTACTTTTTTGTGAATTACTACTGAAAACTACTGCTTTCTAACATTTCTGCATTATCAAAATGTGGAACGTATTAATTTTAAATAATCTATACTCGAAATAATATAAACTTTCACCCTTGTGACTGTGTATTTGAGAAAACAAAAAGCTGTTTTTTCCTATTCATCTATTATGGACTTGGCTGATTTTTAAATCTAGTGACACATATAGCTCTATCACTCTAAACAATACGTACTTATATATATAAATAAACTGCCAATATTATTAATTAACATAACTGTCATCTTTAATAACAATAAGATAATGAAGAGGTACATTGCAATTTTTACTGGCACGTTGGTAGCTAAAATTTATGATTTTTATTTTATTGCCCCGAAATCCCTAAGAGCGCAGCCACACAGCATTTCAGTCGACGGAAATGGGACGACTGGCCTCCAGACAATTGGACGCCGCACTCTCGTAGACACGTATACAGAACGTAGACGAGGTATTTTAATCAGTTTCTATCTACTACTTAGTAGTTTTAATTCATTTTACTCATAAAATAATGTATTCTTTATTGCGGATTGAGAATTACCATGCCTAAGGCTTTATATAAAATAAAAACTCTTTTTTCGTTGGAACTTAAACATATGCACGATTAAATCATTGTTTACGTCTGCATATTTACATTCCCACCAACTATCAAATCATAATATAATCATTTAAATATAAATATAAATAATAATATTAAATATTTTTTTTGAAATACCTAATGTCTATTTATTTTCGAATTCCGTGGCGTCCAGTGCCAAATTGTCCTAGACCCCAGTCGACGCCGATGCACATGCATTGAAATGCCGTGTGTCTGCGCCCTAAGTCCGCCACTATGGACTCTTAAATTAAATACCATATTTTGCACAATTCACATGAAAAAATATGATATAAAATATAAGGGATTCGGCACTATAATATTAACAATATGACATTTTTGAATGGGAATATAATGGAAATTCCACATTTTTTTAGTGTGAGTCAATTATTATTAGGTAACTATAGAAATATAAAATTCTGTATATTTGCACCTTAAAGATGGCGACCAAGTAGACTTAGCCATATTTAGCCACTTATTTTGTAATATACGAATTAAATACTGATTTTGTAAGATTTTTCAATTAACATACCTATAGGAAGGAGATAAAAATATATTATAGATATTTTTATATGTGCGCGCCTGAATCGAACTCATCGATTCAATAAACAGTGACGTCCCGTGGGGGTGGGGAGGTCATGCATTGCATAGAGGCGGCACATTATAAAGGGTGGCGAATGAAGGCACGAATACTATTATTATAACCTTTGAAAGTAATACCGGCTTTTCACGAGGTAAACGATGTCATCGCTTCATTATAAAGTATCTACTTACAGACATCTTAGTTTGAAAAATAATCTTTTTTTAATAATTATTAGAAACAAATACGTTTTTGGTGTATTAATTATTGTCTGTTTGCCGGTCCTCGTAGTCCAGTGCATAAGGCGCTGGCCTTTCATCTGGGGGCTCCGGGGTCAATTCCCAGTGAGGTCACTATATATTTATGTGAATTTCTCAAAGTCTGGGTGTTTGTGATAGTTTCACTTATAATACTAACTATACCTACTATTGTTCCACTATACTACTGTCATTGAGCCTCATGGCCTGTAGCAGTGTTAAAAAATAATATAATATACCTATGCATATTGATACCAGTGGCGAAGGGTGACATTTGGAAAGAGGTAGGCTGTGTAGATCAGAGAAACAGAACACACTTGTAAAGTATTCTTACGTTAAATAAGAAGATAAATCGATATTACTACTGATGAATAGGTGCACAATAACGATAAGGATATCGGAAGTGAGATGGAATAAGGAACAGGCAGGGTAGGTTGGTTTGACTCCGATAATAAGAAGAGTGATGCGTGAATGAAATGAACCCTGGTTTTATTATCTCCTTCCAAATAAATATTAATTTAATTCTTACAGATAAGTTTACAGCTTATAATTTAGCAGGGTGAAATCACGATTATGCGTTCTGACGGATTTACGTAATCGATCGGGCGAAGCTGAACGATAACCTTACCGTTAAATCTTTGATAACCGACTGACATATTGATTTCATGTAATGAGTATTTTTGTAGTGATTCGATATAATAGAAAATGCTGCTATCACTACTTGAATATTTTGATAATCATGCTTTGTTGTGTAATGCATGGCTCGTTTATAAATAATTGATTTTAATTTGAACAATTAAGCAGTTTTTAATAATTAGGCAAGATTGCTTTTCATATAAACAACTTTTGTGCATATCATGATAAACTTACGTAGCATTATTTATTAGTTTGTAATATTATTGATTAAGTGAATTATTAAATTATTTTGCTACATTAGCTTTCTGTTGAAATTTTGATTGACTCTCATAAATCGCTTGTTTGTAATTTTAACAATATTATGTTGCAAGGTACTTTGTAATTATAAATTAATGGTTTTCTGCTAAGTCATGCGGATGGTAGGGTATTCACCCTACAAGGACACACTAATTCGATGAAAATGTCTACAGCTTACTGACGACATACTATTGAGCGATGAGTTTAAACTATGTATTTTCCTAAACATTTATATGTCGTTCATTCATTTAGATGTCGTTGGATTTTTTTTTAATAGAATATAATATTTAAAATATTAGTGATTCATGAGATGATAAATACGCAAAAATATGCAATTAAACATTACCTTTCTTAAGAAGGTAGGCTTTAAATAATCGCCTAGTATGGAGTCTTCGCTACTGATCGATATCATATTTTAATAGGGAAAACTCAAACAACCTTGTTCCAAGATAACGGCGTTTGAATTAAATTTTTTTTAAGTCTTGATTTTGGGGAAAATTTATGTTGTTTTATATATTTAGTTTATTGGAATTCAGCAATACACAATGAAAATTTGCAGTTTTATAAGGAATTATACCAAAAATTACAGTACATAACGGAAGTAATGATTAATCTCAGCAATGGTTATTTGATTTTATGACAGATTGAAGACATTTTTGACTCTTTTTCATGCTGAATTATAAAGAGAAGACTACATCAAATGAAATGACATTATTAACTAAAAACTTTAAAATTTTAAGTTGTTTTCTTATTGAAAATGAGTATTGATATACTAATCTAAAAAAAGTAGCTGACAATAAATAATAAAACAGGTAGAGGAGGTACCTAACGATTTTGCGAATAATTTGAAATTAAAAATGAGGCGGACGGAATTCTAAGGGCTAAATTAAATGGGCGGCACTTGACCTAGGTTCGTCACTGCCTCTTAGCATATAAACTTTTAACTTTCTGATTATTTAGTAGTCGCCATAATTAATTATTTACAATGTATGTTTCCTGAAAACATGTGTTTATTATTTTTTTTCTTATCTCTATTATAATATTAGTGGTTACATGTCATGTGACCACTAATCAGCCATTAATTCATCACCACTGATTCATAATGCACTGATTTATGAAGTTAAATGACATTATGAAAATTAATCCAACACGTCGAAACAATATTTTCTTGCGCTGTATATAGGATATTAATTAACCTACAAATTATTAATTAAGTTGGTTGATAAATAAGTGTACCTACGTAGTGTATTAGATTTGTGATGGGGGGAATAAAGGATCCCGGGCACTTGCCTGATATTGTGGTGACAGGCACGAGCTCCGGCTTGACTCTTGGGCGTCGTCCATGGCTCACAAGATTGACATATACGGTTTTGTATCACATTGTATTTACCCCACTATACGGCCGCTCATGATTGTCGTTACAACGGCGTGATATTAATATAATCACGGCCCAGTTTACGGACAATTTTTTTCGATATGACCAACAAGATAGTTTAAATTTATGTTTCGACTTATTTTCAACATAGGAAAAACATAATATTGTGCGCGTGACAATGCTCAGTATGTAAGTACATATATGTACAAAAATTGACATATAAACTATTGAACATAAGTCGTGCACATCAATTTTAACAAATGAATACTCAGCCGCATGTCTCCCATATCCCGAAGCGGGCCCTCTTTGCTAGGATCTTTGGCGGGCCCACCTACCTATCGCTAAGGTTAGGAGCAGTGTTTCCAAAATTCTACACTGAAATTATCATTTAAGTACTAACATCATTCATAATATCACATCAAATTGCAACGCACAATCACATATTTAAAATATGTAGATAATAGTCCTGAAGTAAATAGCGCCGCAGGTGACTTTTGTTACTATTAGAGTAAATTTGCGTTGCGTATTAATCTCACTTAGCTGGTCGACCCACCACGCCGGACCCCTTCTATGCCCGGGCCCCTATGCTAGAGCCCTGTCAGTCCTCCCTTGTGGGGCCATGCTCGGCCGACAGGGAGGAATTATTGTTGGAAGCACTTTCTCATTCTATGACTGACGTATCAGCGTGAAATATTTGCCAACTATTTCAAATTAGATTAAAAAATCCAATTGACGATTCGAATCGGATGTATTTGGAATCAAGTAAGACCTGTCTCGACGTACGCAAACTGCAGTGTCGTACTTGATTCTAAATGTATTCAATTGAAATTAAGCAAGATCATTCCAATTGCATACAATAAATTATTGACGCACATTGCCGTGTGTTAGCGCAACAACCAATTTGCTCAAAAATATTGCTTTTTTTAAATCAAAATTTACAATAATTTATGAACGAAATTGAATGAATGGAATAGTCGTTGGGAATCACTCATACAAAGTCATACAAACTAAGAAAACTCCTTCTTTCTTTAATTTATTTAACTTATATCTATAACATTGATGTATATCGACATCATTGCCATATCAGAATTGGCGCTGAAAAAGGTATTCACAGCACTAGAAGCCTCTGCCAAAAGAATGGGCTTACAACTAAACGAGGCAAAAACCTGTCTACGTCACACCACGAGAAAGAGCACCAAAGTTAGATATTGGTGCATATGTTACGCCGAATGTGCGAAATTGACTATTACATGAAATGGGCAAAATTTTGGCTAATTCATGTAATAGTCAAGCCCGTTGCCTTATTGATGAATTAGGTAAATTATCTGCCGAGTACATGAATTCGCCAGGGTATGGAATTCTGAAACTGTCAACATGACAGTAGAAGAGTAAATTTAATACGAATGGTTTTATTAGTTATAATTGGACATAATATACCTAATATTATTATTATTAGGTTAGGTTAGGTTAGGTTTTGTAATTCTGAATTTAACTGAATGTTCATTTTGAGGTTAGCTAACAAGAGTGTCAATAAACTATTACAAACATACAATCGACCATTGCACGATTGATACCCAAGCACGAATCAAATCGCGAAAATACCTTTTTATACAATTTTTCCGTTATCATATTATAGTTCTAGATTTTTTTTTGGGCATAGTAAATGGATATGAACGTCATTCTAGTTATTGGTTGGTATATTTTTATATTATAAATATTATAATCAATGACATTTGACACATTTGGTTAGTTTGATTAGTTGCAAAAAACACCACCGGAGCGCGACAATCTATTTTGACCATAGATAATATACGTACATTTTGACCAATGCATGAGCATTTGACACAATTAGTATAGTTGCAAAAAAACACCACCGTATCGCTACTATCTAATTTGTTCAATGCATGAACTAGGCAGAAAAAATACTGCCGAATTCACGCACTCGGCAGATATTTTGTCTAATTCATGAATAAGGCAACGGGCTTGCATTTTTCATGATTTAGGCAAAATTTTGCCCATTCGGCGTAACACATACAAGTTTGATACGGTCGACAGTTTCATATACCTTGGTTCTCTTGTAACTTGACATAATGATATTACAGAATAAATCAACTAGAGAATCATGTCTGCGAAAAAATTGGACATTTTAAGTCCCGCATACTATCTCGCCGAACTAAAAGCACTCTTTACAAGACATTTTTGTAGAGCCAGTGCCCACCTACGCATCGGAAACCTGGACATTAACTCTGCGAAATGAACGAGGCCTGAACATTTTTGAAAGAAAAATTCTCCGTCGTATATATGTACCGATCAGGGACGGCACCAATTGGAGGAGAAGATATAATGCTGAGCTCTACGGACTGTACGAAGATTGCAGCGCAGTTCAATCAACTAAGATTGGAAGACTGCTATAGTTAGTCATATGCACCGTATGAATGACAATGAACTGGCAAAGAGAGTGATGTCTAGCAATCCAATAGGGCCAGCGCTCGAAATGGAAAAAATTACGAACCGGAGCGCTCGGTAGTTTTCTGAAAAATTTTACATAGTAAAGTTATCAAAGTTTATGTGTTTTTTTTTCATAAAAATAAGTGTGTTAGATTTTCTATTATATGGCCTATCCAGCTCGGACGGTAAAATTATTTATTCCACGAGACGGAGCGATAATTTTACCGATTTCACAAACAGGAACGGCGCTCCGGTGCGTTCCTGTCCATTTCGAGCCCTGAATAGGGCATACAAGAAGACGCAGGCCAAAGATTCGCTGGTTGGATGGAGCTGCCAGTAACTGCTGTATTCTGGGGGTACCGAATTGGAAAGCGGCCACACTGGATAGGGACAGCTATTGGAGGAGGCCAAGACCCACACCGGGTTGTCGAGCCCCTGATGATGATGATGGTATAATATTGATGTCTGTAGTTATTATTAGTTTCTTATTCGCTGAATATTAAAATAATTTTCTGTACATTTTTAGTAATTTCATAACTGCGTTGATGTTATTTTAGACCGGACTGGAGTCATACATAAGAAAATTTAGAACCTAATCGAAAATAGTCAGTAAACCTGTCTAATTATAATTAATGAATAAACATATTTTGGGAATAAAACCATAGTTTCGGATAACAAATTTTATGAAATGACAATAATAATAATATAACATTATCATAACGCACATCCGGTGCAACAACGTCATAAGTGTTAAAAAATAAAAAATGAGATTAATGTAAAAAACACGCCAAATAGGTATCCGCACATGTGCGTCAATGTGATAAGTGTGTTATTAATGTTATTATGTTTTCGTCAGAGGTCTCATAATTATTATTATGTCGAGCGGTTTTCGTGGTGACTGGGACAGCAACCTGTACCATCCAGGGGCACCTAGCGGAAAAATACAAAGCTTGCAATTTGAGACATTTTTTTGACAATTTACAATTTCAACTGTATGAATAAATATGTACCTATCTGAAAACATTAAAAAGAAAAATATTTTTTATTTTCAGTCAAAGATAAACTTACAATTGTAAAAAATGTAATAAAATGTGAATTTGTTGAATAGGACCGCACCCTATTATAACATATATTTTATGGTCATATTTATTATTAAAATTTAGTTTATTAAGTTTTCTAAGCATCACCTAGGAGATTTTTGACTTATTCATAGTTTTAATATTTTTATTTTTTTATTTAAAAAAACATCGATTTTTATAAAAAATATAAATGTGTATTACTTGAAATCCTTTTTATTTATTATACTACATAAATATTTTATATTACATAAATATTATTATTATTATTATTACGTTATTTATTAGTGTTAGGTATTTATTATTAATTATTATTATTATTAAAAAATATTTTATGGTCATATTTATTATTAAATTTAGTAAATGCTTACATACCTAAGACATTTTTGACCAATTCATTGTTTTAATATTTTTTAAAACATTAAGGCGAAGTCTTCACTGAGCCTTTTTTAAAGAGGCACCTAGCCGAAAAATACGAAGCTTGCAATTTGAGACATTTTTTTGACAATTTACAATTTCAACTGTATGAATAAATATGTACCTATCTGAAAACATTAAAAAGAAAAATATTTTTTATTTTCAGTCAAAGATAAACTTACAATTGTAAAAAATGTAATAAAATGTGAATTTGTTGAATAGGACCGCACCCTATTATTACATATATTTTATGGTCATATTTATTATTAAAATTTAGTTTATTAAGTTTTCTAAGCATCACCTAGGAGATTTTTGACTTATTCATAGTTTTAATGGGGGAGAGGCATAGAAATTCATTATCAAATTAAAGCTTTAAACATATTTTAATCGATCGATACCTATCTAAATACAATGGGAAAAATAAAATATATTTTTTTATTTCAAAGAGAAAGCGACAAATTTGAAAAAATGGCTAAAAATAAGGGTTTTACTAAAATAAATATTTATTGTTCCAAGTAATTTCTTGAAACAAAATTATCGATTTAATGTTGTTTAATAAGTTTTCTTGGAACTAGTGAATCTCTTTTGTCAATTCATTATAGTTTTAATGTTTTTTTTTCAATCTAAAATCAATCGATTTTTACGAAAAATAAAAAGGTTCAATTTTCAATAATTGCATCAAGCGAAAACGTGGGCCTGTTCAATATATTTTTCTTACTTTTTAGATATATTTAACGTAATATTTTAATTTATATTTATTATGTTATTTACTAATTTCAAATTAAATACAGTCGTCAAGGACGTGCTGCCTCTAGCGGCAACAACGTGCGATACCGAAATAACTGTCATCTGTATTAGATTCTAGTTCGCATGAATAATAGGTACCTACCTCGTATGTAGATACGTGCGGTTAGTATGCATGCACATGGTAATATATCTTATTACGAATGGTCTGAAACAATTTGAGAAATTTATGTTAGCATTTACATTAAGCCGTCTTCTCATTTGTTTACTTGTATATTGATAAAACAAAGCAAACATTCATCAGTCAATTTCAATACACTGCTAGCAACGTTCCCTCTAATTTTTCTATTGTGTGTGTGCGGATCATCAATTCACGCATTTGAGCAGTGGCGTAAATAGGGTTGGTGTCACCCGTCAGCCGGTGTGGTAAATTTACACCCCCCCCCCCCCCCACAAACAAACACATACAATTTTTCATTAAAACTTATATTGTTAAGGTAGGTATCTATTTATTAATTTCAGCGATTTTATATAATAATAACACTAACAACGATAATTTTTGAAGTACCTACTTAAATAAAAAAATAGGAAATAAAGAAAAAAAGTAAAACGCCCGATCTGGTCCCACAAAAGCCAATTTGTTGCATTTAGAAAATTTGCGGCGTCATACTGTCAACGTGAAGATGTTTTTACTTCCTTAGATAATTCATAATTATCAGCTTTGTATGAGCTACCAAAATTTTTAATTTTGCTTATGTGTTCCTTTCTTTTATGGCCACTCTTGACTAGTCATATAAATTCGGTTAAAGCACACTTGAGTGCATGGCAACCTCAGTTTGGGTAACTCCTAGGTAGGTAGGTAGGCTCCTGAGACATTCTCAGTTATAAAAAAGCAATTAGACGAAATAATGTTCGCGCTTACGTAGTAGGTAGGTACAAGTTAATTTTCCTGAATCATCTTATATGAAAAGACATACATATCCTGAAAAACCATCGCGTTTGATATATTATATGCATTGAATTCTATTACCACTTCAAGTGAATGTGAACGCGAATTTTCGCAAATGAATCTAATTATTACCCCAATAAGCAGTGGCGCACCCAGGATTTAATATTGGGGGGGCCAAAGGAGGAGAATGTAAATTAGTCCCATAGGCTCTTTTTCTTCTTCACAGCCTAATTTATCGTTTATCGGTCTTTTGTCTATTGCACTCGGTGTACCTAGACCATGGTCCCCACATCCTGAAACGGGCCCTCAGGCTAGGATATTTGGCAGGCCCCCTACCTACCGCTAAGATTAAAGGCAGTGTGAAACACTACATTAACGTTTTTCAAATTGTGTTTTAGTTCAAATTAAGGGTACTTATACAGTGAATTATTGACGATTTTTAATACATCTACTTTAATAATGGAGCTGTCGAGTATCGACACGTAATAATCAAAAAATATATTGCACAATTATATAAGTAATTGAAAATGTTCATGGCCATGAAGTGTAATAGCGCCGCAGGCGACTTTTTCTACTATTAAAGCTACTTTATGATGTGTGTTTATCTCACTTATCTGGTCAACCCGACACGCCGGGCCCCCCACAACCCGGGCCCCCAGACTAGAGCCCTGTCAGTCCTCCCCAGCCATGACCAACACCACTCCTGAATTAAGTTGGACACCGAGAATTTTTTGACAGTTCATTAGGGATTGGGTTTCTAAAATTTTGTTTGTTTTTTTCGTTTTTTTCAAAATTTTTGTGTTAGAAATTAAAATCTAAGAAATTTTTCTAAAAAGGGTGTTGGAGAATTATTACAAATCATTTTTTTGCCGTGTTTTTATTTGTCTAAGCCCAAAGGTATAGTTTATTGGCTTTCAATTTCAATGTTTAAAATCATTCTGATAATTTTCATGTTTGGGGGATGCCAGGGCCCCTCGATCCAGGGCATATCGACTTGGACACTAAAGACGTACCTAGTGCGTAACGATTAGGTGGCCAATCGACATAATTAGCATACTATTTAAAAGTGGTAATTAAAAAGCAATTATCTAATCAGCAGTCAATGTGTTAAGTAATTAACATACCTACTTAATATATATTCATCGAAAATAAAATTGATACAATGTTTGTAAGTAGCTACATAAAAAAAAAACATTACTTATAAAATATCTGCAAACTAAATAATGTCAAAATTAATTTGGGATATACCTACCTATTCAGATTTAAATAATTAGATCAGTCCTTATTTGGTTTCACTTAACCAGTTTCCAATATTTGTATAAGTAATCAGAAGTATTTACCTACCAAAAATAATCTCGACTGGCATATTTATACCTAGTCACAAATCAAAACTGGCGCAACGTTGCTTTTTTGCGATGGTCTGAGACCACAGAAAAGAAAAAAAAATATTTCTGAGTTCCCTGTCCAGCCAATTCAGCCAGCATTGATGGCAGCTAGCATTGATATATTACTAGGTATGTACCTGCACGACTGACAGATGCTTTCCAAATAAACCCTGCAGTGTGCCTGCCTACATTTATTATTATTACCTACGTTTTGTGAATGCCAGAAAAAATAAATTATCAACACATTCGACGTACTGTTTTGAGTCCGGTCTAAATTCTATTCAGATGTTAGGTATATTTTCTTATGATGAGAATAAATTATTATTGTCAATGTTTTGGGTATATTTTTTTTTTTTAGAATTATTAATAACCATGTCCTTGCTTTTTCGTACAAGGTAGTTGTTAGTAATTTTGAACAATCACAAACACCCAGGCTTTGAGAAAAACACATAAATGTTTTTGTCATGACTGGGAATCGAACCCAGGAACTCTCGGGTGGAAGGCGAGCGCCTTACCAACTGCACCACGAGAGCCGCCTAATTATTTTCAAATTACCAAACCGGCTGTCATCTTCGGATTGTTCTAATAATGTATTGATAATATTTATATTTTTACTTAGGTAACCTAATCATTATTTTCTAAAAATGTGTTGTAAAATAGTCTATGACGCCATTTTTATGGAGATCGTGTGTATGGTCTAATGATTCCATACCTAATTAATTATCTTCATTACTATGAGAATGTCAATAATTCACAGATTGTTATCACATATAAATATCATTACACAATATTATTATATGTATATATTTTTTTAATATTACTATAAAATCCAAATTCTAATACAATCCAATCCATTCCAATAAAACTCACATAAGTAATTATTATAAGGTACTACCTCGATGGTCCACGTATATTTTTATAATAATCTGACAAAATATAAAAAAGTCCGATTGAAATAAAATGCAAAATATATATATACCATTGTTTAAATAATAACTGTAATTATATCACCTGTTTTTAGATTTTTTATTAATATATAATTACAGTGACATCTAGATAAGATGCCTCGAAGATTCATTCAAATTGGATTGTAATTGGAATTAGATTCTGATATAATTTTGACCTATATGCTTTGTAATTCGGGGAATAGATGGCTCTATAAAAACGAAACTTTTGATGACATCCCCCTTAAAAAAACATCGATTTTTATAAAAAATATAAATGTGTATTACTTGAAATCCTTTTTATTTATTATACTACATAAATATTTTATATTACATAAATATTATTATTATTATTATTACGTTATTTATTAGTGTTAGGTATTTATTATTAATTATTATTATTATTAAAAAATATTTTATGGTCATATTTATTATTAAATTTAGTAAATGCTTACATACCTAAGACATTTTTGACCAATTCATTGTTTTAATATTTTTTATATTTATTTTAAAAAACACTGATTTTTATAAAAATATAAATACTTTTCATCTATAATTTTATTTAGGTATGGTCCCAATATTGAAGCTCGATGTGCGATGTTATCAATGACATATATTCTTTGATACTGCCATCTATGAAAAAGATGTTAAGCACTGTAGAAATCTATTCATAATCACCAACAAGGTTTGCGTAAAAACTGGTAGATGACACTTGACGTATAATAAATAATAAGAAAAATAATACATAATAAAAATATTAGTATCGTCCGAGGATACGTCTCACGAATGGCGTGCGGTGACTTTGGCTTGTAGGACATTTAAAAAAAATACATATTATTATAGCTACATAGTATCTATTTAGGGTTTTGTAACAAATTTAGTTTTGGCTGGCAGCCGATATTGAAATGAAGTGGATACCGACTAGTATTTTAATGTGTGGTATTTTGGTAGTTCTGAAAATATTAACGAAATATAATATCATTAGATATCATATGAAAATATCAAAAGGGGAACATATTTTTTACTGGTCGAAAACTACCGCGAATAGCGCGTGGAGTGTCTCAAGTCTCAATCAGAAACACAAAAATATTGGGAAGTGGATTACTTTCTGGGTGATACTGAAACAAAGCTTAATTTTCGGGTGTGGAGAAATAAAAGCAAAACCAGAATGTAGTATTTAATACTTTGGACGCGGAAGACGCACCCGGCGTGTAATGACCAGGCGGCCGATCGATGTAATTAACGTGCATTTTAAAGGTGCTAATTAAAAAAATCATTAACTACTCAGCAGCGAATGAGTTAAATAGTCACGTCGGTATTATTATGTGTGTTACGCTGAATGTGCGAAATTGACTATTACATGAAATGAGCAAAATTTTGCCTAAATCATGAAAAATGCAAGCCCGTTGCCTTATTCATGAATTAGGCAAAATATCTGCCAAGTGCGTGAATTTGGCAGTAATTTTTCTGCCTAGTTCATGTATTGGGTAAATTAGATAGTAGCGCTACAATGGTGTTTTTTGCAACTAAACCAAATGTGTCAAATGACGCAAAACACGCGTGTTAACATGATCTTACTCCCTACTTCATTTATCGTTTGTCAATTTATGGCTTATGGCCGTATGTTGTAGCTTAGCCACTGGGGAATGCCAATAGAAATGGCGTATTTCAAAAATATATTACCTTATTCTTAGGTCAGTAATTATTATAAAGCAAACATTATTCGTAGAATGTTCACATTTGAATGGTCAAAGATATAGCTTATAATCAGTATCTTTAAAATTATCTTTAAATGTGTAAATCTTGCCCATTTCCCCCATTATTTTGCCCATTCTTGCCTAATTCTTGTCAAATTTGGGATCACAGAGATTATCAATATAATTTTTTATTGTAAATATTTCACTATAATAATGTCGACATAAATTTTACTAATGGTTTTATAAATGCTTTTAAAAATTAATAAATATGAAAAATCTTAACACCACTTCACATGGACGTACTGAAATATGACTATATTCTAAAACATTAGAGCGAGAGGTTTAAAAGAATACCATTTTATGTAATAAAAATACTTTATGCAGTCATCAAATGTTTACAATAAATATAAAGGATAATAAGGCTTCAAAATGATGTAAATAGATTATCTACAACGTTTAAGGAATGTCCAGGATCATGCTTTGAAAATAGCATAAAAGCTTCTTTTTGACGTACGCTGAGCATTGGTTGGTTTATGGCGACTGGCTTCACATTTATATTTATCAATCTACTAAGGGTAGTTATTAGGTATTAATAAAATCTATTACATAGTAATTCTAGTTCAATTTGTAGGGAGGACCATTCTTAGGGGGGCGCAAATTATTTATTCACCTGTATAAGTGAGAAGAAAGGCGGGGAAGTTTTCCAAGGCATGCATATGGAAAAGCTCGGAAAATATTTCAAATCTCGTATGCCGGTAATTGAAAAACTTTTAACAGCAATCGAGATTGTATGGGGTATCTCGGGATAATTTAAATTCACAATAAAAATATCTACATATCTCTCTTTGTGTAAAGTTGGATTATTAAATCAATCTTCGAAAGATTGACGTCATTTTATATGAAGATTAGAAATTTGGTGACTATGTAGTATTTAGCAGTAGTGAAAGGAAAAGGTAGGCTGCTAAGATACGACATAAATAGTCTAGATTAAACCTTGTCAGTCAAACGTATTTGTTTTCATTGACGTAAAACTACAATGTGTAGACAGTATTTGTTAGTTTTTGAAATTCAACATAATATTATTAAACCCTGTCCCATCCAAGCAATAGTAGATAATAGTCAAACAATATTCGTATATCTATAAAATATAAAAAAATTATGCCATTAGGCTATACATAATTTTAGATATTTTAAAGATATTAGAATTTTTTTTATCGATTATGGTTTGTATTCGGCAGGGCTTAATGAATTTAAAAAAACTAACCAACGTCATCTGTAAAATTATGTATTCTTAACGAAAACAAATAAGCGTGAACTATTTTTGTCAGATCGCACATATTATAGGTACCTAATCTATTTTGGTTTGGTTTAGGTAGGGTTTAAACAATTTTAAAAAATAACCAGCACCATCTGCAAATTTTATTCTTAGTTCAATGAAAACAAATAAGTATGACTGACAAAGTTTAGTGTGCACTAAATAGTCGATTCCTAACAGTCTACCTCCACCTCTCGCCAATGCTATACAGTCCATGGTCTGAAATTTTGATGCTTGGGCAATCTTACCCGTAAAGTTTTATAATTCATAATTATCGTAGATAATGCGGCTCTCGTGGTGCAGTGCGCAAGGCGTTGGCCTTCCACCCGAGACTTCTGGGTTCGATTCCCAGTAAGAATACAATATTAATTTATGTGATTTTCTCAAAGCGTGGGTGTTTTGTGATTGTTATTTACATTACCGTGTACGGAAAAGCAAGAATTATGGTGGTTTTATGGCTAATAATAATTCTAAAAAAACTATTAGAGATAATCAATCAAGACACCAAATCTTTAATGACTGGGTTATAATCAATGACATTATTAATGGACAACGCACTCAATACAGTAGCTAGCAAGTAAATTTGCGCATAGCGATATTCGCAAATGTATAGGTAGACGTCACGCAACTTCCATTATGCGATATCACGCATCGGGAATTTATAGCAATATCACCTTTATTGTAATGGCGTTAGAACAGTGTTTTTAGTGTCAATGTTCATTGTTCATTTGAGCGAACCCGTTCGAACCGAACCATTCGGCAGACCCGACAATAAGCATCGGGAATTTATAGCAATATCACCTTTATTGTAATGGCGTTAGAATAGATTATGCCAGTGGTTCCCAAAGTTGACTGGGCTCCGACCCATCTAACAAAAATTTCCAATCTTGGGACCCACCTCTTAGCTGTCTTAGAGAAAAGAAGGCATAAATATTGGTAATGCTCAGATTCCCTAGTGGCGAGTCGTGGAACTACTTAATGCTGTCTTATTTGTTCTAATTGAAATAATTTTTTTTTTTTATAAGCGTTACCAATATGAATGAAAGACTGTTGAAATAAGAAACACAACTTAAATAAAAAAAATATTACTTAAATACCTACACCTGCAAGAAAGTTATTTCAATGGGAAGGATGTATTTGTATTTTGTTTTTCTTCATTACAGTTTTAGAATCAACTTCAACTTTAGTTACTTTTAATCGCAGTGAGTTTGATATATCCAATTTATTTTAGTATTTAGTTTTAATGTTAACAATAGCCGAAAATCCGCCCTCACATAGATATGAGGTAGTAAGGAGGAGGATGACTTTCATAGCTTCATCGAACAGGCAAGGATAATTATCAGCAACTGAGAGCCAGAATTTCGTTAACTGTTTACGATTGAAACTATTTTTCAGTGACGTATCTTCTGATAAATCAATGAGTTCTTCACTTGCTTTTGTTGACATACTAGTTGGTTTAGTTTATTTCAATTTTTAGGAATTATAAATAGGTGAATGAAATATCAAATTTATCACTTCCAATTTTTTTTTCATGTATACGGGTACGAGGGCCCACTCAATATTCGCTCGCGACCCACTGGTGGGTCGCGACCCATAGCTTGGGAAACCATGGATTATGCCATTCGGCAGACCCGACAAAAAAGTGAGTGTCATTTTTTTTTCCAGATGCTTCGTCCATATTAATGTCATTGGTTATAATAAACAGAATCTTTACAGATACATTACAATGTCATTATTTGATGATGTCAGTGATCAGTCGTCTAGTTATGCTCTATTCAAACTATGGACCTGAAGAAATGTTTGCACATTTATATTATAAACTTTAACGATTACAACTCCTTACGTTAAATTAAATGATTGGAGTGTCGAGTGAAATAGAACGATTCTCAAACATAATAACTACAATATTTTAGTAAGAAAATAGTATTATTAATACATTAACTTTATTGTATTTCATTTGTCATCGTATCCCTTTCCTTGAAGTTTTGGGCTCGGTTGTCAATGTCAATAGCAAGAATCGACTATCGACACTTTTTTGTCAATATTGGATAATTAGATAGTACTTTTTATCTAGTTCTAATATTTAAATGCCAATTGGTAATTATTACATTTGTAGCGTTGTTTTTAATGCACCGTCAAGTGAACACGTCACTAAAGCCACTCTGTATAGAACAATGATATAACATCCATAGATAGCAGTGGTAGGACCAATCGTTGTCGACAAGTTTCCATAAATTTCGGCTTGTATCTGTAGAAGGCAATGGTCATATAGATATGAAGTAGATTTAAAAAAATATATATTATTTGTTTTGGAACATAATATATATTATAAGTACATAAGAAGTGTCTATGTCGATATGACATGTTTCCCAGTTCAAGCTATTATTTAATGCTTTTCAAACTTTTTTATTGATATTTTTAATAATATGGACTCTTTTACTCAAGGTCTGAACAAAAACGATGCATAAGTGCGAGTGAGAAAGTATTCGGCACCCTCATAATCTATGCGACACGCGCTAGAGTAAGATAAAAGGTTTACAGATGTAGGAGATGGTTTGCTATGGTGTTGCCGCCAAATCTTACCTTATTGCTTAACTAAGTGTCGATAACCGTGTTGCTAAAATTGCTATTTTTTATGTTAAACATAAAGTCAGTGGTAAATATTTTTAGTTAATTAAGTAGAAAAGATGGTTCTTTGTGTTGCAATAAAATGTGGTAGCCGTACTGATAAGCAAGAAGCTGGTATTACGTTTCATAGGTAAGTTGATACATGTTCATGATAATTTATTTGTATATTATTATATATTTTAATATAAAGTGACCGTGTTTCTTTAAAATAACTTAAATTATGGATATTTTTACCTAATGGTTGCATTTTGACCGCTTAAAAATACTATATAACGTAAAAAAATAGAAAAATATATTTTAATTCTGAGCGTCTAGTGCGAGCACTTTCGGCGAGCACTAGCGAAATGGTCTATGGTCTCGAACATTTGAATACGAATACGTTCGCTCGCCCACAAACCAAACGCATGGCACGCAGCTTCATTTAGCAATGCAATGGGTGGCGTCTAGATGTATCTATAGTCTAAGCTTTTACTAGTTTTTTTTTTTTTTAAATACTTATATTTTATTTCAACAACAGTTTTAAGTACTTTTCAACACTTAAATCACTATGAGCAAATTTTGACAACGTCAATTCTTTTCCCAAGGTTCAGATATAATCTACGAATATACGACTATTATATATGTTACAAAACAAAAAAAAATCAAAAAATTACTTCATCTCTTTTAATAAATGTATGTACTGCATTTGTATGGATAATAATGACAATCCATGAATCCTCAATCTTTCACCGAGTCCTTTACTCAACATAGTCAACCGTCATTCCACTCGAGTCCAGTCTCTCAGTTTATTAATATTATCAATCTCTTGATCACATCGATCTCACCAATACATCTGTATCCGCAATTATAATCTCACGATGTCATCCTTATTGTTGCATTTATTTATTCTCGTATCAATAAATAAACTCTCCTCTCAAAACATCCAAGCAACAACGACTTTATCTTCACACACCTCATCACAGTGACGTCCCGTGGGGGTATGCAGATTGCGCCTCGCTTGGGGGAGGCAGTTACTCGAGGGGCGGCAAATCGAGGAGAATAATTTGGTATGATATATAGAAATAGTTAACTAAACTGAATACCTACCTACTTAATAATGAAGATATCTTTCTTTTACAAAATTTCATATCACTGGTTGGAAACAAAATGTATTAATTAACGTAAAAGGTTTAACAGGACTGCATTTTTTTGTCGGGTTCACGATGACTAGTTTACTTCCGTTGTCCTTCGATGTCCGTAGTGACCAGAAACGACACCAGCACGGATAATAAAAAATGTTGTATAAAAAAAATGGGGCGACACTATGGCCCTGCCCAGGGGCGGCATTTTGTCTAGGGACGTCACTGCATCATCCCCAAATATCGAATTGTGGATTTATCAGTTTTTGAAAATAGACACACTAAAAAGGTTTTGATCTGAAATTAATAGGCACGGAAAATGTTTGAGAACGTATATCCTTTGAATAGTCACGTATTTGAGATAATTTGATAATCTTCGCATTAGTGCTGGCTGTCTGCCAAAATCATTCCCAACAAGTGCGATGTGCAGTGTCACCGTCTCAATATGAAGTTGATTTATTAAAGTGATAAGTTTGTCTATCAGAATACAGGTAGATATCATTAGTATTTATTGGGGTTACATGAAAATTGTACGTATTACATTTTACCGTATCACAGTTCGCCGTGAGCTTTCTTATCGGAAAAAGATGACCGTATACTATACGGTCTCAAATTTTATAAGATTTAATATGAGCATTAATTAAATTCTCATAGCTGATTTTGGCAAAATTCATGAATAATTTAAGAATGAAAACCTAACCTAACCTAATATAAAAAATAATCCAGTATATCTGCTAATTTAAATTTTTTTTTTAATTTAAGTTTTATTTAGACATGAATTTTATGTCAGTAATATACGACCCACAGAGGTTGGACGGTCTTTAATATACGACCATATATTTCCGATACAACATTTCACGGTGAAGTGTGATACAGTGAATTGCCTACGTACAAGTTTCCGGGCACGATGTAATATACCTACTCGTAGTTTCCTGAAATATTTCGATGAAGAGGTCATTTCTGGACAAATCTAGTGATCCCGAGAATTGTAAAATTTAATATCCGAAACGTAGACACGATTTCCTGGTGAAGAAATGCATAATTGACAACGAAATTGTTGCATATCACGACTGAGAGAGATAAATACAGACAGAGAGAGGTTATGTTCGCTTGTCATCGTTATCAGAAACTATATTTGCTTACGTAATAATTTATATGTTGTACATTTCCATACGAGAGGAGGCATTTGGAAAAATAAAATATGCATTTAATATTACCACGATAAGGGAATATATAAATATTTGCACTTTTGTTCAAGCAGAGTCGAACAATATAACCACTCATCATGGACAATTTTGAATTGCTGTTTTAGGTAATCATACTGCTGTAAATATTTAAGTAATTAAGTATGTACCTACATAGTATTATATATCACTGATTTTTTAATATGTATCTAAAGTTTTAGTTGGTTAAGTTTTATACCACTTCATTTGAGTCATTTTCGTGTCGAAACCGTGGGCCGTGGGTAGGGAATCCAATCCCGAGCCAAAATTCTGATCCCGGGATTTCGGGATTACAATTTGACAATCCCGGGATCCCGGGACTAGTCCCGGGATTGGCATTTTTTTCCATTGTTAATATAAAATTTTTATATTTACAAATAACATTGATAAAATCGGTCAAAAATAAATCTAGTATAATTTTTACTATTTAAGTCATTTATTGTTAATATTGTATACGTTCAATCTTGGAAATACACAAGTTTAATGGAGTAAATAATATTGTAATATAAATAATAATGTGAATTTAATATGAGATTGCTGTTTCTGATAGTAAAGACATAATGAATGGATTAGTGAGATTTAAAATAGTAAAGCAAATAATCATGGCGTACCTACTTATGGCCTTTCCGCATCATAAATCTAATTAGTCAGCCAAATATGAAATTGCCGTAAAACGTATGATATCATGGTAGAATTACTTTGTTAAAAGAGCGAAGCATTGTTCTTTTCCAATCTTTCTCATTTTTAATAATTCATGTGAAAAAATAAAATGAATCGGCAACCTACACATGGGTATAAATCGAACTTCATTCAAACTCAGTTTATTTTTAATGTAGTTATTTTTTATGAAAAGTATTTTTTCTGTTTTATTATCGCTTTTATTTTATTTTCCATAAAAATTGATAAAAAAATCAATCCCGAAATCCCGGGATTATGTTTATCAATCCCGGGATTCATAGGTATCGAAAATAGCTCGGGATCCCGGGATTCGGGATCCCGGGATTGGAATCTCTAGCCGTGGGATTGATCCCGCATCTGGTTACAAAAATGCATGTTTTTGTTCAATATGTGGTGGATCTACTGCAAGAAACTATAATGAGTTCTCTGTTAATATAATCTCCACTATGTAAAGACCCTTGACATGGGAAATGATTGAGACAGGGAAGCTCTTGAAAGGATTACGAGACATACTAAGGAGTGAGCCGCACGGTAAAGCGGTTTGCTCGCCTCAATAACCGCTGACACCTGTATGACCTCATTTGGAATGCGGAATTTGCTGGCTGCAACGATAATCTAAGCGTTCTCTTCCGTATCACCAGAGCAATAGGAAACGTCTAGTCGCCAGTGCCTTGATGGAGTCACTGAACCTGCAAAAGTAAGAAGCAATGGCGCCAACGTTTCAGTGATGTCCTGATCCACCCGCCTCGATTGCATTCTTTCGATATTCCGTCGGAGATTGCCGCCCTAAGAATCTGCCTCGGGGATCTGCAAAGACCCTCTGACATAATTGCTGAAGTTGAAAAGGCAATTAAAATGCTGAAGCGCGGAAAAGCTCTCAGATATGATGGCATTTCTGCTCTGTGGACTGAGGACTATATTGCTGTCCTTGTGTCACCTTCTACGCGAGGTATTGGAGAGAGAGCTATATCCAGAGACTGGAGAGATAATACCGTAGATACTTTCCACAAAAAAAGGGATCCACTTAACTGTAACAAAAACATAGGTATCACTTTCCTTACCTCCAATGCTGGGAGCGTGACAGGGTGAAGTGAGTGATGTGAAGACCCATATGCTCATGGTTATTTATTCTTCACTTTTACTTATATTAACGTGTCGTTCGAGGATTCTCCTGTTGTATTACTTGTATACTTTTCATGCATACTGAATATTAATAGTTACAAGATAAAAAGAACTTTTTATATACCACATTTTTAAATTTTCTGTTGAATCATGTAAACATGACAATTCTATGTAATAATAATTTAGGAAAAATAAGGCAATTGTCAACAAATCATTTTTTTGCTATTTTACAACAAACAAACAATTAATATAGAATACTGAAATGTCATTTCGATTTCCATAGTAACGCACGTATATATTAATAATTTAGTTGCTAGGACCACCCCCTTAGCAACCAATAATAGTGGATTGGATTACGGATTTCTTCCGAAATAACTTTTCATACAAAACAGAATTAACTGAAAATGAATTCAATTCTAATTAAATATGAAGAAAGAATGCATTGGCATCCTTTTGATATATTCTAAAAGTTTCAAATGTCTAGCTAGTCGGGTATATATATATTTTTTATATAGATTTCGATCATTTTTTCAATTGTACTTTTCATGCGATGTATATTTTTAAAAGATGCCGTGATTTTAACCCAATGCTTACGGGCCGCACAAAATTGTGTTTTTGCTAATTGCTTTTCAAATGCAAATTAACACGTTAATTAAAAAATTAATTAAAAGAGCCCGCAAACATTGGGTTTATAAATATTAAATAAATTTACACTACCATAATATTTATAATTCAACCAACCTTAATTCAGCTCTGGCGTTCAAAAAGAACTATTCATATATTGCGTAATTTGAAGAAGTCTTTACTTAACCAAAGCATTTAAAGACGCTTTGTTGAAAACAAAAAACTTTCCAATGACATTTTCATTCAACCATAATATAAAGACGAATATTTTAAAATAGGGTCATTTAGTAATATAACTTTTGTAATTGTAACATTAAATAATAGCCACGATAGTTTCATATGGACCGTCAACAGTATTATGTGATTGTTATAAATGTTATAATCTTATAATATAAAAATAATCAGAAGATATATTATTCATAATTATTATAAGTGCCTAAGTGTGTAAGGTTAGTCAGGTAACTTCATGCTAACTAATAGGTATGCTAGCTCAGTGGTAGGTGTTCGAACTTTTTTCGTCTCATGACGCCCTTCGTATCTTAATATTTTTTATTGTCGCACTAAAAATACCAATTAGTGGGTATAGAGTAAGCCTGTGTATTGAAGGTTGTTTCGAAAATCTTGAAATCAAACTGGGCACAGTTATCCAGTGACATATAGGAAAAATGCCACTCTTTAACAGGCTCAAAATGTCTCACATAATTATTTTTAGTCTTTGATATCATATAAATAAAACATTCGCTAGCACCGCAGGCGAACATTTTGTCGCTTGGACAAAAACAACCTTTAAAATTCATTAAAAGTAGAATATTAAATCCATCTCAAACTTTTCATATTTTCATCATGTATGTATGTTTGAAACCAGTTGCTAAGGTGAGACAAAAACGATTTTATATCGCAAGAAGAAGCATTGAAGATCACAAACTGGCAAAACAATGGAATCTATCATTGTGACCATGCATCAGCGCATTATATTACAATTGTCCGGATTATTTGAAATTTCCAAATAGCTTGTGGCGCCCCAGGTCGTCAGGGCATACAGCTTAGCTCTTATCTACCCAGTGGCAGCTCTAGAAGTTTTCAGATTGTGGTGTAAGATAATATGAATTGTCAAGTATACAACCCCAATCAGTGTGCATTTTTGAATGTAAAGAAATAATTCGTTCCCCTTTATAATTTATCAGTCAACATGTTTATACCTACTTCAAATAATATGCCATTGCTTTTTAATCATTTTTATTAATTTTTACTGGGCGTCTAGTCTTTGAAACCAAAAAATAGAGTCATCCACTGTGTATTATAAATAATTAACATATGGATAACTGCCCTTACTTTGATGGTTAGAATGTATCGTCTCTGTTCTGGCAGAACACACTAACTGGAGAATACTAGTTTTGAGTAATTTGACTTTGAAGTTGTTAAAATGTTTGAAATGGTCTATCATGTGAGTTTATTAGGTAATCGTAAAAAGGATGCCTTTAAAATAAAGACTATTTATTTATTAAGAAGGTTTCCAGACGGTAAAGTTTGAAATAAGGAACATTTTGGTATAACTAACTCAATATGTAATTTTTTCGAATTAGTGTCTTCTGCCAGAACAGTGACGGTATAATGAATTAGTGATTAACATATAAAGATTACGTACTTTACAAACGACCACATTGGAGTAGTGGATTGAAAGCCCGACGCCATGTCAGTAGGTTGCGGGTTTGAGTAATGACTACATCAGATGTTATATTTTCAATAAATGTATTTTGAATTGACCCAATCGATGAAATAAATAGTATAGTATTTTAAAATAGGGTAATCGACTTTTTAAGCGAAAACGTATTATTATGAATAAGGATATAAATATTAGTTGTCCTCGCATCTAGTCGAATGTGTTTAGGAAAAGGGGCGTAACCCTCGATTTGTTGAAAAGTGTTTTTATTAGTAATTAACAATATATACAACTAAATATACGTTCTGTAAAAAGGAAGTAAGCCGCAAATGCCGATTTATTATCCAAATTCAGGTTTTAATTGAGCTTTAATTAAGTTTTAATTTAAGGAAAAAGCAATAACCCTAAATTTTTATGATTTTTCTATAATAACTTCTTTAATTATTAGTAGATCAAAAAGATATTACACCAAATTATCAATCATAATGCACCCAATGTCTATGTTTATTTTTTTTTCATTAATATTGAACCAAAATCATTCAAAAAACGTTTTTTGCCTCTCCTGTAAAATTTTATCTGTGTGGGTTACGCCCTTTTTCCTAAACACGGTCGTAGTTTTCAGAATAGAAGTAAGATCATGGGGGGTCTTGTTATTCCATTCCTACTGACTTTTGCTATACCGTGATTTAGATAAATTAATAAGTACCAACTAATTCTTGATAAAATGTGTCCATTTTCCAGATAAAATAAATAACTTGTAGTATTGATATTTATATTTATATATTTTTGTTATAGGTATCCGGCTTTTCTAAGATGGGGGAACACGGAGTCGTTCGAAAGCTGGAACACCTGACATTCAATTATCTAGATTATTCGCTTTTCACAGCAATGTTAATTATATCTGCTCTGATTGGAATGTATTTTGGAATATATAAGAAACAAAATTCGACTTCTGAATATCTACTGGGTGGTAGGAATATGGGAGTGTTTCCAGTTGCTATATCATTGGCTGCAAGGTACATATTAATTTATCTGCAGTGTATTTTGCAATGTTTATTACACAGAAAATGAATTGATTGAATTAAATGATTCTGATTTAATGTTATTTCAATTGAGAGACGACAACCACATTATGCGATCGGCAGACTGTCATTTTCACACAATTGACGCTTTGCAAATATAAGAATGTTTTGGTCATATCGACCACGTTTTGCACTAATTTTTGATTTTCGTGCAATATATTTATTTCAAAATCACCCTTGTTATATAAATGTACAGGCATTGGACGACGAGGCGGATTAACTATGTATAACCGCTATATATAAGGTGCAGTGAGTCTGAATTGGACATAGTTATGCAGAAAGCAGCCAGTCCACAAAAAATAAAAAAATGAGATATGATATAGATCAGATGCGAGAAGGTTTTCTCTACATTCTGCTGAAAGTAGCCAAGCCGCAAAAAAATTATTCTTAAAATAAAATACTATTTACAATTTTACATACGTTTTTAATAATCATGTTGTTACTAAAGTGCCATTGTCTCAGCTCGACATTATTGTGGACTGGCTACATTCGGCATAACTACGTTCAATTGTGAATCTGACTCTCTTATTTTCTATGAATGTATGTGATTTTTATGTGATCGTGATTTATTATATACATTAGTATAAAATAGATAATGAAAATGTAAACCTGTTCAATGGACATTTTTTTAGACTGTTTTAGTATACAAAGATAAAATCAGTAAAACTAAATATTTCTAGTAAAATAAATAGGCAAAAAAAAGAAAGCACGCCACAGTTGTGCAAAAGAAAGCACATATTATATTGAGACAATACATTCTCTCTTTCTGCAACTGCAATGACTTAAAATTTGAAAACGTTTAATTTTAGATTTTGAAAATAAGTTATCTTATAAAATGGTTTTAAAGCCTGAAAGAACTGTCTACATAAACAACTCAAATAATATCGTAAAAAACATTGTTTAAAAACCATCATAATAGAGTTCTACCGCGTAAACCCCAATTCAATTAATAGGTAATCTTTTTTTTATTAGAAGATAGCAGTGTTGATAAATGAATAATAATATACTCGTATATTGATTATTTTTAAATAAACGTAGGTATTTAATTTGCTTGCCGGCGCTGTTTTGTCCCGGACATGTACGTGGTAGAGCTACGGGATGTAAGCATGACCTGGGAAAACGCAAGAAGTCGAGCGACTTTAGTTTCAATAGGGAATGGGACAACTGGGCGCCAGGACAATAATTGGGCACTGCACTGTCGAATGAAATAAAAAGGCGTTCATTACGATTTTATAAAGGAAGTAGACGAGGAATTTTAACAAGTTTTTATCTATTTAATTCATTTTACTCTTAACATAATGTTTTTTTTTTTATTGTGGATTGAGAATTATCCAAGCTTTATATCAAAATAAAAAAAAAACTCTCTTCTCGTTGGAACTTAAACATATGGACAATAATTACATCATTATTTACGTGTGTAGGTATATTTAAATTCTCACCAAATATTAAATACTTTAAATATAAATGATGATAAATTAAATATATATTTTTTTAAATATCCATAATTCACGAACGTTTATATTTTGGAATTTCATTTGATTGCGTGGTGTCCAGTTGTCCCGGCGCCGAATCGTCTTAGCTCCATTTCGATATGCGCCAGCGACCATTTTATTAATTATTCAATGAAACAAGTATAGTACATTTTTCGTCAGAAAAGAGTCCACATAAAATTATATTAAATATATATATATATATATTTTTTCAGTTATGTATCTGCAATTATGCTGCTTGGAATGCCGACAGAAATTTATACATACGGGGGTCAATACTCGATGTCTTGCATAGCAGGGATTCTTATGTCAGTTGTAATCGGAAAGGTATACCTACCAGGTATTTATTTTATATTCTAAATTATTGTCCTAAAATCTCTTAAACGAATTTTAAAAAACCGAAAAAAGGCGTAAATGCGACTGTTCTTGATTGTTTTAGAATTTCACTTCGACGCCATATCTACAGGTTGAATCTAGCATATTCAGAGATATGCCATGTTTGAAATTGACCTTTCCTAACATAGAGTATGCATTTCGCTACATTAATTATTACTATTTACCTGTCAAAAAATGGAATGAATTTATTATTACACCAATCATCTAAGTAGTAACTAGGAGCTCATATTATGCTTTAGCACAGGGGTTCCCAACCTTTTTGTACTCTAGAGCACATTCTAAAATATCGGTAGGGTGGCGGGCACCACATATTTTTAACCGACAAACTCCTTCCATAACTTCTCATTTTCCCATAATTTATTTTCTTATATTCATAATTTATTAATAAATAATAAACAAAAATGTTTCAAAATAATATAACTATTATTTAAATTGCATAGACACAAAGAAATGTATTTACAAAACGTAAACAAAGTAAACAAACAAACTGTGTGTGTCAGGCTAGCGTAAAAATTCTGTCTCAGTCGAATAGTGGCGGGCACATACGAATCGTTCCGCGGGCGCCATGGTGCCCACGGGCACGGGGTTGGGAACCCCTGCTTTAGCATGTCCAAATTTTTGTGTTCGAATCTCAATTGAAATGAATATGACAATTTTTTAAATGTCTAAATAAGAAGGTAATTTTATAATTTGGTAAAATCCATATATGTAATATTTTCATTCCTTTCTAAAAAGTTGGTGTTCAATAAAATATACATATCGTCTCTCTGATCACCTTCATAATGTATTATTTGATTAATTATTTGTAATTAAATGAAACACAATTTTATAGTAGGTACTTATTCCACTTTTTAATTAAACTCTGTACCGGTTTTGTCCTCTTCAAGGGGACATTATCAACTTATCAACAGGGGAGTTGATAATGTCCCCTTGAAGAGGACGAAACCGGTACAGAATTTAATTAAAAATTATAATAAGTACTATAAAATTGTGTTTCATTTAATTACAAATAATTAATCAAATAATATAATGCAGTTCCACCATGAATTGACAGTTAATACTATAAAAGGAAAAAAAAACAGAATGTATGGCATTCAGCAAGATGGCGTGTGCCCACAGAACAATAATTATTTCTGAGTTCCTTTACGATTACGTGATTGGTTGAAATAAATTTGACGTTGTTTGAAAATAAGCCTGCCTGTATTTGTCCACTATTAAAAATTAGATCCATATAAGGTTTTTAAACGATTTGATGCTGAGTTCTGAAAATTAGCTCCAGGATTGTGTAATTACTCCTCACGGCGTTTGTTCGACCTGTATTTTTTCTTAGTGCCAAAGAACACTGCAAGTGGCCGTAGCATGGTAGGCGTAAAACAAGTACCGTTTAGGCACCCTGCGCCGTGTGCGCATCGCGCGGATTCTTTCAGTGTGGCTAAATGATGTCTAACTACCAATATAATAATACGAATAATCATATAGGTAATGCCTCCATATTGGAAAAAGAGATATTGAGAAAAAATTGTGTGTGTAGCTTCCTTTAATGATATAAAGTAGCGAGCTTGAAATTCGCGAGATTACTCGAGATTAGATTTTGTTTGTCTTTTTTTTACACAACAAAACATGTTTTTTTAAATTAGAAGAAAAATACTGATATTATTTTTGAGATTGCTACGAGGGTGGGTCAATAATTCCTTAGAAAAAAGCATTAAAACAGTTTTTATTTTTGTATTTTTTTTTTATTTCTCAACATAATCTCCTTGGAGCTCAATACACTTGGTTAGACGTTTCTCAATTTTTTTTAAACCGTCAGAAAAATAAGTTTTCGGAAGGTCCTCAAAATAAGCATTTGTCCGATCGATGACTTCTTCATTTGAAAAAAAACGTTGTCCACTTAGCCATTTTTTTAAGTTTGGGAAAAGGAAAAAGTCACTGGGGGCTAAATCTGGCGAATACGGTGGGTGGTCGACCAATTCGAACTTCAATTCTTCAATTTTAGCCATTGATCGTAAACATGTGTGAACACGGGCATTGTCCTGATGAAAGAGGATTTTTTTCCTGTTTAAATGAGGCCATTTTTCTTCAATTTCGTTTTTTAGCTGGTCCAATAAAGATGCATAATAATCCCCTGTTATTGTTTTTCCTTTTTCCAAATAGTCAACGAAAATAATTTCACGTGCATCCCAAAATACAGTAGCCATAACCTTACCAGCTGATTTTACGGTTTTCGCCTTCTTTGGACATGGTTTGTCTTCGCAATCCACTGCTTTGACTGTTCTTTCGTCTCGGGAGTATAGTGGTGTATCCATGTTTCATCTACAGTCACAAAGCGACGAAAAAATTCATCCGGATTGCGTTGCATGAGCGACAACAGGGCTTTAGAGGCCACCACCCTATTGCGTTTATTGTCGACTGTGAGCAAACGCGGCACCCATCTTGCATAAATATTTTTCATGCCCAATTTGTCATGTAAAATAGAAATGACGCTACCTTTTGAGATCCCTGTAACCTCAATTATCTCACTCAACTTTAATCTTCGGTCACTTAACACCATATCGTGGATTTTATTGATCATTTCTGGTGTAGTCACCTCTACAGGACGTCCTGAGCGTGGTTCATCCTTTGTTGATGTACGACCACGTTTAAATTCATTTAACCAGTTATAAATAGTTGCAAGTGAAGGAGCAGATATGCCGTGAACTAAATCCAACTCATTTTTTATTTCCTTTGCTGTTAACCCTTTTATATTAAAATGTTTAATAACAGCTCTAAACTCAATTTTCTCCATTTTCCATTTTTCCATTTTCCACAAGCAATTTTTTTTTTAAATGTACGAAAAACACACAACAACCCGACCAATCTGATTGAAACTTCGCAGCATACTGAATCGGTAGTGCCGCTGCATGAAAACAAACCGCTTACAGTACTAGTCGCGCCACTTGTCGGCTTTTCTAAGGACTTATTGACCCACCCTCGTATGTTTATACATAATTAACGTTTGTAAGTACCCTCATGTTTATGTAAATATTTAATGAAACCTAAAAAGCTTCTGCTACCCTTCACGCATTATTATATTTATTAAGTTATGTAAGGTACATAGATGTTTTAGATGAGGATCACCACCAGTACAATTATGAAAAATTCTTTACAATAAAGCTATGTTTTATATTGTTCAAATATATTTTTGTCATGTATTTTACTGTTTTAGTATTTTATAAACTACAACTGACGTCCAGTTTTGAATACCTGGCTTTACGATTTGATAACTCAGTACGATTGACAGCTTCGTTTCTTTGCCTTGTTGGACTTCTTCTGAACATTCCTATAGTAATGTATGTTCCAGCTTTGGCTTTCAATTTAGGTAAATCCTTTGATAATAATTCATTTGAAATTTTGATCCCCAGTGTTACCTTTTTGTATGTAATAGAAATGCTATTATTTATGAACTAATCGAGTTTGAAGAATGAATCCAAATACATATTATGATGTTGATATAAGTATATGAAAAAGTAAAATTCTGGGTAGCAAAGATTTCAGGAGATTGATTAAATGTGGCCATGCCCACTGAAGAGTGTGTAATACCTCAATACATACACATCATAAACTACTGTCGATAGCTGCTGATAGCTGCATTGTGTATAAAATAGACTAACAGGTATACTAATCCAAAAAACGTTATTCATTTTCGCTATGGCAGCGCTTCTTGATAAAACGGCGCGAATTTCAAACAAAAATTATGATTACAATAAAACATCGGTTGCCCAAGTCCCAAGTCTTACTTATATAATATTATGATAAATAAATTAATAAAAAACAAATTATATTGTGAAAACAAATATGGCAATATAAACCTGGTACTTAACGATATCAATTTTAAATTTCAGTCAGTGGAATCGAAATAAAATACATAACCCCTTTAGTGTGTTTTATCTGCATATTCTACACAGCAGTGGGGGGCTTAAAAGCCGTCGTATGGACTGATACTCTTCAGTTCGTCACAACGAATGGTGCAATATTGGCCATTTTGGTTCTTGGAACCCCCAACGAGGGAGGACTGGCCAGGATATGGAAGATAGCTGAGGAAAATGACAGAGTTCATTTTTTTGAGTGAGTCAAGAATTTTTCGCTTTTTTCACTTTTCTACATAAAGTTAGCTGCCGTTCAAAAAATATTCGTGTATGGCAAGCACATGTTACCCAGACCTGGCTGCATTTTTAAATTAGACCTAACGAATAATCTTTCTTATCTGATGCATATAACATAATATAATGTATTTATAATATACATTTAATATATAGTTAATAATGCATACATTACCTTTTTTGTGAGTGTGGACCACATAAAAATACTATGCTATAATAATTTGAAAACACAACAATATTTATGAAACAAAAAAATACGACACTCAGCAGGATTCAAACCTGCGTCTTTGGGAATTCGCGCCCACGTGCATTGTTCACTATGCTATAGGAATCTTATCTAATTGCGACAATTATTAACTAATTGTTCTTACAATACTCTCTGAAGCGCTTTCTAAATTGCGTTACTATTGGCAATCGGTTTTTGTATTTTAAATCAAGATATGTATTAAATTAGCTTTACGACAAATGACAAAATTAACTATTGGTCTTTAATACCTATCAGCGCTCTTCAAAATCAAGCTACTATTGGCAATCGGGTTTTGTTTATTGTAATGTAATTTAATGTAAATTGTTTATGTAATTAGTATGTCACCTTGTAGCTTAGTGGACATTGCGCACGGGGCGTAAACCCACGAGATGCAGGTTTGATTCCTGCTGAGTGTCTTACTTTTTTCAAAAAGATCTTATTGGTTATAATATATTTTCTCAGAAGTGTTTTTCAAAATTATGTATGTATAATTTATAATTTTCGCTTGATTTCAATAAATTTGAATATTGTCATAAACTGCATAAATTAAACGCATGGGACACCCTTTACAATATAATATGTATCTCAAACTAATCCTGATAACAAAAACATACTTATTCACATACAGAACTGCGAAAACTACTAGAAAATCTACAAACTTATTATAATTTGCATATCTAAATGGTTGTTATTTGTTTTCAGTACTGACCCGAGCATGTACTCTCGCGCTACGATGTGGTCCGTAACGATCGGCATGGGATTAGGATGGGTTTCGTCGATGGGTGTCAACCAGATGTGTATTCAGCGATTTCTCTCAGTTCCATCGCTCGCCGATGCCAACAAGTAAACATCTCTATTTATGTATGTAAATTTAAAACAATAAATTTAGTATTAACTCTATCCATTATACAAGCTTCCACTAATCTAAAGTTCATTGTGATCTGGTATCCATATATAAAATAAATATAGAGCAAAATCACAATAACAAAACTTCTAGGGTTAAGTACATCTAAATTGTATTTTTATTTATTATTTTAAACGCATTTTTCAACATCATCTTTACAAGCAAAAGTCACCATACGCTAAAATATATTAATATATTCTATCTCAGAATAAAATCCGTTTTTTCATTCGGCTCTATAATCTAGTGTAGATCTGGGCGATCGTCCATAGAGATATATTAACTTTCTTTACAGGAATTGGTTATTAACTATACGCTCAACCTAATAATTGAATGCTATGTTGGTCCTACATATTATTGAAAAAATGTGATTTTATTCGAGCGTCTCAAGGCTCCAGAAACAGATATTTAAAATGGTTACATGTAAATTGTACGTATTACATTTCATTGTAGCACAGTTCGCTGTATCGAAAAGAGATTACCGTATACTACACGGTATTCAATTTTATTAGATTCAATATGAACATTAATTCAATTTTCATAGCCGATTTTGGCAAAATTCATGAATTCAAGAATGATCACCTAACCTAATCTAACAAATAATCCAGTATATTGACTATTTTCAAAATTTGTTTGCCGCTGGCTTCCTGTAAACCGACAAGAACCTTGTTTTATCTCAGTCCTATACGTCCCAAAGAGGTTGGACGGTCTTTAATATATGACCATATATTTTCGATATACGAGTAACATTTCACGGTGAAGTGTGATAAGGAGAACTGCATACGTACAAATTTTCGGACACGAACTTCTATATATGGCAATTATTAACAGCTGTCCCACTACAAAAAAATATATGCAAAATATGTATAAAAAAAAATAATAAATAAGAATTCTCCATTTTAGAGGTGGGGTGTTAATTAAATGATTATTTCTTAATTCAAAAAAATCACAAAAAATAAAGAATGTCAGTTACTCTTATTCGATATACATAATTATTGTTGACAGCCTGACAAACATACCAATTAGAAAAAAATGGATAGAGTTGACTGCTGAGAATAATATTTAATTCACGGTTTATAACTTCCTCGTAGGGCTATGTGGCAATGAGCCATGTCAAAGCCATTTATTAGTAAAAGGGGTGACGATTGCTCATTGTATCTCGCCGTTTACCTAAGCCGGCTCTCACATCTAAATTCGCCTTGTTTTCCGCATAGCCATAATTCAAACCTTACAAGAACGTCGATCCGGTGTTGCATATGAAGACCGCGCAAATCTACCTAGCGATAGTCACGCATAACCTTAAAAACGTATAGATATTTGGATGCGGCGATCGGCAAGCCGGTAGGGGAATGACTAGAGTTGGGTATTTCCCGAGAATATCTCAATCTCAAGATTCGGGAATTCCAGAAAAGAATTCTCGAGATATCGAGAGATTTAAAAAAAAACTGTAAAAAATTCTAAAATCAGTGTAAAAACAGGCAAATTCCAAAAAAATATGATTTTTTTATTTAAGTAAGTAGCCAAGCAAATAGAATTAGAAAAACATAAATAATTAAAAACTTTACCAAAAACACAAACTGTCAATAGCTGCGTCTGACAATCGCGCACGCCATTGAGACACAAAATTCCCTGATGTTGAAAAATTGCGCTCATTTTGAGTCGACGTCGGCTAATTATTGTGTTAAATGCCCCGATCAGTCTTTAAACGTTTTGTGTTTTCTGTCCACTTTTTTCATACCATGTCCACTGTTGTTCACAATCACGGGCATGGCAACAGCGTCAGAATCGGAAACTGCTAGGTGTTCTTGAATGCTTGTGGAAAAAAGACGGACCAAGTACGCTTTGGCTTCTTTAATTAATTCTGTTTTGGAACATGTCTGGAAGAGTGCAGATTTTTCACGGTCACGACAGCTGTTTACCGGACCGTGAAAATATTTAAAGGCAGACAACAAAATCTACGATCTGTGAGTTTTCTTTTTATGCTGGATAGGAACAATTTTGTGAAAAAAAATTGAGAATAGAATCCGCTGCAACTACAAAAAATCGTTATGTATATCAATATTTGTTAATAAAGAAATCCCGAAATGTTAAACATTTCAATTCTCGAGATTCGGGATAAAAAATCTAGAAAATTTCTCGAGAATTCCCGTCGGGAATTTCCTGAAACCCAACTCTAGAAATGACCAATTCGTAGGTGTTTGTATGGGTCCTGGTGTCGTCGACCCGCAACCCGAGATGCAACTTGTTGATTGCAACAGTAGATGTTTTTTTTCAAACTAAAAGGTCGCATTCGATCAATCTGCGGAGCTCCATTTGGCAACGTGTGCAATTGTGCATAAAGATGAAGTCATATCGACGTATTCGACACGTTGCAGGCGGACGAGTATTGATGTGAGAGACGGCTAAGAATCGCAGGCAACATGACACTCAATCCATGTCTTTCGGTAGGCCGACATCCTATTTCGGCTGCATTCAAAATAAATATTGTTATGTGTGCTGCATATATCCTTGGTTGCAAAACAAATATCGTTATCCGTAGTTGCTGATTATTTTTTCACCCCTATCATTAGGTAAATATATTTATTAAATGTATATATTTTATAAATATATATATTTTACAGAATTGAGATATAATTAAGAATATGTCTATTTTTAGGGTTCTCTACATTTACTGTGGTGCAGTGACTATCATCAAAGGTCTATGCCTGTTTGCTGGCTTCATCATCTACGCCAGATACAGTGGGTGTGATCCTCTCTCGGCCGGAATCATTGAGAGAGCAGATCAGGTAAACAAGATGAACAAAATTAAGAGAGGTATTATTCCTTTGATAATTACATCAATGTTATAATATTAGCTCTTTGTTACACTTACATTTTGTGGTTTTATATTACTATACTTATATAAAATTTTTATTTATTTCTTTAAATATGGTGAACTTCACGAATTATAAATTCAAGATGTTTACAACATCGCATGAAAGACAAAGAAATATTATTAATAAAAACTAAGAAAAAGAAGCAGTATTATACAAAACAGTATAAAAACAGTATAAACATGAATATCTTGCTCTTAGTTAGTTATTTATTAGTTACTTATTAGTTTTAGTATTTTGGTGATGCTATTTTTATATAGAGTAGACTATTGAGAAACTACCTAAACCTATTAGAACCAATAATCAGATAATTGGCACACTGCCTTATCACTGATATGCTAGTCGCTAGTGTTGTATAGTTTCCGATGTGGGCAGGCTGTCTACAATTTTTGCTAATTTAACAAATAATCATAACTCATAAATAAAAAGTTTTTTTCAAAATCTTTCTTTTAAGTATGTTGGTGGTACTTAACGTGGTTATTATTAAATTTAAAAGATTTATAAATTGTCATATTAATTTATTTTGTTCATACAACCAATATTTTCCTTATATAGATATTAAACTTCATTTACTATTTTTTTTCTTTTACATTTTACCTAATAATAATATGTTTTGTAAGGCTAGCCTCGCAAACCTCGGCACCAATGTAAAAACTTATTTATATTTTGGTCTAATTTTATAATTTAAGGATTTTATGTTGGTCAGATACTTCCTTATTATGTGATGGACACTGCGAAGGGAATTCCGGGATTGCCGGGATTGTTCATTGCTGGAGTATTCGGTGCAGCACTGAGGTGTGTATATATATTTACTTGATTACAATATCATTATATTACGTTTTAACATAGTTTATATTTATTGATTACATGAATGTCGTAAATAACAGAAATTTTAAATATTCTTTTAAGTGTTGTTTGGCCAAGATTAGTTAAGTTGTACAATAGGTACATAATATTTTTGAACGAAGTAATTTATTTAAGTTATACAATAATAAATATGTACATAATAACATCCACTAAGTTGATCTCCCTAAGGTGATTAGACCAAACTTGGCTTCTGACAGTCTTATATCAAGGGATGGTTTGAAACAAAGCTATTTTTGTTTATTCTACGGTCGACCGTTCCGAACCCAAAACAGCTGTCAAAGTAAATGACTGACTTAAAGTAGAAATAACAAAAATAACTCAGTTTCAAAATCATTATGATGGAATTATACGACGTAAATGCAAGTTCAATATTAATATATTATGTGGTTTTTTTAAAATTTTCTTTTAGGATTTTTTTTGGCTTCTTTTGAATATGTACGTAATACATAATATGTAATCAGCGGCATTTTTATTTGACGCAGATGTCGCAATCGATTTGTCAAAAGATTTAAAAGGGACCTCGAAACAGTTCAAACCAGTCATTCGATTATTAAACCACAAATTGAATATAAAGTAATATCCAAAAGAATATCAAAATCCTTGCAACTATCATTAACATGGCATATAACACAACCACACCAACGGACCCGTACTTGTTCAATAATAAAAATTCAATATGTGTCATCAACTCGACACTGTCATTTTCGATATTAATTGAATAGGGGAAATATACATTGTTATGTTTAGTAGATACGTTGGTAGTTGAAATCTATGGTTTTAATTTATTTTTTTAAGTTATACTTCTTTTGGTGCGTTTGGGAAATCAGATCAGAGTGTATTTTTGGCGCGTGGCATGTAAAACATAATTTATTTTTTCACACGAAAAAAAACGCACTCGATTGAATTCGAACCACCAAACGCACTACCTTTACGCCACATTATGATACTGCAATCGTGACGATTATAAAGTATAATATTATAGGTTAGAATTATTCCATTGACTAGGCAGCAAATTTATTATTGTCGGCCATTTGCAATTCCTTACGTAAACAAACGATTAAACGTCAATAGTAATATAAGTTAAAGTGTATAGAAATAAACCAACGGCGTTCCAATGAGCGGTCCTTTTTCTTGAGTGTGTAATTTAAGCAGATAATTAAGAGCTAGTCAAAGAATCTAGTTTATCAGAAGTTTTGTTTTTGTTTTGTTACGCCAAAGAAGTATAACTTCTAACACGCGTACAAAAGTACGCACACCGATTTTTTTTATTTTAACATTTCACTAGGTAACACTTTCTTTACTTATATTATTGTAAAATAAAGTCTGTATAAGATAAATTATCTAGAGTAAATATTCAATTCACATATTTTCACTATCTTACACAATAATACATACAAAACATATCTCAGGTCAGTGACTTGACAGTCGACTCTGTAAAACTCTAAATAATTATAGTGATCGAGTAGAATCTCTTTGTTCTCTTGCCTCTTTTTAAATGCACTATTCTTCTTTATTATCATACAGAAAGGTTTTATTGATTTTAATTAATGTACAAGCGGAAATATTCTACTCTTTTAGCGTTGTAGTCTGAACTTTATTCAAAGAATATAAAGCAATAATGTGATACACATTACTGGTGAAAAACGTACACACTTATTTATTACCTATCTAATTTTCCATAATTCTTCAGTACCATGTCATCGCTCCTCAACACCGCATGTGGAGTGATCTACAAAGACTTCATATCAATGGCGATGCCCAAGGATACTTCAGACGAGAGAGCGAGCACGATTATGAAGTTTCTCGTGGTCGTTACAGGATGCCTCTGTATGATGATGGTCTACTGGGTCGAGAAACTCGGTAACATCTTGCAGCTGGCCATCAGTTTCTCAGGACTTACTTCTGGTGCCATGCTTGGGACGTTTTCTCTCGGGATGCTGTTTACAAGAGCAAATTCGAAGGTATGTTTTGAATACAAACATTTTTTTTAATTGCCTTCTTCCAATCCAATCATCGGCATTTTTATCCAGGAGGTTTTCGGTTTAAACATCAGTAAATAAAAAAATATGGTGGATTACAAGTATAATATGTATTTAAAAAAAACTTATTTTTGTATTAAACGAATAATTCACAATATTTTGAGAATTAAACATTCTCTTTATTGAAAATACTAAATTGGAGAACACCTCAGATATATATTATATATTTGAAAGATCTTAATTTTGTCGTAATTAGATAGCACACATGTAGCTTAATTGGTAAAGCGAATTGGCGTGAATCGTATGGATAAGGGTTCCAGTCCTTTCAAGCATCATATTTTTCAAAAGATTTCTTGTGGGTATATTCTATACATAAGGCTGATATTAGCGGCTATCGGTGGCTATCGAGGGAGTGTATTAAGGCGGTTAATTGTTATAAGAAACTAACCGTCTGAATTGTCAAAAAGTGCTATGTTTTAACAGAACCTCTCTTGGCTGTGTTAACTTTTAGAGCGAGATAGACAATTTTGACAGTTTAGACGGCTAACTTATTGAAAAAATTATAATACCTCTAAATACATAAATATGATAAACTACTATCGATAGCCACTTTGTGTATAGAATATACCAACAAAACTTTAATTCGAAAGACTATTCAATAATCAAAGACTAGAATGAAAGAAAATGTAACTATTAACATTAATGAAATAAGCAACATATTAATTTGAATAAATTGACATGAAGTAGGTGACCAATAATTGAAGTCAAACTATTTAGGCAGTTATAATGTGGCTTCGTAGATAGGTTATTAAAATGTTTCAAATTGTCGTTTGATAATCATCAGATTTGTCACATGTGCTCACCACATATTTTTTTCTTTTTTAATATGACACTTACGTTTTCTTTATTTCAGGGTACTATAATCGGGGCCATGACCAGTCTAATATTCATGTTTTGGGTTCTGTACGGGAACAACCAAGCCCTATCGAGTAAAGCCATACAGTATCCCACAAAACCCTTTTCAATTGACGAATGCATTTTTGATGACAATTATACCATGCCCACAATTGCTGCGTAAGTCTATATATATATATATATATATTACCCCCCTATAAAACTATTTTTTTATAACTTTAGAATAAGATTTAGTGCATAATGCATAGTAGTATTTCCTCAATAAAAGGGGTTATGGAGGCCCTCGTAGTCCAGTGCGAAAGGTGCTGGCCTTTTGCCCGGGGACTCCGGATTCGATCTCCGGTGAGGTCATAATATATTTATGTGATTTTCTAAAAACCTGGATACATGAGCTTGTTTCACTAAGTTTCACTTATTAACTACACTATTGTCATTAGGCGTCACTGTCTGTTGTAGCGTTAAATAAAATATGTATGCGTAATGAAAACAGATAATAATCTTAGAGCACGATATGGAAACATCTGAAATCAGTGGTGGCTCTAGGACTTTTTAGGTGGTGGGGTTTGGTCATTAATTATTAAATATGCCTTTCTCATATTATACATTAAGTACCAAGCAACTTGTATTACAGTATACATATAATAATGCAAATGCGTTAGAATCCTTTGTAAAACAAAATTTGTACCGCGGCAACGGGATGGGACTGAATGATCCCGGAACGGAAATATACGTTTACTAGTTTTCTTACCGTATACATAGTTTTCATGTTTTATTACTGCCATCATTATTTTATTACATAATTTACAACAATTGCCCTATTTTATAATAATAAAAATCTAAGTAAGTATAAAAAATCGTAAATAAATTAAACAGTTAATTTAATAAAATAATGAAGTGGGTATATTATTTTTAATAATAAAAATATCAGACGTATATTTTTGACATGATAGGATTGTGGGGATGATCCCTACGAACACCTAAGGTAGAGCCGCCCCTCTCAGGAATAACTTGGCAATTGGGCGTGTCTGTACCGTATTTTAAATGGTTTCGATCTGGGACACTGCCTTTTTTCCGTTGATTTACTACCTGCTATAATATGATACTGTAGGCGATGCAATATAAGTTGCCGATACTGGCTTCTTAAAGATGGGTGCGTGTCTTAAGGACTCTTTATAAGTAAGATTCTGCATCGCGCTCTTAGTGATGTAACTAAAAAAAATACTGACACTATTTTCTTTTCAGATACACAAAACCCATAAAAGAAGACGAAGTTTTCTTTCTATACAGGATATCATTCATGTGGTATAATTTGATTGGCACCAGCATTGTTTTTTTGGTTGGATTACCTATCAGTTACATGACGGAACCTCCAACAGAAGCCCAGACAAAACCAGAATATTTCAGCCCTGTGATTGAAAGATTTCTTCCAAAACATATTAAAGACAGGTCGAAAGACGATGTGCTATTGGAAAAGCCAGAATATAAACCAGTTGAGGTTATAATTCAAGAAATTAAAGAGACTGTATTACATAAATAATTTTAAGTTACATTAAAATATTCAAATTCTAATTGATATGTAGGTACTATAAGCCTAAAACCTTAGGTTACATTTGAAGAGGCGGAGGTTCAAGTTTAAACAAAGAAAATTACTATTAAAAATTATGCATACCATTTGACACAGGAATACAATAAATTAATAAACAACAGGTAAGAAAATAGAGTTAGCAAAATTTTAAAATTATCGAAAATTTTAGAGCCAAGCTAACGGCGACTAACTGATTCAAGGCATACTATATTCAGCAAGCTGCAAGTTTCATTCATTTACTGAAAACAGGTTGCCGCATTGAATTCATAGTTAAGGAATAACTAGCACTACCATCGCAATTCGTCTTTTAGTGCTGCGGCCCGACTATAGATGACATTGGACTGATTATAGGATCGAATATTATGTAGTTACCGCTAGCTTTGAGCAGACGAGCCATCCTTCGCCCGATTAGACGCCTCTCACTGTATTTTTGTCATTTTGTGTACCATGTGAAAATGGCAAATTTAATATTTAGGTGAAGAATTTATCCAGACTATAATAATGGATCACTTTAAAGCTCACTGATACATTATTGATAATGGAAAGCTCGTTAATACCTACTTAGGTACTTATTTAAGCTGGAGCTATAGATTATTAAGCTCCATGGCAGACAGGACAGCAGCACTCAAGAAATCTCTAACTCGATCTCTCACTTACCAGTTGGTCGGAATCAGCTTCTTTGAGCCTCTTTTGACATTATCCATCCATTTCCTCCGGGGGCGGCACAGATAGTGATTGCAATACCGAATGAACATATCAATACCGGTTTTTCGGTATTTCTTATTGGATACCGGTATTAATGCCGGTATTCGTTAAAACATAAAAACAGAAGTATTTACCAGTAAATAAATCTATTAAAATCTCGTTAAAACATTATTATATAGCAAAGGCTTACCTATTATGTTGATATTTAAAAATATGTATTGAACATAATATTGTAGAATTGGTAATTTTCACAAATACTTTCAATATATAGATAATTTTAACTAAAGCCCTCAAAAAGGCTTGTTCATTAAATGAAAATAAGTGCGGCTGCAGGAAAAGTTTCTTCAATTTAATGCTTGTACAGTTATCAATAATTACATTATAGAATGATTGAAAATTTATCAGGGATGTTTTCTATTTCAAAATAATATTATGTTAATTTATCCCGACAACTTTATAAATAGGTATATTTGGTGGATTTTGTATTGTTATTATTTCACCTCTGTTGGATTCAGTTAAAATATTTTCATTTTAGCATCACATTACCTTATACACTCAATTTAAAAGGCAATAGAGTACAAAGTAATGAAAAAATAACATTAAATTCATTTTCAAAAACGTAAACGAGTGTGGTTTCTTAATACCAAAAATTCCGGTATTTTGGATTTTTAAAAACGGTATTTCGGTATTAATATATACTGGAATACCGGTTTTGTAATACCGGAATAGCAATCCCTAGACACAGATGCCGAGTGCATACAGGGGTTCCTTGATAATCTTTATGCAGAATTTTAGTTTACTTTTCCATCGCATCTAACAACGTGACCGGCTCACCTGAGTTTTCGCGCCCTCAAGACATTGGCTATAACGGGCTAAATCAAAACCGGTATCTTATAAAACCTTTATCAATTAGAATTTTTAATTAGAATTATTTTTAATCAAGACTGAATACACACGATTACAATATAAGCTCGCAATACAATACGTGCGGTACTGCCATTTCACACCAAGAGTTCCGGGCTTGATTTGAATTCATAAGTGTGTGCTTTTTCAAAGCTTGTGTGTTTTGATTCTGTGATTATTAATTCACTACTGTAATTGATAGCCTCGTGGGCTATTGTTGTGTTATTAATAAATAATTACAAGATAAAAAGAACTTTTTATATACAACGTTTTTAAATTTTATGTTGACTATTTGTACTTGATAGAAATAATACTGAAATGTCATTTTGATTTCCATAGTGACGCACTTATATATTATTAATAACTTTCCATACAAAACAGAATTAACTGAAAATGAATTCAATTCTACTTAAAGATGGCTAAAAGTATTAAAAAATGCATTGGCCTCGTGTTCTGATATATTCCAAAAGTTTCAAATGTCTAGCTAGTCGGGAAATCAGTTAAAAATCGATTGCAAGATTTGTACCGGACAAACAACAAATAATAAACAAAAAAATATTCTAAAGATTCTATGAATGTTAATTTTTATCAAAATCATTTTTATTACAAATTCTTAAATTAATTGTATCTTTGTGATGAATAAATTGTATTAAATTACATTTTTCGTAGTTCTGTGTCCATACGATTTCGGTGCAATCACAATCCTTTACTAGACAAATTATTTTAAATATTTGATGTATTTAGATACCAATATTTTAATGTAATATTACCAAAGACAGGCAAGGCGACACGATCTTACCCAAACTATTCACCGCTAATTTGGAAGACCTATTCAGGAAATTTGATAGAGACAACATGAAATCACCATTACCGGTAAATACCTGCGTTTTTCAGATGAAAATATTGTCTTTGCAAACGCCTAACAAGACCTACAAAACATAATCTGCCCTAAGTAAAAAGACAGTGTTTTGATTTTAGTGAAATGAGAATCCAAGTTTTAAGGTACCATTTCTCTTACATTATGTAAAATTATTGGATTGTTTTAACACAATCTCTAAATATATACTGTTTATTTAAAATCTCATATCAAAAAAACCAAAACAATGACTTTTTATTTAGCAGAACACTAATGTAGCAGCTTGAAAATTGAAGCTGAAAAGTAAGTTTAAAGACTTAAATGACTATTTTGTTGAACGAAAAGCGATCCTCATAAATTATTGCAGTCACATCAAGCTAGTCACTAACTACGTCTATCTTGGACAAAAATCTCAATTAACGGTGGTATGTATGGAGGCCTTAAATCAGCAGTGGATCAACCCCGGTTGATGATGAGTTGCACAAGTCAACAGAAATATAGAAATTAATATTTGATGTAACAAATAAAAATCTTAATTCAGTTAAGTATGCATTTCAGAGAACATTTAGAGTCACAACACACTTATCTCGTATTTATTTCTAATAAAAATGTCACTCAAACCCTTATCTACAACTTTTGTATCTTTGTTTCTTACCTCATTGTGGATGTGGCATAGACGAGTTTTCAATGGTTGTAAAATTTAGTGTGTATTTTCTTCTTTATTTGGCTTTCCCAATTTAACCGACACTGAGGAGTGTTTCGGTAAAAATCAAATGGAAAAGTTAACAGAATTAAGCTGACTGTTGTCTAGTATCTTATATTGAACACCTCAGAAAAGTATTTGTTGTCTATTCGTCGCAGTCCCTTGAAGCAGTTAATTATAACATAAATATATTTAACAATAATATGCGAATGAGAATAAAACCATAATAAGAGTACAATACAAGCCTGCTGACAACATCGATTCAAAGACTTGTAGAATATTAAAGCACGCGTGACATGACTATTTCACTCAGTCACTTCCAGACCGTCATACAAACGAGTATAACTTTCAGTATCTATACATTTGTATAGTATCATAGCATTTCACTTGACGAATTATCTTTTATGCACCAATCTATGACGTCGGTTTATCTTCGGGTATCCTGGCTCGCTTGTAGCAGGTAATTGGGGCCTTAAGTTCAGAGCTCTTAGAATAACTTACGACGAAATCTTTATGAGCATTACTTGATATGCTGTCAGTACTTAACCACCAGTGGCGAAGGGTAACCGTTGGAACGAGGTAGGCTATGGATATCAGAGAAAAATAACACACTTGTCAGGTATACTTACGGGGAATAAGAATATGATACGATATTACTAATGATGCATAGGTACACACTAATGATAACGACACACTAATTCGATGAAATTTCAATAATTCACCGACGACATAAAATTGAGCGATGAGTTTAAATTATGTATTTTCCTAAATCTTTATACTTACACATCAAAAATCATTGGATACAATTATTTTTAATTTTTAAAAAACTATACTTATTTATTAAATTATCTAATTATTAATTATTTTCATAATATATTTTAAGCTTACGCATTAGAGCCTATCGTTTTGTAGATATACACCAGACATTCCAAGGTCACGTGACATAAAGTCCATATTATAAAAAACTATCATTATTACCGAAAAATAATTTGACAAATGTCACACTATTGCATATTTTTTAAACGTGCTGTAATATGTATTTATTTATAATATATTTCTACTTTCCTACATGCGACAGATGTCGTTGGTAAATAAAATTATTTTTATTGAAAGGTATCTGTACGCCAATATGCATTTTAAAAAAAACATGGATTTAAGGTGCTGTCTATCCAGAAAAATCTTCTCAACTACCAATGCTCAGCATTACTGACCCTCATTAAGGCTTATAAGACTGCTTCTACCAACACATTGTCTGTCCTTTCTGAAGTGCTTACGTTAGCCGAGTCTTACATAAAAACTCGTCTCAAATTTGTCGATCAATGGACGACTGGGCTTAGACTCACACATTCAGGCCCGTGGTTTCACGACCACTTTGTTCGGAGGTTTGAGAGCAGAAATTGGCGGTATATATCACCGCATCTGGATCTTGGATTTATGGGCCGGTGCGCTCGAAGATAACGTATGCCAACGCATTGTGTTAATGACAGGGACGATGGACATCATCTTCCAAGGGCAGAAAAACGCATTAATTTTTTTCTAAATATAAAGGGTCACATGGAAATAAACAGATTGAATCCAGACCATTGGATTTCTCAGTTATTAACTAGAAACGGTGATTTGGCCACCACACTCTTTCTTTGTCAGCTCTAACAGTTTATATTTTGGTATTAATAATGAACCTTGGATTTTTCGACAAATTTTACAGCGAAATAAGTAGTCTAATATTTTATTCTATTAATAATAAGTTTTTAATAAATTAATGTTTTTATATCATGCATATTATGTAATATCTAAGAATAATTCAGACGTGCGGTGCATCTACAGCTTCTATGAACCGCACGCCACTGCCACCTTTACTATTATTCCGTAAGTACTTATTAATTAATTTATCCACAATATTATTATTAAATTCCTGCCTTGAAGTGTTAATAATATTGTATTTTAAGATGAAAAGTTTGAGCGGCACTGTATTTTAACGCAAAGTCAAATAAAGTTTGAAAGTATCCAAATACTTATAATATAATACGTCCTGTTGAACGAATTAATTTTCCGTTTACTACAACATTTAAATATGCATAATAAATAATATAGACGTGTTGCAATATTACTATTGTAGAAAATGCAGAAAAATTGTTTGTGATTACTAGTTGCTGTATCTACAATAATAAGGTCCGTGTTTAATTCCTTATTTATATATCAGAAACAATAGTGAGTAATTATTTATATTATTTAAATGATATAACTGTTTTCATGTTATGTATATGTTCATATTAAATATTATAATAAAACAAAACATTGATTGGTAATTAAAAATCATTAAAAAATAACGTCCTTGACTCGTTTAGTCCACATATAATATTATGGTGTTGCATTTTTATGCTGAAGAATTAATACATTAATGAATTTGCCATTTTCTTTGTACATGACGTATAAAAACATTTATATCGGGCTATTTTCACTACGTAATATGAAATTGATAATATTTTATAATATGACACGTATTTCGTTAACTGGACAAATTTAATAACCCCTGGACAAAAACAGCTTTGTTAAAAATAACCTTCCGGTATTAAAACCTAATATAAAAATAAAAACATTTGAAATTTAAAAAATTACCTGACACAACAAATTAGAAACAAAAAAAAATATTTGACATAATAAATTGAAAAAATAATTCTCAATATTTATTTTTAAATGAACTTAATATTTTTTACATATTTTAAACAGAAATTTTTTTGTCAGATCTCAATAATTTAAAAGTGATTATTTTTTCCCTCTATCTTTAAGGCGTGCATAATAATATAGGTGTTAAACCATATTAAATATTTATTTCCTCAAATTTATTTATTCGTTTCAGTGTTTTTTTTTTGTATTCAGTGTTTATTGTATCAAACAAATATTACGTAATGAATTTAAATTTTGTACGGAGTTTATATAGGGTTATTCGAGAGATTTTCGTCAATGAGTTAGTTATCCTAGAAGTGTGATAGTATCTATTGTCTAAGAATGAGATTTATTTGTACAATTACCGTTAATAATTTTTAGCATACGTATAATAATATAATACTAAAACTATTTTTCTACGCAACGAATAATTCAAAATATTTAAGAATGCAACATACTCAACATAAATAATTTGCAAACATATCGTAGAATTATATAATCTCTAGAAAAAATATTTTTGAAAAAACTTCGACACCCATAAACAACAGAAAAATAACGAAATTCAGAAAACGCTTCAGTCAGAATTATAAAAACCATTAGTTAATTTCGTCATAATCAGATAGAAACCCATACGGGCGCGAGTCCGAGGGGCGCGGGTTCGAGTCCCGCTGGGTAAAGAATTTTAAAGACGTCTTGACAGTTAACACCATTAAATTGTACCACATATACAATTCACAACTTAGGGAATTACAAATAATAATATAATTTATTTATGAGTTGTAAATAATATTACGATTTCATTTAACCTATACAATAGATGGATGAACAAATAGGTACACGAAAATACATAATTACATAGTTTAAATTTTGGTATTGAGACTTTATTTTATTGTATAATATTGTTTAGGTTTATTATTATTATTATTTTCTTCTCTTGGGAGAGTAAAATTTGTTATAATATAAATCTCATGTTATGAACGTCCTGAATATTAGACTTGTTATGTTCACAATGTTTTGTTTTCTTAAATAAATAGTAAAAATTACTACGTGGACGAAATACGTGTGATTAATAATATAATTTATAAAATTAAGTTTAAATCTAGTTTTTTTTATTGAAGCCTAAAGATACCTACACGAGATGTAAAAATAAAGCATTCTTCGTTGAATGAGTATATTTAATATTTTATGAAAAAAACAACTTTACTGTTATTACCTACCTGAAATGTGGAATAAGAGAAGAATAGGGCTTTTCATATTTTCTATAACAAAATAATTGAAAGGAATGGCTAGTGATGGTTGCTAGGCAAGAAATACGATAACAAATATTTTGCTAGTTGCTAGGAAACCCATAGTAACCAAATCGTTTATTAGAATATTGCTTTGATGTTTAGATTATTAACATTTAAGAGATATGGTGGAATTCAAATTTTAAGAATTGAAACATCGCTATATTTTAAAAGAAATGAAAAAATTGTGATATATTGTTTTTTGAAATATACTAGCGACTACCCAGCATGCTTTGCAATGTCACTCAAAGAAAGAAAGTGTTTGTGTTTTAGTTCGGTTTATTGAAGTGCTTTCGGATACACAATAATTATGTTTTGTTTTTCCGTCTGATGCATACACGAATAAATCAGGTTTTTCAACGCGTGAGCAGGCCACAAACAGCTGTCCATAGGATAAGCATGGATTTTCCAAATTTGGTATAGGAACGCATACGAATAGAAGATAGAATAGAAGAAGAAGTTACTTGTACTAATTCAGAAACCTTTGCAGACGTGCGCACAACAACTCACCAAAGATTCATTGCAATCGGATGAATGGTATAGAAACCATACGAATAGAAAATCGAATAGAAGAAGATGAAGAAGTTGATTGTACTAATTCAGAAACCTTTGCGGGCGTGCGCACAACAACTCACCAAAGATTCATTGCAATCGGATGAATGGTATAGGAACCATACGAATAAAAGGAAATAGAATGAAGAATAAGAAGAAAAATATGGTTTTTCTAGAAGAAGATAGAATGAGGAAGATAGAATAGAAGAAGAAGATGATTGTACTAATTCAGAAACCTTTGCGGGTGTGCACACAATAACTCACCAAAGTTTCATCGCAATCGGATGAATGGTATAGGAACGCATACGGGACAGACAGACAGACAGACAAACAAACATTCATTTATATAGATATATATATATATATAGATTGTACTAAATACAAGGTTACTTAACTTATTGTTTTCAGAACTGCATTTAAACTACGCCCAGAATATTTCTAATCATTCAAAATGGAGACTGTAACGGAAGCAATAGTTGACGGGAAAAAACTGGAATATCTAGTGTTTTCTGTGGCGGACTACATTCTGTTTGGTGGCATGCTGCTTTTATCATCACTGATTGGAGTATATTTTGCATTTTACAAGAACCAGAATACAGCTGATGAATATCTGCTGGGAGGGAAGCAGATGAAGGTGTTCCCAGTGGCAGTCTCTCTGGCGGCAAGGTAAAACACAGATAATTAGTTTCTTAATCAGTAAGTTATTTACTATTTTTTTTATACTTCTTTTGGGGTGTTTAGTCGACAGTGAAATTGAGAGTTATGAAAGTGCGCGACAGTATGAAGTTAGCTGCGAATCAGTCAGCTGTATACAAACGCAAGTTTGATAGTAGAATTATTGTTCTGGGGCCTTAATTTTGTACATTTTTAAAAGTATCTCCAAGTGAAATTTATTAATTAATTTTATTTTGTTTTTTGCAGCTGGGTGTCGGCTATAACTCTCTTGGGAATGCCTGCAGAAGTTTATATATATGGAGGTCAATACATGGTGTCATGTTTTGCATCGTTGCTGATGTCAGTTGTCATTGGCAAAGTATATCTACCAGGTGAAACGATTTATATTCCTCCAACATAATTTAACAATTACTACAAAAAAATGTTGCATCTCAACTTAATGACACGTGTTTTTTTTAATTTCTACAAATTACTGTGCCAAACGCCAGTTGAAGAAAAAGTCATTTGGTCTCGTTGCTTTTCTGCCATCTGCAGTGTGTATACCATAGCCCCTACAGGGGGGGGGGGCTGACAGGGCTCTAGCCTGCAGGCTTGGGCTTAAGGGCGGCCCGGCGTGGTGGGTTAACCAGTTAAGTGAAATAGATAAACACAGTCTACAAATTTACTCTAACTTAACTTACTAACTAAAATTTTACTTAAACAATATTAACATAAAATAATTACAAGATAGAAAGAACTTTTTATATACAATGTTTTTAAATTTTCTATTCAATTATTATACTCAATATGCTCAAACTTGTAGGTACTTGATATGAAGTAAATAAAAAACAAACAAACAAACAATAATAAATAATTGAATAAAACGCAATTTTTTTGTAGTACTTATTCTACTTTTAATCAATAGATTAGGACCTGCTTCGTCCACCTCAGAGGGACATTTTCAACCCTCCCCTCTTTCTCCTTCCTTTCCTTTTCCCTCTGAGGTGGACGAAACCGGTCCTAATCTATTGATTAAAAATGGAATAAGTACTACAAAAAATTGCGTTTTATTAAATAAAAACAACAATACAATGAAGTTCCACCATGAATTGACAGTTAACAAAAAAAATAAATATAGAATACTGAAATGTCATTTTGATTTCCATAGTAACGCACGTATATATTAATAATTTAGTTGCTAGGACCACCCCCTTAGCAACCAATAATAGTGAATTGGATTACGGATTTTTTTTCCGAAATAACTTTTCATACAAAACAGAATTAACTGAAAATGAATTCAATTCTACTTAAAGATGGCTAAAGAATGCATTGGCATCGCGTTCTGATATATTCTAAAAGTTTCAAATGTCTAGCTAGTCGGGAAGTTGGTTAAAAATCGATTACAAGATTTGTACTGGATAAACAACCACCGGACAAATAAGAATACGAGCTAATAAAAACGTTGTAAAATATGTAGCTGTGTGATGCATTTAGAAGTTTAACAGGCATTTTACATACGAGATTGCTAAATATGATACTAAACATAATTTGTGACGCGTAGAATTTTATTTGATAATTATTTTAGTCTGTTATTTCCTGTAGAAAGTGGGTATTTATCTCATATGGTGAAGGGTCGCATATTACTTGGTGACCACAATATTGTCGCGATTACTGCTCCATAATTTATGATGCTTAGTACCGACAACTCAATAATTCAAATGAATTTTTGGTACAGGTCGGTTATGAGGAATACAGCGGCAAACACATTTTGAAAATAGCCGATATACTGGATTATTTGTTAGATTAACCTAACCAAACCTTACCCAACCTAACCTAACCTAAACTAATCCAAACTAACAAATAATCAAGTATATCGGGTATTTTAAAAATGTGTTTTCCGCTGTATTCCTCATAACTGAACTGTACCGAATTTTTTAATAAACCATTTATTTTATTCAATGAATAATTCACAAGAATTTGAAGAACATTCCAGATATTGAACGTACGTAACTTGAAAACACCTCAGATATATACTCAGTAGGAAAAATCATATTTGAAAAAATACGATAGTCGACGGTATTTGAACCCATATAACCGTATGTGTTGCGCCAATCTGTGCATTGATTAATTATGCTACGAGCCTCCTATCTAATTAAGACAATTTAAACTAGTAGGTCATACATGAAATGCTTATCAAATTGCGTGATTATTGACTATCGGTTTTTGTGTATTAAATCAAGGAATATTAATTATTTTAATTACTAACCGACGCCCGGCCCTCGCCAAATAGTTTTAGTTATAACGTCTACTTGAACTTGCTTATAATTTTTAATAAACCATGTCTTTTATTCAATGATTAATTCACGAGATTTTAAGAATGTAACATTCCATATATTGAACATATATAACTTGAAAACACCTTAGATATACGGGGCGTCGGGTCGTTCCCGTCGAGTTTAATAATTTTTTCAATATGATTTTATCTAATGGGTGTTTGTCTGAGGTGTTTTCAAGACGTTATGTATATTCAATATACGGAATGTAACATTCTCAAAATCTTGTGAATTATTCATTGAATAAAAGAAATGGTTTATTAAAAATTGTTAGCACGTTCAAGTAGACGTTATAACTAAAATATTTGGCGAGAGCCGGGCGTCGGTTAGTAATTAAGGTAATTAATATTCATTGATTTAATACACAAAAACCGATAGTCAATAATAACGCAATTTGATTCATGTATGACCTACTAGTTTAAATTTTCGTAATTAAATAGGAGGCTCGTAACATAATTAGTTAATGCACAGATTGGCGCGACACCAATGGTTATACGGGTTCAAATCCCGTCGAGTTTAGTATTTTTTTCACATACGATTTTTTTTAGTCCGTATATACAGGTATATAATATCTGAGGTGTTTTTAAGTTATGTATGTTCAAATGAATTTATTTAAAAATTCAGAAATTGTGAAAAAATACATGGAATACCCTGAATTTTACCGCGGAATACCATTTTACGAACACTACCATAGGACATTAATCACACTGCCATTAACATAACGTCGCTATAAGATTGGTTTCCGAATATCCGTTTTTGTCGAAATCGACTTCTTAATGCAGAATGTTTTTTTGTATCTAATTGGACGAGAACCATCCCTTTCTTTAAATTACTTTGTAATGGTAATGAATACATCATTCATATGCTGTAAAAATAACAATTTAAATATCTCCATGTTTTTAAATTTAGGATTATGAATTTTTTTTAACGTCTCCTGAACATTTAGTCTATTCGGGAAACCAATTCTACAGCGACGATAAGTGATATGTAGATGGGCCCACCAAACATCCTGGCTTGGGGCTCCGCTTAAGGTTGCGGGGGCCTTGGGTATACAATAAATATATTTGTAAAATTTTCGTACATACTATAATGCTGGATGATACCTAGACAAGGACTTGTGCCATGTGACTTATTTTTATATTAATTTTCAGTTTTCTATAATCTCCAGCTGACGTCGAGTTTCGAATATCTGGAATTGCGTTTTGGAAAAAAAGTCCGCATGGTATCGTCGTTTATTTGCCTCGTTGGCTTCATAATCAACATACCGGTTGTCATGTACGTCCCAGCTTTGGCTTTTAATCTTGGTAAGTAAGTTTATCACCAAACTAAAAATAAAATAATACATCAAACATACTTACCAAACACAACTAATAATGTGAAATTTAAAAATAATTTGCGTTCAATAATGCTTCGGCTAATGTGATGATCGCATAAATAAAATCGCCACTTTATACGATGATCGCATTAAATCAAATTAAATGTGTATATTCAAATGACAGTAATTTTACTTGTGTATGGCTGTGAGACATGTTATCTTACTAAGCTTCTGAATCTTAGGGGTGCTACAAAAGTGACATACGTGCTGCAAAGTGGCGCGAACTTGTGCTTACTCTATGCCCCAATGCTGGGTCGTGACTAGGGTTGGGTATTTTCCGAGAAAATCTCAACCTCGAGATTCTGCATTTCCCGAAATGATGAAATTTTGAATTCTCGAGAATCGGGATTTCCAGAAAAAAAATCTCGAGGTATCGGGAAATTTAAAAAAAAGCCTGTAAAAATCCAAAAATCAGTGTAAAAACAGACAAATTAAAAAAAAAATATGATTTTTTTTTATTCATGTAAAAAGACAAATAGATAGAAGTAGGAGAACAACAATAATTCAAAACATTACTTATTAAAATAGAATTTCAAAAATACAAACTGTCAATCGCTGTATTTGACAATCGCGTACGCTTTTGAGACACAAAATTGTCCGATATTGCAAAAATTGCGCTCATTTTGAGTCGATGTTGGCTTACTTGTATTTAATGTCCCGATCAGTCTTTAAACGTTTTGTGTTTTCTGTCCACTTTTTTCATAAGAAAATCGTTTCTTCAATTAATATTATTGATAATAAAGAAATCCCGAATCCCGAGAGAAGATTCTCGAGATCCGGGATTTCCCGAAATGTTAAAAATTTAAATTCTCGAGATTCAGGATGGAAAATCTCGAAAAATTCTCGAGAATTCCCGTTGGGAAATTCCCGAAACCCAACTCTAGTCGTGTAAGGGTGAAAGAAGAACAAGAAGAAGATCGCAGCCTACTATATCATGTAATGATTATAAAAGATATTGTATAAAAAGTGTTTCTTTTTTAGTGAGCGGTATTGACTTGAAATACGTCACCCCAGCCGTATGCCTCATATGCATTTTCTACACGGCAATTGGCGGGTTAAGAGCTGTTGTATGGACGGATACAATCCAATTTGTCATGATGAATGCATCAATATTCGCAATTCTAATTCTTGGCACTATAAACGAAGGGGGATTAAGTAAAATTTGGACTCTGGCTGAAGATTCGGGAAGAACACAATTTTTCGAGTAAGTATAATAATTTATGTAGCTTGTCAAAACATGTTTCGAAGGTAACTCAAGTATATTATTTTTTTGAGAGAAAATATATGTTTATAATTAATTTGAAAACACACGTTAAAAATGTTTAAAAACTAAAAAAAAGCTTTTTGAAAAAAATACGACACCTAGCGGAATTCAAATCTTTGCCCATGTATACTGACCGCTAAGCTACGTGTGTCCAATCTAATTGCGATGGAATTAACTAAAGTTTTTAGAAATCTCACTAAAGCGTTTTCTAAATTTTGTTATTAGTTGACAGTCGGCTTTTGTATTTTAAAGAAAAATATTCAATTATCTTGATTACTGACCGGTTTCAGGTATTCTCCAAATTTTTGTTATAACGCACTTGCACTTGCTAATAATTTAATAAACTATTTTTTGAACAAACGTAATCTCTTTTAAAATATTAAGATTGAACCTGCATCTCTCGGGTATTGCGCCCATGTAGGTATGTATATAGAACCACTAAGCTTAAGGAGTCATATTTAATTGTGACAAATTTTAACTAATGGCTTTTAATAATCAATGAAGTGCTTTCCAAATTGAGCTACTATTGGCGATCGGCTTTTGTATTTTAGATCAAAGTAGGTATTACTTTAATTACTAACCGACGTCACGGATCACTCCAAGATTGTTTGTCGTAACTTGCTAATAATTTTTAATTAACTATTTTTTTTTCAACGATTTCACAAGATTTAAGAATGTAACATTCTAATTAGTTACCTAGTCTAAGAGAAATATACCTACCCAAGTAGGGTGTTCAGCAAATATTTAATCGTATTTTATAATAATAATTATTTATATGTTTTGTGATTATTATCGATCTATCACCCGTATAAAAAGTATTAGCCCAATGGTAACTGGCATATTAAATTATTTCTCTCCTCTCTTTTGAGGTTAACATTTTTGACTTCTTTTATTGGGAACATAATATCAATAATTCATTATTAAGTAAATTAAATTGAAGGTAGACATAAGCATCGTTTAGTTTTACATATAAAAGAAACAATATTTAGTAAATTTGTATATATATTATTATTAATGCTATAAAATGGCATGAGCCAATATTTATGTTAAATAATATTGTTAATCCATTTAATTGAGTGACCTATGTTATTTTTATACCATATTGTGCATTATAACATGAAAAATGAACAGCTAGAAGAAAGCTTAAGAAGAAGCTAATAGATTTTTAATTTTTTTTTTAATTTTAAGATAAACTTTCGGAAAATCGAATTTCAATATTGGGCCATACCTAAAATAAAATTTGATATAAATAAAAAGGATTTCAAGTTATACACGTTTATATTTTTATAAAAATCGATGTTTTTTAAAATAAATATAAAAAATACTAAAACGATGAATTTGACAAAAATCTAAGAAACGAAAAACTGAAAACTTAATAAACTAAATTTTAATAATAAATATAACCATAAAATATAATGTTATAATAAGATGTGAACCTTCAACGAATTCACATTTTATAACATTTTTTTTACAATTGTAAGTTTACCTTTAAATTAAAAAATAAATAAAAAATCTTTTTAATGTTTTCAGATACATAATATTTATTAATTAATATAGTTGAAATTGTAAATTATCAAAAAAAATCTCAAATTGCAAGCGTCGTATTTTTCCGCTAGGTTCTCTGCTGGCATGCCTCTCCCCCTTAAGAGGAGGGTAATACATCTCGACTAAATTAAACCATAATATATAATTTATTCTTTTTAGTATGGACCCAAGCATATACAAACGTTCAACGTTTTGGTCGGTGACCGTTGGAATGAGTTTGGGGTGGATTTCTGGAATGGGAGTCAATCAAATGTGTATTCAAAGATTTCTCTCAGTACCTTCACTGGCAGATGCAAACAAGTAAGTATACTAATATTTATTAATACTTACTGTTTTAACTTTCATCAACATTCATCACATTCTCTTACTAAATGATGATGATTTCACTAATACAAGGTGTTCTCCGGAAAGGTTTACTATTTTGTTTGTAACAGAAAAGTGGAAGCCTCAGATACCATTGAGAATGTCAAAGCCAAAATCCAAGATAAGGAGAGAATCCCCCCAGACCAGCAGAGATTGATCTTTGCTGGAAAGCTGTTGGAATATGGACGCACACTGTCAGACTACAACATCCAAAAAGAATCAACCCTCCATTTGGTAATCCGTCTTCGTGGTGGATCACATTTACAATTTAAATTCTACTTTACTGTTTCAAACCAATGTGTTTTAATCGTAAAAACATTTGGTAAATGTGCCGCAGAGTTGGACATGAGATTTTACAACTTTCTTTTTAGACCAAACCAAACATAACCTAACCTAATATAACCAACCCCAACCTAATATTACCTCATATAAGCTTAGTTTGTGATAATGGTGTATCAAAATGTATGAAAATTTCAAATTTTCAATTAACGATTATTGGATCGAAAAGCCGATGCGCCGACAGAAAAAGGTATTTATTATAATTGTTGAGGGGTAGGGGTTTAAGTAGGGTGTTGATTTACACTTTTCCACTTATTAAAAACACTGATTCAGGGACATTAAGTATATTTCGCTTGACAAGTAACAATTAATTACTAACAAAATATTTTGTAAACGCATGCTTTGGCGCGAAAAAGGTAGCAAATCGTATTTAGAGGCAACATAAGAGGCTCAAGGGTAGGTTACCGACTGACCGTACCCACTCTCGACCGTTCGTCCGCCCAGAAACAGATAACGTTAACTTTCTTTTTCTTTGTTTCGCTGTGCATCATGGTCTAGCCTTGACTCATTTACAATAAATTACAATAATATCATTATATTCCCAACTCTGTCGATTGGAGGATTGGGATGGGGATTAAGGCATTATGATAATATAATAAATATTATTTGGTATCATTGTCTACATGGAATAAACTGTTTTCGTAAAAAAAAATATAAATGCTCGTGTCCACCTCTGCGGCACAATTACCAAACATTTTATCAAAATCAATCATCTATTATTATTGTGCCGACTAGAAAATGATGTAAAATTTTGGGTGGAAATAATGTGCTATCAAAACCCACTATGTTATATCATTTAGTGAATGACTTTGAAGAAAGAGGCTCTATAGCAGATAATTATAGGTCAAATTATTCATAAGTCATCTTTTCATCCATTAATAAATGTGACTTTATGATGCGCTAAGTAAACATTAAATGGGTATAGTGGAAATTTACATTTTTGCTAATAATATAACATAAAACATTATATATTTAAAAATATTTGTAAATAATTGTTCGAGCTAAAGTTACATGATATAAGTAGTGTAGGGTTATGTGGTATTTTAATGTCATCCCTGGAAGAATTTTAGTGTTACTAATCAATCTCATTATTTATTTGAGGTTCAGATGTTTCCCAGCCATATAAATGGTCAGGAAAACGTCGGTAAGGATCACGACGTCAGGTCACCACTTTAGGGTGATGGTGTAGAGGTTGAAAGACTGGTTGGAAGGTGCTCGAATGAAATGAGGAGAGTTTATTTTACTGTTAGAATAAGTACAATGAGAGGTGCAACGGTGGAACAGTGTGAAGTAATACACGGTGAGGGATACTCAGTCCGAGGCGCTATGATAGAGAGCATATGTTCCATCAATTATAATTCGCTATTTATTGAAATGAATATTCAATAAAATGCAAAAAGTCATTATTGCTGTATGTCACGATTGAAGAATGTGCTGACTGTAGATGAAATGACATGCGATAATTGGGTAATGCTCTGACTGTCTCGGCGTTTGCTGCCAAGGCCTGGGGTTGTTTACACCCACATTTATCTTAAATTGCTTGTTGTGTTTTAGGGTGCTGTACATCTACTGTTTTTCTGTTACCTTAATAAAAGCATTGTGTCTGTTTGCTGGTTACATCATGTATGCCAGATACAGTGGATGTGATCCTCTATCAATAGGCGTAATTAATAAGGTCGATCAGGTGTGTATCTACTCAATTTAAAATAAACAAATAATTGATAACTCTAGTGTATATTTTCCGATACTAATTCTAAGGCCTAAGGCAATAGTGCACAATCCCCAATACCATTTTTTCCATCACAGACTAAATGGAATATGCAAAAAATCATAGCATATCCTAACAATTACCTAGATAATGTGTGACTTATTAATTTATTTAATTATAGCCTTTAGAGTTAATTTATTATCAAAACAAAAAAAAATAACAGATCATTTTATCTGCGCTGTAATTAGATTCATATTGTCATTGACATATCCTCGTTTGCGGCGCATATAACAATGCATTTATACGTAAAGTCGAGATTAAAAAAACAATCAGTAGGTATGTACTTTGTCACTCTTTTTGAAGTTGTTATTTTGTGATTCTGTTTCTATATTTTACTAGTAAAGAGCTGGATATGTTTGTTTTAAGGTAAATAGTTTTCACGAAGTTAGCAGTTAATTAAAATAACTTTCTGTATATAGCAATAGATGTCCAGATTGACAATTTAGTTATTTTTTTATCGTGTCCGAGATCATAATATTATGGGCATCCACAGAGAGGAAGTTTGTATTAACAGATTCTTGCGTTTTACGAGAAATATAATATGTTAGCTACTTGCTCAACCTATTAGGTCTATACGCTGACTCAAAGCTGAAAAATAATATGTGTATTTTCCGGATCCAGGATTCAAACCTGGGATCCACGACAATATAAGCCGACACGTTAAGGCTTGAATTCACTAGGGGACAAATCGTGCAACATGACGCACAACATCTACGTCGATGTTTCGGGAACGAAGCCGCGGAACATGTTTCTTGTTCAAAATGCGGACACACTACGACGCAATGTCGCAGAACATTTCCTTGTACATACTTGTCGCCGAAACACGATAGCCGCCAAAGTGACTCTTATTGCAATATCATTAGAGCACATTTTTGTCTTTCAGGCCTTGTCATGCAATGTCTAGACAAATTTTATTATCCGTTTTACCAACTGGCGTCTTTTACCAGCCGTTGGAGCCAGTGGCACTTCACCTTTTTAAATGTATATATTTAATATATTTAATGAAATTGAGGACCTGCACAGAGTTGTTTGGATTATAACCAGAAGATATTATTTTATGATCTTTTTGCAGAATACACACTCCATAATAAGACAATCTGCTGTCAAAAAAGTTATATACTTAAATGTTTGTAAACTTATATCACTTAACAAATGCACGTTACAAACATTTGATACTCTACGCACGTCCTGAACTGCAAACATTGTCATCAATTTAAATGTAATCTGGGCAGTCCATATCATATAAATGTGCGAGATTTAATCAAAACAACATTCGCCGAGACCACACGGCGTTACTTTTAGTGAAACAAAATATTTATAAGTCCACACTTTCTTGTTTGTGCGTTTTCATACGTTTTCCATCCGTGAGAAATACAAAAAAGTGCACGTTTGTTTAAAATACTTGGTATGAATTGTTTTTATACAAATATTTGCATACAATTGATATGAAACTTTAAAACAGTGTTTAAATAATGTTTCTTTATTTACGAGGAGACTTATCTCTATTTGGGACTTGGCATAACACTTGATGGCGATTCCACAACGTTTTTATTGTAGGTGAATTTTTATTCATATAATAATTGACATAATGCAGGCATATTGAAAGATCTCGGATCGGAAGATAATGGATAGAACAAAAAATATCAAATTAAATAAAGGATATATTAATTTTCGAATATACAGGTCGATAATATTTTCTTTATTAACAAATTATGAATCAAAATAATTCATAAAAATTCGGCTACACACGCGTACGTTAACAAGTGTAAATTTAAAAATGTAATTTAAAACTGTTCATTTTATTATACACGCGAAGTTAAATATCGAAAATATTATGCAATTAAACATAAATAATACGTAGCCCGATAGTCACAAGATCAACAGTGATTTATATAATTCCCCACATAGAAGCCGGATTTTCTTTCATTTCATATTATGTAAAAATTCCGTATTTCACAAAAACAGTGAATTTTCAACATAAAAGATTAATATGAGAAAAAATGGTGAACTACTAAAAAAATAGTAATCGAAAACTTTGAAATGTTTAGTACCTAAATGTTAATGATAATATTATAATAAACATCCATATATTAAAAAATCGGGTAAAAGTTTATTACATATTATTTTTATTCAGAATTTCCATGATGTATAAAATAATAAAAGGTTTCGAAGCACTGAACACGTAAATACCTATGTGATTTGAAGAAAACATCTACATGCCATAATAATTTATTACGTTAATGACACGACGTCGCTGAAACAATTTTTGGCATTATTATTTATCTGTAAAAATAATTATGTAGACTGCAGAGAATAATATTTAAGTAGGTACTTATTTAATTTATGTTCTGCATAATTAAAAAAATACAGTGGAGCAGTATAATAATATGACTTCATATTTTTTAATAGTATAAACAAAGTGAATAACTTAATTATAGTATGTACCTACTCGCACGAAATTATGGTAGGTACAATATATGTATTCTGAAATTCTGTACCTTTTTGGTGTAGGTATTTTTAAATGTAGAAAAAGAACTTTTTTCCGATATTCAAAATTACAGTACTTTAAGTTATTAGCAGTCAATTAATAAGTAGGTAATAAGCTTTCTAAAATTAAAAATAGTAAATTTTATTTATTTTTCTGTAATGGATAGAACAAAAAATATCAAATTAAATAAAGGATATATTAATTTTCGAATATACAGGTCGATAATATTTTCTTTATTAACAAATTATGAATCAAAATAATTCATAAAAATCGAAATAAAAATTAACGTTTTTTTGCATTGATTTTTTTTCTCGGCAACAAAAATAATATAATTAACATAATTATTTTTCATCGTTAGAGTTTCGATATATTTTAATATTGTTATTAAATTAATTTTATTATTTCACCGTTTGTGTGAAAATTCATAAAAATTCCTTATCACGCAGTTTGGACCATACCATCGCACTTGCCAATTCCTACACACGAATGACGATGGGTTGCCCCCTTGCGCTCGCTCGTGGATCGTACATACGCAACATGTCGCGGATCACGTAGAAAAGCCTCGCTATGTTGCGTACAACGTATGGAACAGTTCGCAACGTTGGGGCAGCTCGTAGACTCAAAGCTGCGCGCCATGTCGCGAGACATTTTGTCCCCTAGTGAGTACAGGGCACAAGCGAAGCAACATCGTGAAACATGTCTCGCGTCACGTAGAAAAGCCGCATATGTTGCGTGCAACGATGGGCGACAGAGAGCAACGTTGCGCCGGCACGTAGACTCAATGTTGGGCGTCATGTTGCGATACATTTTGTCCCCTAGTGAATTCAAGGCTTTAATCACTCGTTAGTTAATAAAACTGCATATATTTAATATATAATGTTACAAGTGAATTCGTATACGAATATATATATTTATCACGTGGGCTAGTCTAGGCATTTATAAAATAATTGTACTGTAGGAATACATTTATCAACTACCTGTTAATTGCTTACTTACAATCATGGCCCCTAACAGGGAGGGGCTGACAAGGCTCTAGCTTAGAGGCCCAGGTTCAGGGGGGCCCGGCGTGGCGGGTCGACCACATAATTGAGATAAACACACATCTTAAATATGCCCTAATAGTAAAAAAAGTCGCCTGCGGCGCTATTTCACTTCGGGATTATTACCATTTTAAAATATAAGTATGGTTGTGCGATGCAATTTTTGGTTATTGTGTGTTGATACTCGACAACTCCATAATTAGATGTGTTAAAAATCGCTAAAAATACACTGAATTTTTATTGACCTCGAACACCATTTAGAAAACGCCACTGTAGAGCGTCAGACTGCCTTTAACCTTCGTGATAGGTAGGGGTCCCGCCAAAGATCCTGGCCTGGGGGCCCGCTTCAGGATGTGGGGGCCATGCTTACAATAATTAGGTGTATAATATTGACATGCATGTAGGTAATTTATTAAATTCAAATATACTTTCAGATTTTGCCATACTATGTGATGGATACAGCTCGAGGAATTTCTGGATTACCAGGTTTATTTATTGCTGGAGTGTTCAGTGCAGCGTTAAGGTACGTATCTTTTCATAAGCTGAATATTTAAGTTAAGGTAAATCATTGCAGAGAATAGAAACATTGAGAAAGTTCATAGTTATGAGGGTGACAAGAATGAAAAAGACATCACTATATCCGCAAGAAGACGAAGCTTATAAACATATTAGGATTTTTATAAAACTACATTTTTTATTCAAGAAATACCGAATAAGAATCTAAAATCTAAAAATCTTAAATCTAGTAAATTATTTGTTAAATAAAAAAATATTTTATTAAATTATTAGCAAGTGCAGGTACGTTAACACTAAAATTTGCGGAGATCCTGACGTAGGCGAAGAATCAAGGTAGATACTTAATACCTGTTATTAGAGTTGCTACTTCATAACTTTGCACTCCGGTTCTCGGATGAAAATGATGTAATATATTCTAAAATCATTTTTTTACATATATATTATCTGTTTATTTTCTTAATGTGAATATCATTTTTTAATCTAATTGTATACAAGGTAATCAGGCAAAGAGGCGTATCAGTGTAGTAAGAAGTGCAAAAAAAATTGCAAATTATAAAACACAATATACTCTTGTATCTTAATTCAACAGACAAAAATCGATAACCAATATTAACACAATTTGAGAAGGCCTCAAGTTGCATGAATATGAGTTAATTTCGTAGTAATTTGATAGGGTCAGGTGGCTAAATTGCTAAAGCACGTAGGCCGAAATCCGATGGATGTAGGTTCGAGTCCTGTCCAGGATCCTAGTTTATTACTACGTTTTTCTTAGCTCGTATTCTTGTTTGTCCGGTGGTTGTTTATCCAGTACAAATCTTGCAATCGATTTTTAGCTTCCCGACTAGCTAGACGTTTGAAATTTTTAGAATATACCAGAACACGATGCCAATGCATTCTTTTAATATTTTTAGCCATCTTTAAGTAGAATTGAATTCATTTTCAGTTAATTCTGTTTTGTATGAAAAGTTATTTTAATAATATATAAGTGCGTCACTATTTTAAAAGTTATTTCGGTAGAAATCCGTAATCCAATCCACTATTATTGGTTGCTAAGGGGGTGGTCCTAGCAACTAAATTATTAATATATACGTACGTTACTATGGAAATCAAAATGACATTTCAGTATTCTATATTTGTTTGTGTGTTTGTTTGTTGCAAAATAGCAAAAAAAATGATTTGTTGACAATTGCCTTATTTATTTGTCCTAAATTATTAATACATAGAATTGTCAAGTTTATAAGATTCAACAGAAAATTTAAAAACGTGGTATATAAAAAGTTCTTTTTATCTTGTAATTATTTTTCTAATGTGTAGGTAGGTATGTTTCTCAGGTGCTTCCAAAATCATTTATGTGTGTTCTATATATTTTGTGAATTGAATCAGTTCGATAGCGTGTAATAAAATGTGTCTTCGTAAAGTCGTGTTCTTCGCATATTCCCACAATTTCGTTTTTTTTAATGTATTAAATTGTGGACATTTAATTACAATTTTAAAATCCAATAAATATATTTATTTTTTATTTTTTACTTGTAGTGAACTTAAGAAAAATGAATTAAAGACGCTCACAAGACTTTTAAAAACAAAGAAATAGTATTAAAACAGTATATTAAGAAAAATAGATGCAGTGTTAGAAAAACAGTAGACAGAGTAAATACACAAACTATAAAGTAGATACAAGGAAGTACACCGAATGAGCCAAGTAGACCCTATTTTAAGAATTTATAAAACAACGCCCATCTATTATATACTCATCCTCACGTAGGTGAAATATGTCAACATCCAAGCAATTTATTTGAATAGAGTTATTGAACTTCCAATTGGCAACACCAATGGAAGGTTAGTTCTGCATCTTGGGAGAACAAACAACTAATGCTCCTGATACCTAAGATAGTTATCAGATGACATGCTGAGATAAATGCATCTTTATTTACATGCAATTTAATTTCACTAATGATATCTTGGTATATAATCATTTAAAAATATGAATAATAATATTAAATTCATTTAATATGACACAAATACTAATTGGCATTAATATTCTTAGAATGTCTATGAAATTTATAAAATGATTACTTATTCCAATTTCAGTACGATGTCTTCGCTGCTTCACACAGCCTGTGGTATTGTTTACAAAGACTTCATATCCATATGGATTCCAGGTGACTTTTCCGATCGTCACGCCAGTACCATCATGAAGTCTCTCGTCGTTATCTTAGGATCAATTTGCATGGTTATGGTATATTGGGTGGATAGACTTGGTAATATCCTGCAGCTCTCAATCAGTTTTAATGGAATCATCTCTGGATCACTCTTAGGGGTGTTTAGCATGGGCATGCTTCTCCCAAGAGCTAATTCTAAGGTAATACAATAACAATGTATTATTAATGATCATTAAAAATATTTATAATAGAGTATAGCTCTCAGTGGCGAAGGGTGGAGGTAGTCGTTGAGATCTTAGTCAGTCATAAGTATTATTTGTTGAGTATTTGTAAGACTACAATTATTTACAGATGGTGTTGGTTAGTTTTTAAAATTCAATTAAACCCTGTGAAAACTAAGCCATAATAGATAATAGTCAAATAAAACTCGTCTATGTATAACATGTCTAAAATTATGCAATTAATTAATAAGTAACTTTGAATATTTTATATATGGAATAATATTTTTTATCTTTTATAGTTTGGGTTAGGCAGAGCTTAAAGAATTAAAAAAAAATGAAACAATATATTTATAATATTGTGTATTCTTAATCCAACGAAAACAACTAAGTATGAATGAAAAAGTGTGCACAATTTTGTCGTATCGCCCAAAATATACCAAAACTATTATGGTTTGGTTTAGGCAGGGTTTAATTGTTATTTAAGAACTAACCAAAAATATCTATTAATTATAGTCTTAATTCAATAAAAACAAATACCTAGGTATGACTAACAAAGTTTAATGTGCACTATTCATGGCGGATCTTAACAGCCTACCTCCACCCTTCGCTACTGTACGATATCAATAATACTACGCCCTACTAAATTTTATAAACAAACCAATACCATCAACAAATTTCTATTCTTAGTTCATTGAATACATATAAGTATTACTGGCAAAGTTATCCCCACAGCTAACATCTACCTTTCACCGATGCGTTACACATCCTGATACATTAATACATACATAACGAACACGAACACAAACACAAACACGAAAATAATTTCGTGAATTTCAGGGGACAGTTATTGGAGCTTTGGTAAGCAGTATCTTCATGATCTGGATGTTCACCGGAAGTAACCAAGCTGAGGCCAACGGAATCTTGGTTCACCCGAAGAAACCACTCTCCATTGATGAATGTGATTTTAGTGGGAATGTTTCAAGAAAGATGGAGACTATGACGTGAGTTTAGATATTAATCACACCTTCTTCTTATTGTGCCATCCCCTAGCGGAGGTCGGCCACCATCAAGGCGATCTTATCTTTGTCGTCTGCTACCCGGAACAGTTCGGTGGAGCTGCACTCGTACCAATCACTGAGGTTCTTAAGCCACGAAATGCGGCGCTGTCCTCTGCTACGCTTCCCATTGATCTTTCCTTGAATGACAAGTTGGGGAATGCTGTATTTTTGTCCTCTCATAATGTGGCCGAGGTATTGTAGTTTCCTGGTTTTGATACTACGTAGAACTTCTCGGTCCTTCCCCGTTCGATTGAAAACATTTGTCACCCGGTCAGTCCAAGGAATTTTGAGGATCACAACTACTAATACGAAATTATACAGAAATGTTTGCAAAGCAGCTAGTAATTAAAAAAAATATAGATCATTCTAACTTGTTGTAAATAAACGATTACTTTTTTTAATGGTAGGTAATGCTAATACAAACTAATATTTAAAAAAAATGGTTTGCGTCTAAAATAGTAGTTTTATTCCATATAACTGAAGGAAAGTCTGTCACTCATCCGATGATATATGCTATCGGCATCATGCGTTCATATTAATCGTAAGTTTGTGATGTGTGTTTATCTCACTTATCTAGTCGACCCGCTACGCTGGACCCCCAGGCTAGAGCCCTGTCAGCCCCCGATGGTCTAGAGCAGCGGTTCTCAAACTTTTAAAAAAATTCCTGCGTGGCGGTCCCTTTAAAAATTCTCCGATGACTCGCGGACCCCTTTAATAAAAAAAGAAAATCTATATTATTTTAAAGAAATTGGGGGCGCCAAATACTTTGCACAAGGATCTCACATACCTACGGCGCGGCACTGCTTTTAGTGCTGTGAATAAAACATTTTTTTACAAACAATTATGTATTCAGAAAATATTACATGTTATGTGATTAAATTTAAATAACAATTTTTGTGGGATGGGTGCATCTGCTTTGTTTTGGCCAGTGCAACTCTTATATCATTTGTCGCGTATACCTAATCTATTTCGAGATTTTGTCTTGATAGTAAGTAGTGTAGAAAGAATCGTCTCACACTGATAGGTAGTTGCGAATGGAATCAGCACTCTTAGAGCCATCTTTGCAACATCAGGATAGGACTGTGACATTTCAATCCAAAAATTACTACAACACGTTTCACGGAAAACATGTTTTGCACCCCCAGCATTTATCAAATCAATAAAATATTCCTGAATTAAATTGTCCTCCAAAGGCAGTGATGGAAAGTTCAAATGGGTTATTGATAAAACGATGGTATTTTTCAAATTCTCGTAGGTCTGGGATAAATCCAAATCCAAAACCCAAGAATAATGTTACATGCTATAATTATAAAAATATGAATAGTATAAATATATGCGTTCGTTTTTCACGGTCCTACCGAAACCGCTTCGCAGTCCCCTAGGGGACCGCGGACCCCAGTTTAAAAACCACTTGTCTAGAGAAAAGACTTTCATTTACAACTCCACCGTGAGCATAATTTATAATAAATACAATTTTCTTCTTTATAGATACCCCGAAGAAGGCGCTGATGATTTACTATTTATCTACAGAATATCGGTAATGTGGTATTCATCAATAGGCACCATAATAACTTTGCTCATTGGAATACCGATCAGTTATTTGACAGAGGCACCTAGCGAGAAGCATATGAGGCCAGAATATTTTAGCCCAGTTATACACCGCTTTTTACCGAAATATATTATGGACAAAACGAGGGTTGGGAAGGTTGGAGAAAATACTGAATACAAACCCGTTGAAATAATAATGCAGGATCTGAAAGGGAAGATATTATTAAATGAGTGAACATATTAATTTAAGGTTACAATAAGATTTTATATTATAGAAATGTATTAAAACAATTACTAATATAAAAAAGCTTTTATAAAGATTATTATATTATATTTTCATGTTATCATTCAATTTATGTTACAAGGGTTTTTATTTCGTGTAACCAGCGATAGCCCGCGTTTATACATAATAGAGAAACCCACTTGCTCGATTTTTTATTTTTTTTTGAATCACTGAGGTAGACAGAAGGTGAATCTAGGAGTGCATCCTCTTTACCCGCATCCCAACTCACCACTCCACCGCTGCTATCAGAGCACTTAACCTATGCGTAATGAATTGGGCGTCTTTTTGTAAACAAGATCCAACATACGCGTCATGACGTAACATTATGAGAAAAATCAATATTTGAGAGAAAATTGATTTAAAAATACCTATGCTTTGTGATTATTTATTTTAAACGTCTGATGGATTACTTGAATAAAATTAAATAAGCACACATTATTTTAAATCAATCTTGACTCAAATATTGAATTTTCTCAGAATCCTTCACATTTGGGTTAAATCTTTTTTGCAGAAATACGTACAAGTGTTGTAAGTGCATTTCTAGACAACAGTTGGATATAGGCGCTCGACCCTTTTACCCTCACCTCATCAATCCACCGTTACTATCACGGTCACTTTACCTAGTTTATTATTATTTGACAAGTTTTATCTTTTTGTTTGGATTGGCGCCAAATTTCAGTGATATTCTGAGCCGCTCGCCGCGTTGCATCAAATCATCAAATCAAATCAAGCAAAAAAGCTGCTTCAAGAAACGGCAAATATATTCTTTATTACAGGTGGCAGATGCGGGCATTCAATACCTTCCGGGGACCACGGTAAACGAGGCCGGAAGAGATGAAGTTTTTAATTTCTGTATTGATGTAATAAAAAGAATAAAAATAATAAATGGTGACATGTAATGATGATTCATCCCTTTCAGATCCAGTGATTGCAGTCATATAAGATAGGATAAGTATATGTTCAGAATATCAGTCCTATGCGACATTTATTTTACCACAGGAAAACCTCTATACATAAATAATTGCAGTTCTCAGTACAAGGTTTTTGCAAGGCGGTTTCACAGGTCCTGGCCGTATTCAAATAAAATTAGCAATACCCGATGCGGGTAGACGAATGGTTTTCAATAAGGCATATTTCGCAGCCGGCACAATTTTCATTTGACTAGCATCTGGTACAGTAGTTTGCGTGCCAAAGTCCTTAAAAAAACGTATAGATATCTAGAAAAAAAAACAATAATTATTGTTGAAGTGAAAATGCAATCAAGACTAAAACGTGGGACAACTTCATAAGATAACAGCTTTCATGTGGAATTTCTGCTCTGCCTACTGAGTGCCATATCGTTTTTGTGTCACCTTTAACAGGGCGTGTGGAAGAAGTAGCAGTGCCCAGAGACTGAACAGATGATACCATGGTTCTTCTTCACAGAACAGAGTATCCAACATATTCTAAAAAATATAGAGGTAGGTATTACTCTCGTCAGCGTTCCCGGAAACGTTTTGGCAAGAAAGAGAGCGGAGATCATGGCGTGTGCGGAGAAGAGTGGTTCTATCCCTACTCGGAGCACATGTCAAGCCTTCAATGCTTTCTACAGCAGTCTTAAGAGATTATTATACCTCTCTCTTCTGCTTTGTGAACAATTATTAAAAGACATCTGACAGACCTTATCGTGACTATTTTAAGGCTATTATATCCCATGGATATTAGCCACTGTGCCAAGTGCTCTTTACATAAATACAGAGTGTCGCATGATAGCGTTTGAAACATCTTCTGATCTCTTAGAAATCACGGCAGGAGTCAAGTAAGGCTGTGTATTAGCGGCCTTTCTTTTTTATCAGGATAGATTTCATAATGCGTCAAACGGTTTGATCCAACAGTGGGATACATCTACACACGTAAGACAAATCCATTGGAATACTTATGAATAATAAATTTGTATGCAATATTCAAAAACATTTTAACTGGCTCAGTTTAAATTAACACAAGTTAATACAGATATGATAAAAAAGATCTAAAAATGAATAAAACACTGAAAATTTGATCTTACAAAAAAATCTTTATTCAGTTATAGAGCGTCAGCATTTTACAAACAATTTATAATCACAATACACTTATCTCGTATTTACTGGTTATTAAAATGTCACTCATACCCTTATCTACGAATTCATGTATCTTTGTTTCTTACAATATCACTGAGGATGCTGTACAGGCGACTTTTCAATTGTTGTAAAATGTAGTGTGTGCCTTCTTCTTTATGTTGTTTTTCAATTTAGCCGAGTCTGAGGAAGTGTTTTAGGAAGGATCACATCGAACAGCTCTCAAAATTATTTATGTGTTAATAATTATAGACATTTAATAAAAATATGCGATAGTGAAATTATAATAAAGCATACAAACCGACACCATCGATGAAACAACTCGTAACATAATTCATAATATAATAATATAACAACTTTAGACCCGTCGTGCAAACAAGTGCAACTCTCAGTATCTATTAAAATGATCTATGACAAAAATTATCAGAATATTGGTATTTACTCAGCGCTCGGAATGGAGCAGAACGCACCGGAGCGCCGTTCCGGTTCGTGGGATTTCCGAGGATGGCGTTCTTGTTCGAAAAATCCTCGAAAATGGCGTACCGGTTCGTAAAATATCCGACTTCCAGCGAGTCGTCCAGTAAAATTCTCAAGCGTCTTACTTAATATTATTACGTTCCGGTTCTTAAATCTTTTTTTTAATATACTTGAAGGATAATAATATTTTCTTGAATTACGGAAGAGCGGCATTTTCAGTCTATTTAAGGGGCAGCATATGTCCTAGGGACACCCCTGATTGTGTTATTACTAAATCAACATATTAAATCAAATTAATCAAAATAAATACATTATAAGTAAAAAATACAGTGACGTCCCGTGGGGGTAGATGGTACGGTACACATGCAGAAAATAGAGACAAAAAAGAAAATAAATATATATTTATAGAGTATATTTCGTAAAAATGTGTTGTACTCGTATTTTCGCCTGCGGCGCTGATAAACTTTGCCTGTCCATATGTTATGTCGATGTGCATTTTTAATGGCTATTTGCACTTTACCCTTCCATGGTAGGTAGTTTAGGTACCTTTAGTTATAACAAGAATTCTGGCAGACGTAAATTTTTGGAAAATTATCGAGCGCTCAGGTTCGTAAAATTTTCTATTTCGAGCACTGTATTTACTACCTGCCTATGGATATTCAATTAATTTATCTTCATCTTCATCTTCATCATTAATCAGGCAACAACCTAATCAAATTTAACCTAACTCTTACAATTCTTTCTACAAAAAGCAAGGATGAATATTCGCATTCTAGCAAGCAGAAGATATACATAATGTAGTCAATAAATACACTCTAGTGTCGTAAACGCGTAGATCCTTTATTATTTACATAGTCTCCACCAAAGCTAATTTGTGTATAACTTACGCGAAGTCTAAGTAAAAAAAACTACACACCTAAGTTTGTAATATTTACAATAAACTTACGGAAAGTTCTTCATATCTATTTTCTGGTACAGTTCCTAATATCACGATATACCAGTTTGCGAAAACATAATTAGGCTCCGATAATGATTACTTGGTATCTCAGTGCCTCAGGTTATTTTACAAAGACTTCAGAGCAATGATACTAAATATACAGAGTATTTTTGTCCCGGTATTTGAAGTCGGTTTGCGTATGACGCACAGTGTCACCCTCAGACTAATAATATAAAGAGAGTGGCTACTGTTCGGAAAAATTATGCCGTGTTTCTTACGTATAACGCACAGTCGAACCTCAATTTTATTTTTAGGTATTAATTTAACTATGAAACGTTATACCATCATGTTGCTTCTCAGTACGGCTATCAAATTTAAACACAACATAGTTCACCATATTTTATACTAAATTAACTAAAAATAAATTACCACTAACTTTATATTTAACACAAAAACGATAAATTTGTGAAAAAAAACACGTGATCGCTGTTTTTAAATGATTGTAGTCATTCAAATCAATATTTACCGGCGATGTTGACAAAAAATATTTCATTCAGGCGTAGAAATTCTATCTTACTCTAACGCATTGCGGAGATATAAGCATACCAATGCTTTCTCACTCGCACATATAGTTCGTTTTTGTTCAGGCCTTGGAAGCACCAATTTTATCATTATTAACACACATGTGAACCGTAAATCATTATCTTGCTTCTCAGTACGGTTACTATATTATTTAAGCAGAACACATTTCTACTAAATTTACTAAACATATTTACCATAAACTGTATATTATATTATTAGCCAAACTTGACCTAACCGTATCCGTCAAACTAATATTTACCGGTTTTACGTCCTAAATATTAATTCCTTTGTTGAATGTCTTCGATATTATAACGAATATTGCGAAGCTTATACGCATGCCAAATACTTCTCACTCACACATATCGTAAGATTTTGTTGGCTAATGGGTCTGTGGTGCATTATAATGTGTAGAATTAAAGATTCACTCATCCTTTCTACGTAAACTTTCTAAATTTATCTCCACCACCTTTCTCACTCGACCAATCCTTCAACGTTATCTTGGCGGCCATCATAGCTCAGTGCGTAAGGCCCTGGCCTTTCATCCGATGGCCCCGAGTTAGATTCTTGGTGGGGTAACAATGTATTTATGTGATTTCAAAGCTTGAGTGTTTGTCATTATTCCTATTCTATAACTAAATACAGTATAGTTTCACTACATAACTATCATTGAGTCTCATTACCTGTAGTGTTAAAAAAGAATATAATATATGAAAGAAAAAATAACCCTATATGTATATAAATTGGTTTTCACACCATATTAGGGCTAACTGTGTAATCATATTATTTATAGACCTGACTTGCTTTAAGTAATGCTTAAACTTACATAATTGGTGGCTTTACGAAAGTGAGAAAAATAAGCCATGTGTTTTAGTATTCTTAGAACGTCTTAGTTAAGCTGAGCTTAATGTCGACATAATATCTCGATTTCGACATTAGTTTTTAGCCTAGATGATATTAATTTCTTTTGAATTATGATGCTTTAATAAAATAAAGCATAGATACTTGAATAGATTTTCTCTTTCAACGGTCATTTAGGGACACTCTCAGAGGTTGTGATTTAGTATCTTATGATTTGACACATAGGTAAGTGGGTGATGTCATAGTCAAACACAGGATTCCTGAATTTTCTCAGTTATTTTAATTTATAAGTAACCTAAACTAACTTATTCGTAATTTGTGATTTACTATAGGATATTATTAAATATTATTCTTTGGATTGATATTATTCAGAACATTTTAGCGTAGTTCGGAATATGAGCTCGGAGCAGTGGAGCAATGGGATTTTACCTGGAGTACCGAAAATGTGTAGTGCTTCACCGATTCGGATGTTTTTTTTTATTATTAAATTTTCATCCTAAAATTCAATGAAAATATTATATTTGACATTTTGTAACACTGGAATTTTCTGAAATACGGCAACACTGCCGCGTGATAAATAGCCTCACTTTTTTGACAGAAGAGGCAGATAATGAAAGACAATTTGCTGTCAGAAATTTTGTTTAATAGAATTAATAATGAAAAGGATGAATAATAATAAATAAATCTTATTTCAAAACTATGTATTTTTTATTATTTGTATTAGAGGTGAGTTGGAAATACTGTCACCAGTTTGTGTACTCAAGTTTCGGATGAAACTACCCATATTAAGTATTTGTGGCCCAATAAACTTATTCCAAAAAACTTGTGATGATATCATCGCGAGTCGCTGTTCTGTGCACTCGCACGTTGATAGACTTTCAACACTATTGACATTAAATGCGCACGAACGAAATAGCACTTGAATATAGGTAAATTTTAATTTATTAGTCTATTCCATTCAAATGTATGAGTAATAAGTCATAAATTTTATGTCGCAGCATAATGGTGAGATGACACACAGGCTTAGGCTTGTTATATACCGCTCAAAATATGTTTAAAATTTAAAAAAATCACTGTTATTCATTTTTGTTAACAATAATATTGTAACCTAACAGAAAAAACAACTCATAAATTTAAAATGTGTTTAAAATATTATAATAACTGGGACTTTTTGACAAGCGGAACTCAGCGTATTTTTAGCGATTATATTGAAGCCGATACACAGTCTGAGTTCCCTGAGCCGATACGTATTTCAAAATACTAATAATACGGAGTTGGTTTTAGTTTCAGTTGAGTATGAAACTTTTGTCGCATACGCACGCCAAATGATCTACATAGTATTCCGAATACTAGTAAGTATTTTGGAACATTTTTATATACTAAGTATTTTTCTATATTTGTAGTAAGTATACTTAGTCTTCAAAATCGACCAGTTTTCCCATCTCTTATTTGTATACACATAATGCATATTTAAACTTTTTACCTGGAGCGGAGCTGGAGTAAGTATAAGGCATTGATATACTACTGGATGGATCATATGCTTCTTAAAATGACGCCCGATTTTCAGCGAGTCGGCCTTTGTTAAAACTTATTGAGTAAGCCCGGTCTAGCTTGCATCTTACTCTAACTAATAGTCAGCGCATGATGACTTGCTCTGTCTGTTTTGCGTTGCAGCCACCCTTAGGTTCACTATTCCAAGAACGCAAATTTAGTTTTACAGCCAGGGCAATACGGGTGAAATTCGGGAATCCATGTTAACGGTCTTAACGCATTATACCTACAAGGAAATATTATAAGACGATATTCGTTAGATCTTTTGTGGTACATTTTTAAAATTACACTTGTATGGGAACTGCTCATCTAGTAGTATATCAATGGTATAAGGTCCCTAAGCGGAGCTGGAGTGCAGTTGGAGCGGAGCAACTCAAGAAAGGGTCCGCTCCAACCCTCTGATATTATTATATTAATTATAAACATAATAAAGTTTGAGAAGGTCTGTATTTTGATGCAAAGTTAAATAAAGTTTAAGTATATCTAAATATTTATATAATTAAAATATGTCATGTTAAGTAAGATAATTTTTCTTATACATACTACAAAATTTAAATATGCATGGTAGATAGAATTGTTGTAATATTGTAGTACAAAAATATGCTAATTCTTTGTGATTGCAAGTTACTGTATCTACAATAATTAGGTAAGTGTCAGACACAAGATATAGTAATTGTTTTAACAGATTTTATATAGCTTAAATAATTTTGTAGAACGCCAAATAAAATAATATAATAAAACAAGTTATTGTTTAGTAACCAACGATCATAGTAAATAACGCTTTGGACCTGTTTCAACCGCATAGATATTGTGTTATCTTTTTAAGCTGAATGAATCAGTTATTATAGTAAATTATTATCTAGAGTACCTACTAGCTGTTTGTTTCATGAATTCTACTTATAATAAATGAATGAACACATTTAAATTGCGTTGAATTAACCAGGTATTATGAAATTGCTAATATATTATATGACACGTGTTTTTTACACAATTAGCAGGGCTTCGAACCGTTGTTTTTTTCGTTTTGGCTTTTGTTCAAATTCAAGTAAAAAATATGATATATCGGTTTGGTTTCGGTTTTCGTTCAGAAAAAATAACGGTTTTTAGGTTTAGCTCCGAGTGATTAATTTTTATTTCTTTTACAAATTTATTTTCCACCATAATTTAGAAAATTTTATGGTACTTGCATGATAGCATAGCCCGGCTACACGCTCCGAAATCAATGGTTATGTTGCACTGCACGCATCGTAGCCATAAATTTTAAAAATAATATATTATAAATATGTATTATATAATATATTATAATATGTATAAATATGTCATCGTGAATGATTTCGTTGCGTCTTGAATTTTACGCACACATTTCAAATGAAAAAGAACAGCATATTTTTATTTAGTATACATAATGTAGTATGCTTAAGGAATTGGTGTTTCCGTCAATGACTAAGACGGCTCGCACATCTAAGCTCATTTCGTCTGCAACGTGTTGAATACGTCGATGTGACGTAATCGTTATTAACAAAATACACGTTACCTTATGGAACTTTGCATAGTGCTGAAATAAAACATTTTAGTATAAAAAGAACATCTGGAGTTACAATATTTTAACCCGATATGCAGCACCGGTATAATCCCAAAATGTTGCATTTCGTCATTCATTTTAGCTTGCCGTGTGACGTCAATGTCCTCGCACGGCTTTGTCTATAAGAAGATAAGAAAGTTGCATGTTGCGGTCAGTTTTGATTTATGACCATTATCCCAGACGATTTTCAATGTGCGACTGGGCTAAAGTCGACTATCGGCGCAATTGTACGTCGCAGTGCAGGATAACCGGGAAATAAGATTATGTTAACATGCTTGTTTGAAATATTGGTTTTTTGCTGTTCGGTTCCGGTTTCGTTCCGACAAAAATAACGGTTTAACCGATGTTCAGTTTTCAGTTCATTTCCGGTTCAATGCCCTGATTGACAGTATCAAATAATATGTACACTTCATAAATTTAACAGATTATAAATAATATGTTTAAATAAGAAAATAAACGATTTATTATCATGCTTTGTGTGTATTAATTCATCCGATCCATAAAGTGGAAAGTACTTAATTTGAAATATCATCTAAACTAGTAGTAGTAGAAATAGCGTTTTTGTTGCACAACCTCTCTTTTGTGTTCCAAGTATTGAACAAAGATTGTCTTGGTTCTACAATGTTAAAATTATCTATTGGTGATAACAGCTGTATCAAAATGACATAGAATAGGTATGCACTTTGAATTTTGTAAGATAAATTAATGTAATTTTAACATCTCTTGTTTAATTAATTTGATTAATATAAACATTAATATACATTTATCTTGTTGACTTAATAGTAAAACCATAGTAGATAACCATAATATTAATATGATATAGTTGGAATTTTGACGGGCGCCCGATGAAGTACTACATATTTATGGTGTGTTCTGTTGCAATGTGGTATGTCTAATAGATTCTAAAAATATACTTTAGATGAAGCAAATCTATTGCACAATGATACCTACATATAATTTTATCAATTATTCCAGGGCATGCTCCGTATCTATAACATATATGAGTATATTTATTTTAGTCTCTGTACATCAAAAATTAAATTTGGAAGAATTCTGATTCTTGACGCCATCTGTAAATTAGGATTTCTCGATTTCAATTTAAAAAAATGTCTGCCATTATTGATCGAATTTATAAACACCTAAGGCTTAGACTATGTATATGCATACAGTTAGTACTTGTGTCAAACATTAAAACTATAATTAATTGACAAAAGAGATACACTAGTTCCAAGAAAACTTATTAATTTCGATAATCGATAATTTTGTTTCAAGAAATTACTTGGAACAATAAATATTTACTTTAGTAAAACCCTTATTTTTAGCCGTTTTTTCAAATTTGTCGCTTTCTCTTTGAAATAAAAAAAAATATTTTATTTTTCCCATTGTATTTAGATAGGTATCGATCGATTAAAATATGTTTAAAGCTTTAATTTGATAATGAATTTCTATGCCTCTCCCCCTTAATGGTTAGTGGTGGTCACTTAGCGGATAGTGAAAGACAAAAGTTCGAATTCCACTCGCTCCAAGATTTTTTCTGATATTTCCGATGCTTCTCCGAGTTATGTGTAAATAATTGGTTTTGACGCTCTTTTACACTGTCCCTACTGAAATTACACCGATGTTAGATTACATTTTAGTAAATATAAATAAAATTTCGTTTAAATTTACAGAACTGGAATTTAAACTGCAGAGAATAGTAAACATTCAAAATGGAGGCCGTAACGGAATCAATAGTTCACGAGAAAAAACTGGAATATCTGGTGTTTTCGGTGGTTGACTACATTTTGTTTGGTGGCATGCTGGTTTTGTCAATACTAATCGGAGTATATTTTGCGTTTTACAAAAACCAAAATACACCTGATGAATATCTACTGGGAGGGAAACAGATGAAGTTTTTTCCAGTCGCAGTGTCTCTGGCGGCAAGGTAAGATAATAAATATACCAATACATATATTAAATGAATACTCTAATATACCTAGGTACTTGTATTATTATGTTCACAAGACAAAGGTTTCCTAACCGGCAAGAAATATTATTGAAAATTCAATTATGTATTAAAAATACAGTAACACTATCTGGCAGTATTGTCAGTTATATATTATATCATATATCAGAAATATTATAGTTAAACTATTGATAGAGGTTTTAACTAATTCTGAAAACCAAGAAGCATATATTTGTCTTTATTTTATGTGTCATATGTCGTTATTAAAAAAAGGTATTAAATAACTTGGAAATACCTCAAAATATCGTTCTCCTCTTCTTCGACCATTTCTGTCCCTTAGTTGAAGCATAAGGACACCTCTAAGAATCCCTATGGCCCTGTGTTCTTCCCAGGTTACGCACATTCGCCATATACACTCCGAAATCCGGTTTGTTTGAAGAACAGGCAAACCATGTTGAAATTCTCTTGCGACATCCACAGCACGTGGCAAAGCCAGGTCCAACGTCACATCTTCACTATCAGTGTGATGAGAAGCTGCTTGGTCCGCTCTCTTATATCCTCGTTACTCTTAAAGTCATACCCTTCCAGTATCCGCCGCAAACACATTATGTTCTCGAAGTTAAGTCTTCGTAAGATACCATGACACGTTACTCTAAAGCAACACCGTCATAGTGCATGTGTCGTATAGGCTATATTTCCAAAAAAATACGACGCCCAGCGGAAAACATTTTTTTAGTAGGTAAATATCTAAGGTGTTCTCAAATTATGTTTTTTCATTAAAAAATAATGTTATATTCTAAAGTCTAGTGAACTATTTGTTGAATAAAATAAATCGATAAGTATTGTCGAGCGTATAGGAATATTCCTCACCTTTCAAATGATGTATTGTACACTGCTCTAGTCGAATTAGGCGTACTGTGAGTTAATATATTATGTAGAGTAGCCGTCACGTAACCCTGCCATTTGTAATAGATTTTTTTGAATTAAAACGTGAGTAAATCAATCAAGTGCTTGGAATTTACTAATATAATTATATTACAGTTGCGTATACACACAAATGTGTCACTGTGTACAATGGAAAGGTTACGTGGAGGATACTCTAATGTAAAAGTCTGATACCACGAGCACGAAGGTTCTAAATACCTACGTCAAAAAAGGTTGGCAATAATGATAATAAAAATAACAATTATCACTTTATCTTTAGATGTTTATAGCTCAGCCAAACATCAAAGTGTTTTTATGTATCCAAATGTTTCTTAAAGAATGTAACCTACAAAATACCACATTGTTGAAACTAACCTATAATATTATGTAGGTACACAAACATTATAAATATTATGTAAATTTTTGTTTTTGTTTTTAAAATCATTAATTTTTATTTATAAATGTGATAAAAGTGTATACATATTTACTGCTAAATAAGTCTCAGCTGAGATTTTGTAGCAAATTAATAATATATAAGGTACTTATGTATATTATAGTCTTTACTTACCCCTTGATATGCACCAAGGGTTTGAACGTATTTTATATGTTATCATAGTGGTTTTCATATAAAATTACATTTATACGGAAAACGGTTTTTCGATATCAAATAACTGTAAGAGAAAATACGAACATATATAATTATCTCACCGGTATTTAAGTCCAAATACATAAGTTATTTATTGCCTACAAGTATCTCCAGGTGAAGTTTCCTAATTAATTTTATTTCGTTTCTTGCAGCTACGTGTCGGCTATAACTCTCCTGGGAATGCCTGCAGAAGTTTATACATACGGAGGTCAATACGTAATGTCGTGTATTGGAATGTTGGGGATGGCATTTGTCATTGGCAAAGTGTATCTACCAGGTTTTTATTTAAATTTATTTATATTCCTCCGAGTTAATTGAACGATTACAATAAAACACGTGGTATCTCAACTCAATGACACGTGTTTTTTTTAATTTGTACAAATTACCGTTCTGTTATATCCTTCAAAGAAGAAGGCAAAAAAATCGGGTGACTTGTGTTGAAAGGAACCTGTGGTAGGATGGTGTTATCCTTCTTCTGTCACCTTACCAAAGACTGGACTTCTGTGCAACTCCTGAGTAGTTAGTATTCACAGCTGTTACGTTTAAAGACCGTCGTCTTGAAGGTAATTGTCAGGTGGCGAGAAGATGATCGGAAAACAATAAAGCTTTCACGAAAGTTAAACCATTAAAGTTTATTCAACGGAAATGCAGTACATAATATACAGCGGACAAGATATACACGTTACAAAGAATTAAAAATAATAGACGAAGGCGTGAGATGCGTGGGGTTTTTTTATACAATTTGGTGATATCATGTTAATTAGTTTATTGATGTCTTGTGTGTGATATCAGGGCGTAGGTCCATAGTACTATGACCGTCTACTGGACCACACTTGTGTTTATCGAGATAAATAATTATATAAGTATTGCATCATATTACATGGTCATTGTTTATTTACCCTTATTAACTTGCAAAGTTTGGCAGGTATAACATACTCTGAAACTTGGCACGTCATTTATGACAGTTCGACAAAATGTCAGTTTAATGCAAAGTCATTCGGTCTCGTTGCTTTTCTGTCATTTGGAGTTAAGTGGGTATCATTACATATTTTTGACCATAATGCATTCGTACAACTTTCATAATATAAGTTCGATATTATAATAATCCTGAAATTGTACCTAGGCTAGGACCTGTGCCATGTACACTTATTTTCTTATTGAACATATATAATTTTGAAAAACACTTTCTGAGAGAATATATTATAACCAATAGAAAAAATCTTTTTTGAAAAAATGTAAGCGAACCCGGCGGGGAATCGAGCCCCGTATCTCCCAGGTGTACACCCTATCCGTGCATTACCACTATGCTACGAGGTAACATACTAATCGTGAATTTTTTTAACTATTGGTCAATTTTAATACCTACTCATCAGTGCTCTTCCGAATTAAGCTACTGGCAATCGATTTTTGTTTCTTAAATCAAAGTAGGTAACTATTTACTATTACTATGATTACTAACCGACGTCGTGGAATTTCTCCAATATTTTTTAGATGTAACTACTTGCACTTGCTAATAATTTATAATTAACTATTTCTTTTATTCAACGATTAATTCACAAGATTTAGGGCGTAAACTTGGGAGATACGGGGTTCGATTCCCCATCGGGTTGGCTTACTTTTTTTCAAAAAAGATTTTTTCTATCGGTTATAATATATTCTCTCAGAAAGTGTTTTTCAAAATTATATATGTTCAATAATCAGAATGATATATTCTTAAATCTTGTGAATCATTCGTTGAATAAAAGAAATAGTTAATTATATTTTCTTATTATTTTTTTTTAGTTTTCTATACTCTCCAGCTGACGTCGAGTTTCGAATATCTGGAATTACGTTTTGGCAAAAAAGTCAGAATGGTAGCGTCATTTATTTGCCTCGTTGGATACATAATCAACATCCCCGTTGTCATGTATGTCCCGGCATTGGCGTTTAATCTTGGTGAGTAATGCCCCGTTTACACGTGCATAGGTATACGGCTGACGGTACTTATTATCGCGGCGATTACAAGAAAATGCACGCGTAAATATGTATTATCGATGCAAGATTGCATGCATGTAAGTATCAAAAAAGTTCAGAACCTTCTGAGTTTTCACGCAATAATTGGTACCTACTTGTATTATGGTGCACATGCGCAGTAGGACGATAATGGCGCACCTGTCGGAAGAAATATGAACTACACGCACAGAATATTTTGACGTCTACGGATTATCTACGAACTTGTCCGAACCTGTTTGAATCTATCAAACAGAACCAATACGATAACAACATCGCGTCTCGCTTACGCTTGAAGATTGAGATTGGAGAGACAGTCAGCACTTCTACGTGTAAACAGTAGTAATAATAGCGGTATTTTAAAATACACACTATTAGTGCAAGTAAATCCTTGCATGTGTACATGCGCTATTAATTAATTTTCATAGTTAGTTGTAGCTTTTGCTAATTCTCGCCGAGTTTCTGACACTGCTCGTGGAGCTCCAGTTGGAAATCACTAGTTTACCTATATACATATTAAGCCTAGGGATTGCAATACCGAATGAAAATACCAATACTGGTATTTCGGTATTTCTTATTGAATACCGGTATTCGTGAAATATATAAAAAATATAAGTATTTACCAATAAATAAAGATATAAAAATCTCTTGATATTTCATAGAAAATAATATCTAAATACGTACATTTATTATAAATATGTATTAAAAATAGGTAAAGGTAAGATATAGTAGACATGTTGATATTTACAAATAGTAGTTTACTGATAGGCACTTTCTTCTTCGAATTATCTTTCAATAAATTTATATTATGAAGTGATCTTATATGTGTATGTGCCCCACTGATAATTCCACCTAATGTTATATTAGTTTTTTGTATTTTTTACACTCACACGCCAAATGGCAACGGAAGTAAACTAGACATCGCGTAACCCAACAAAAAATGTACAGTCCTGTTAAAACTTTTATGTTAGTTAATACAGGTTGTTTTCACTTTTAATAGCGAATATATTGGTATTGTCCAATTTTTAAAACCGATATTTCGGTATCGAAAAAGACTGGGATATCGGTTTTGAAATATCGGTTTTGGAATCCCTAATTAAGCCCCGTTAGCATGTATGTCTAAGTGTGCAATATTTTGTTCAAATATCTATTGTTTACCTATCCCACCCCCCCATTAGGCTCTATTCTCCTTGGACACATGGTAATAAATCAATAATTATCAAAGAATATAATTATTTTCAATTTATTTTCCAGTTTATAAATCTTTATAATATAACAGGTGTTCCCTTTTCAGTGAGCGGTATTGATATGAAATACGTTACTCCCGCCGTGTGCCTCATATGCATTTTTTACACGACAATTGGTGGCTTAAGAGCCGTTGTATGGACGGATACAATCCAATTTGTTATGATGAATGGTTCAATTTTCACAATTCTGATACTTGGCACTATAAATGAAGGGGGGTTGAGTAAAATTTGGACCCTGGCTGAGGAATCTGGAAGAACACAATTTTTTGAGTAAGTAATAATAGCTTGTCGAAACACGTTTTAAAGGTAACTCAAACGAATCAATTTTTTTGAGAGAAAGTAAATGTTGTTTCCTAATATTGTCGAAATGTGTCATTAGTAGGAGCGTCGTATCGAAAGAAAGTATCAAACTTTTTTGACGTAACAAGTCATTGATATCCAATTTAGGGATTGCAATACCGGTATTCCAGTTTTTATCAATACCGAAACACCGGTTTTAAAAATCCAAAATACCGGAATTTTCGGTATTAACAAAAGCACACTCGTTTACGTTTTTGAAAATGAATTATAAGTTATGTGCTGCTAAAATGCAATTATATTGAGTGAATCCAACAGAGGTAAAAAAATAATAAGACAAATTTCATCAAATAATTATTCATATAAGTAATTGTCGCGATGAATTATCATAATATTATTTTGAAATAGAAAACATCCGTGACAAAAATGTTCAATTATTCTATAACCGTTGAATTTTAGAAGCTTTTCCTGCAGCCGGACTTATTTTCACTTGATGAACTTTTGAGGGCTTTAGTTAAAATTATCAATATATTCAAATTATTTGTAAAAAATCATAGTTCTACAATTATGATCAATAAATATTTTTAAATGTCAACATAATAAATGTAGGTATGTAGGTTTTTACTATACAATAATATTTTAAAAAGATTTTAATGGCTATATTTATTGATAAGAACCTACTTCTGTTTTTTTATTGTTTTAAGAAATACCGATATTAATACTGGTATTCAATAAGAAATACCAAAAAACCGGTATTGATATTTTCATTCGGTATTGCAATCTCTAACCCAATTTATATAGGACAAAAACTCAAAATTGCAAGTTTTTGAGTTAATAATGCCATTCGACGTAGAAAAATCTTTTCTTTATAATTTAACAAAAAAAATCTAAAATTTTTTAACGGGTCATAAAATCGATAAATGATTTCTCGGATTAATCATTAATTAAATTATAAACGGCAATGTCCGGGTTGATTATTTGTTATACTGTAAAATTTCATTGTGTCTTGCTAAGTTTATTAAATTTGAATTAAATAAAAAATAAACATATTTAACCCATCCACTAGAAAATACCTCTTTTTGAAAAAATACGAAAAAAGAAAAATGTTACATTCTCAAATCTCGTGAATTATTCATTGAATAAAAGAAATGGTTTATTAAAATTATTGGGAAGTGCAAGTACGTTGTAAAAATTAAATACTTGGAGTAATCATAATATACAAAAACCGAAAGCCAAAAATTATAATGCAATTTGATAAGCATTTCACTTAGAAACTACCAGTTAAAACTATCGTAATTAATCGTCCGTAGCTTAATTGGTTAAAGCACATTGGCGCGATACCAGTGGTCACACACTAGGTTCATCACTTCGGCTGACGTATTTTTTTTCTTAAAGATATTTTTTCTTGTAGGTTATATCTCACGTGTTTTCATATTATAATGTTTGTTCAATGTATAAAATGTTACATTTTGAAATCTTGTGAATTATTCGTTAAATAAAACAAATGGTTTATTTAACACATTTACTTAAAAAATCAAGGCTTTTACATTGAAATGAAAAATTTGTGCAATATTTTAAAATGGCATTATCTTGGAACTGGGTATTTTGAATTGTTTCCCTATAGCAGGGTTTCCCAAACTATTTTCCGCGGAACACCAGAGTTTCGCCGAACCTGAATAGGTGTTCCGCGACCATTTGGAAAGGTTCATATTGAAAGACGAGTGATGATCAATCTCCACTGATGTTTATGACGTCAAGTATCTAGATAGGTTATGGCTCCCACAAGGGGGGGGGGGGGCAACAGAAACTAGCCTGGGGGCTTACGGAGGGCCCGGCGTAAGAGATCGACCAGCCAAGTGAGATAAACACACATCACAAACATGCACTAATAGTAAAAAAAGTGGCCTGCGGCGCTGTTTCACTTCAAGCATGCTAAATTTTTTTAATAATATGTGGTTTTGCCACACTTACAATTTTTGATTATTGTCGATATTTGAGATGTCCATAATTGTGCATATCAACATATAAGTGGGTGTATTAAAAATACAAAAATCGCTAAAAATACCCTTAATTTTACGTCGAACACCATTTGGAATATGAAACTGTAGATCGTCACATTGCCTTTAACTTAAGCGATAAGTAGGGGGCCCGCCAAAGATCCTAGTCTGAGAGCCCGCTTCAGGATGTGAGGGTCATGATCTAGGTACAGATGGAGGACCATCTTTTCTCACACCGTGCGCATGAAAAAGATGGGGTATATTGTTTTTAACTGACCGGCTGACAAGTCTTGTAAGTTTAACGAAAGTTGCCAAACTAACGGTTAGCTGCGCTAATAAATATCATACAAAATAAACTAAGTGTTCCGTTAAAATTTCCGGGTTTGAGAAGTGTTCCATTGCAGAAAAAGTTTGAGAAACCTTGCCCTATAGAACTAATCCACTAATCCGCTTCAGATAATACACTTTCAGAAATTCGAGAAACTCTGGAATAGTATTGAAATAAAACGAAAAAAAGATGTTAAAATACCCATAAAAAAAACTACTAAATTAATATTTAGTTGTATTGAGTTGTCTGCTTGTTTTTATAATATAACCGTTCTAATTACTTTTTCTCTATGAATAAAAAACATAAAATATGTAAACGTTCATTGATATTTGAGAAAAACGTCTAATAATACTAAAAACAATATATCAAAATAATATTAGACACTCAATATAATTTTATATGAAGATATAATGATTATATTTATAATATAAAGACAACTATCCGGAAAATTAGTTTAGTTTTTTCACGTTAATTTTAACTTAGCCGCTTGAGTTTTTATTTAGATCTGTTGCAGTGAAATGTTTGTGAACTGACATCATTATCATGCATAGTCATAGTTATAGTTGCAAACTAATCAAAAGTTATCGCATACAAATGAATATTATTAGTAACACACGTTCCAGTATAATATATAATTTGCATTTTCATAGAAAAGTGGGAAAAGTTTGTGCACCAGGAAAAACGCGATAGTCGTTGGTTACGTATCATAACTGAAAAAATATAACAATATTAAATTCGAGCAACTTAACTGATGTTTTATGAAAAATATTATTACTTAAATATTTTTACATCACACGTCTAATGGTTCATTTTTTCTTTACCTTTTATCATAGAATCTACTTGTTCAGTTATTCTGTTAATCAGACAACGTTTTATAAACTATTTTTTTGTTCAACGAATAATTTTAAATATTCAAGAATTTAACATTCTTTATTGAACATAAATAATATGAAAATACGCCAGAGTATTACATTACCACTAGAAAAAAAATATTTTAAAAATACGACACCCAGCGGAATTCGTGCCCATGTACTTCAACTACTAAGCTATGTTTGTCCCATCTAAATGCGACGACATTAAATAGCAGTTTTTACAATTCTCACTGAAGCGCTTTCTAAATTTTAACCTAAAGTCGGCTTGGCAAGTCCTACTTGGCTTACTTTCAGCAGGTACGGAACAACAGCTGTGACTAGAGTAGGGTATTTCCCGAGAAAATCTCAATCTCGAGATTCGGGATTTCCAGAAATTATAAAATTTTGAATTCTTGAGATTCGGGATTTGCAGAAAAGAATTCTCTAGAATTCTCGAGATATCGAGAATATTTATAAAAAAATCCTAAAAACAGACTAATTAAAAAAAAATATGATTTCTTTTATTTAAATAAGAAGACAAACAAAAGAAGTAGGAAAACAAAAATAATTCAAAACATTACTTATTAAAATAGAATTTCAAAAAATACAGACTGTCAATGGTTTTACAATCGCGTACGGTTTTGAAACACAAAATTCCCTGATGATGAAAAATTGCGCTCATTTTGAGTGGAAGTTGGCTTAATTATTGTGTTGAACTAAAATCACACGATCGCACGCTCGAACTCAAATTTTGTTTATTTATTTCAATTAAAAAAAAATCGTTTTTTTTAATTAATATTTGATAATAAAGAAATCCCGAATCTCAAGAAAAGATTCTCGAGATCCGGTATTTCCCGAAATGTTAAAAATTTCAATTCTCGAGATTCGGGCTGGAAAGTCTCGAAAATTTCTCGAGAATTCCCGAAACCCAACTCTAGCTTTGACATTGTGGACTAAAAGGAAACACAAACATGACCAATAATTGATATTATGTTTTTAACAAACTGTCATATCCCACCCGAAGAGACGAACAATGAATGAGATACAGACATAATTATTTTGAATGCGTGTGTAGAAAAAAGTTTTTCGTCATCATGGATCTACTCTCTAATTTTCTCCCATTTCTCTCGGCTGTGAGCATTGCTTTGGCACGTAATTTTGTAGAACAACTATTTAATCGATGTAGCGGAACAATGGATGACTAGATGTCTCCAGCAATCTTTTATTCAAACTGCGTATGGTACCCAGTTTTATTTATAGTGTTTATAAAGCTCTCATACATCACATATATTTGTTTATTTTTGAAGTTATACTTCTTTTGGCGCGTTTGGGAAAACAAATCAGAGTGTATTTTTAGCGTGTGACGAAGTTCCGCGCGTCGATGTAACACATAATTTATTATTATGATTATATTCATTTCGGTCTCAACGATACATGTGCATGCACATAGTGTCATTTAGTTAGTCGATCAATACAACCAAGTAAAGGGCACGTGTTGTAAATATAACCAATATTGTGTCATAATAACTATATATGTTTATAAACAAATTTCTGGAGACTAACATTCTACACTGCTAATTTATATTCATAAAACTTTATTTATATTAGAGTGTATATTTATTTTTCATTGTAAAGATTGTGTATCAAGATTTGAGGCCATATTTATGTAAGTATTATTTATGAGTAAAATTATATATCAATAAATAAATAAAAATAATTCAAAAACTATATGAAAATTAGATTTTTATTAATTCATCATGGGCACTTCTGAATCGATTATAACCGCTGTATGGCAAAGATGAGTTTTGGTCCAATACAATAATTAAATTACAATTATCATGTGCTATATGAGACACAGATGAATCGCGTACGTTTTCATCAACCTAATCCACTGTAATATTAATAGACTCAGGTAACGGCTTATTTTGTTTTGTTACGCCAAAGAAGTAAAATTTCTAACGAGCGTACATAAGTACACACACCGATTTTCTATCTATATATTGAGATTTTTATCATTACACGTTATGCTCAGCATGCATCTCATCGTACAAATTTTTTTTCTTCTTAAGTTTCTGTACCTCAATATTACCGAACCTGCTGTTGGTTATTTCGCATTTTATGCATAAATCTTCAATACCAAATTCAACATAATTATAATGAGTCATTTATAAATTACATTAGACAATTTTCTGTATTTATAACCCCTCTCTCTCTCCATCATGATACTTCGTTAAAAAATCTTTTACCCCCTTTTTAATAATTACGTCACGTTTTTGACAACCCCATTAATTAAAAAAAAAAAGTAACAAAATATGATCGATTTCAGTATAATATTCTCAAAGCGTATTTTATAAACCGAAAAAAATGAGTTATTTTATTGGTTATTATCACATTTTGTCTAACTCCATTCGTCATAGATCATCACAAACCCTTTCTCCCCTTTTAGAGTGCCGTTATGTATGGACAACCCCTAACAGACTATTAATATCTACTACGTGACCATTTGCATATTTATATGCATCGAGTAGGTAGTTGTTTATTAAAATTATCAATGAATGTAACACAAATCATGTTGAACTCAATTCATGGAATTATATAATATGTATTTTAAAATGAATGCTCCACCTACTAGTGGGCCTATTCTATACACAAGGCCGCTAAAGTGATAGTATTTATTACATACTCTATGTATTGAGGTATTATAATTGTTACAATAAGTAAGCCGTCTCATCAGTCAAAACTATTTCTCGCTCTAAATTTTATCACAGCCAAGAGACGCACTGTTAAAATATCTCACTTATTGCAACAATACAAACCAACATATTGTAATTGTTACAAAACGTGCTAATAACTCCATACAAACCTATCCTAGTTAGCCGTAAATACTATCACTTTATCACTTTAGCGGCCTTGCGTATTGAATAGACCCGCAGAGGTACATAACGCAAATATACAAAGCTTGCAATTTGACATCTTTTTTGATAATTTACATTTTATATTAACTTAGAAAGGAATCATTCTTTAGAATTAAATTAGAAAGGTATTATTCTTATTATTATAAAGCAAACATTATTCGTAGAATGTTTATCACATTTGAATCGTCAAAGACATAGCTTATCATTAGTATCTTTAAAATTATCTTTGAATGTGTAAATCTTGCCCATTTTTGAATAATAAAATGCCTAATTCTTGTCAAATTTGGGATCACAGAGATTATCAATATAATTTTTTATTGTAAATATTTCACTATAATAATGTCGACATAAATTTTACTAATGGTTTTATAAATGCTTTTAAAAATTAATAAATATAAAAAATCTTAACACCACTTCACATGGACGTACTGAAATATGACTATATTCTAAATTATTAGAGCGATATGTTTAAAAGAATACTATTTTGTGTAATAAAAATACTTTATACAGTTACCAAATGTTTAAAATAAATATAAAGGATAATAAGGCTTAAAAATTATGTAAATGGATTATCTACAACGTGGAATGTCCAGGATCATGCTTTGAAAATTCTCCATTTTGACGTATGCTGAGCATGTGGGCCGTTAAAGAATTCTAACATTAAAATTAAGTTCAATCTAATATAGCGAAAATATTTTTGAATAAATTAAAATTTTATATTTATTTTGAAATGTGAAAATACACGTGTAATTTTTTTTAATATGAGTAACTTGATCATTTTTTTTTTTACTTATATCAATTTGAAATTACATATTGTAACCATTTTGAAACTAGCATATTATAGTTGTCCAGGAAATTATATTAACCATGGTATTTAACTTTTATTTTTTAGTATGGACCCAAGCATATACAAACGTTCAACCCTCTTGTCTTCGACCGTCGGAATGTGTTTGGGGTGGATTTCTGTAATGGGGGTTAATCAAATGTGTATTCAAAGATTTCTCTCAGTACCTTCATTAGCCGATGCAAATAAGTATGTATAATAATTATTAGCTTAATGTTTTAACTTTCTAGAAACACCATCCTCTTACTCAATGCAGTATGCTACTGCGAAATGTAAGTGGGCTCGCACATCAGAACTCGCCGCATGCGTCTTACGACGAATTCGTCGATGTGACGTTATCGTAAACCATGAAACAAACGTTATCAAATGGAGCTTCGCAGATTGGCCGATGCAACTGCGACTCTGCGACCCTGCGATATGCGTCGAGTTGCATTGGCCAAAGCCTGCATGTCGATGTCCGGCCATATCGACTCTACGCACGCGCACAGCTGCACAATCGGCCATTTCTCTCCAGACTGTCGCCGTGCTTGGCAGAGCTAGAAGCGCTAGGCAGATGTGCGAGATTGTGATCATGCAACATTAGCCGGCAGTCTCGGAAGTTTTGATTTATGGCCGTCAGGCACACAAAGCGAGTTGTGATGTGCGAGCCGGCTAATATGTACAATAATTTACATCATGTAACCCTGTGAAGATCTGTGGGATTTTGTCATTGGTTGATCACAACGGGCATATATTTTGTTTTTTTATCCAATTGACCTTTTTTACAGTCGCTTCCATGGCAATAAAACCATTTATCATATATCTCACAACGATCTCTATGTGATACGCATGGGCAAGAATTTGAACGGACCTATGAGTGGCTTTAACTACCCCTTACTCTATTCTAATATATAATTTTATCATTCCAACATCGCATCTATTTAAGTTTTTAATTAAACTTAAAATATTAAATCAGATATTTTACAGTTTGGGTTACATGTTATAACCAAGGTTACATGTGATTATTAGGGTTACATGATATAACTTGGGTTACATAAAAAATTTATAGTGTTACTAATCAATGTTTTTATTTATCCTAAAATGTTTGTAATGTTTTAGGGTGCTGTACATCTACTGTTTTGCTATTACATTAATAAAAGCATTATGTTTGTTTGCTGGTTACATTATGTATGCCAGATACAGTGGATGTGATCCTCTAACATCAGGCGTAATTAATAAGGTTGACCAGGTGTGTATCTACTCAATTTGAAATTAACAAATTGATCTATTCTATTGTATATTATACGATATCTATATGGCCTATGGCAGGGGGAGGCAAACTTTTTGGATGGAGGGCCAAATTCAAGAATTTAAAATGAGCGGCGGGCCGCAAGTTAAATACCATTTTTAGATATACACTACATACATATACATTATCACGAAAAATAAACATTACAAAAAAAATAATGAGAAGAATGAAACTGTTGTACATTTTTTTTAAATTCAGGTGTTTATTTTGTAGTTGATATTCTGAAAACTGCTTGTAAATGGGCATCGGAGATATTTGATCGTTAAGAATTTTTATTGAGGTTCATGATCGAAAATATTTGTTCACATGGATAGGTTGATCCAAAAATAACGAACATTTTTCTTGCATAATCTTTAAGTTGGTCGAATTTGTCTGAATTAAGGGCATTGTAAAATTTGGAGATTTCTTCACGACGAAGCAATTCTCTTAAATCAGTGTCAAACTGCAGATCAATAATCTCAAGTTATAGATCTGTCGGTACACAATCAATATCTATTGAAAATGAATCGCGTACTATTGCTAAACAAATTTTAATCTATATCAATATTTTTTTTTTAAATTTTAAAAAAGTTATTCGTAATCAGAAGTACAATTAATGATGGCGGGCCGCAAAAAAATACCCGGACTAAATGCAAGAAATCCTAGCATATCCTTATAATTACCAGGTGTTCAATAAAATATAGTAAAATAGTTTTACTAGAGTGCGAAAATTATAAGTTGAAGTGTCATGGCCGCCGTTGTGGCGCTGCGATGTGTATTATGAAAGGATTGTCAGTATTGTAGTTATCGAAACGGCCACGCTTCACGCTAAACTTGCCACAGGGAATACAATTTTAACAAATTTTATGTATTTCAACAAATAATTAATTGATTTACGCTGTAATGCATATTCCAATGGATTTAAATTCAAATTCTATCAAGTACCTTCGATCGATAGGATTAATGCTGTAATGGATATTTATATTGCCATCGCAAAAATTTCATACACGGCCCATATAACTATGAATGTGCATAAAGTTGTAATTAAAATAACATCAATATTATCAACACAATGATATAATTAAGCTGTTTCTGAGTCTGTTTCTATATTTATTTTAACCTCTGCCATATTGAAAAATGAAGATATATGGGTACTGTTCGGTTATACGGAATACAGCGGAAAACATATTTTGAAAATAGCCGCTAAACTGGATTATTTGTTAGGTTAACCTAATCAAACCAAACCTAACCTAACCTAGCCTAACCTAACCCAACCTAACCTAACCTAAACTAACCCAAACTAACAAATAATCCAGTATATCAGGTATTTTCAAAATGCGTTTTCCGCTGTATTCCGTATAACCAAACAGTACCGATATATGCAATAAGTAAAATAAAACAACGCCTTCAACTGGAGTGATAATCAAAATAGAATTGGGTTTGTCTTGGGACCTAACGCGACTGTTTCAGACAGAAGCTCATTGACACGATTTTATGAATGTAGAAATAGGAGGTCTATTGCTCCATACTGGAAATTCGGTTAGTCATCGTCATCATCAGCCAGGGTCGACAAACTGTTGGATGAAGGTCTCCCGTAAGTCCCTCTACTCTTTTTGGTCCTTAGTTATTTGCTGCCACGTATCCAGCGAACTTTATGAGATTATCTATCCAGCGGGCTTTAGAGCGTGTCTGTGGTCATTGAGTGCCAGTTGGGTATCACTCTAATGACGGTTTACGGTAGAGGATGTTCACTCGTCGAGTGATATGTCCAGCCTATTTGGTGCCTCCTTATCCATTGGTTTCTTTTGTGGTGTTTCCATTTTTGTGATTTTTCGATGCCACGTTGCGATTTTTTTTTATTTATTTTATTTTAAGAATCCATGTTTGACACGCCAACGTCAGTACTGGTAGCATACATTGGTTGAACACTTAAAATACAATAGGAGGTAAATTTTAAAGATAGTTTTCAGTCATCCCAATGTATTAAATGCCAGTTTGGTACCGCGAGAAATCTCATCATACATACCACCATCACACCGTCAATTGACATATTGTGTTATCCAGGATAGACGTAGTTTTTAGTTACCTATTTATTTTATTCAACGAATAATTCACAAGATTTAAGAATTTACCATTCTAATTATTGAACATTCATAATTTTGAAAAACACTTCTAAGAAAATAATATATTATAACCAATAGAAAAAATCTTTTCGAAAAAAGTAAGACACCTGGTAGGAATCGAACCTGCATCACCTGGGTTTACGCCCCAATCCGCACATTATCCACTATGCTACGAGGTGACATACTAATGACGACAAACTTTAACTATTGGCCTTTTTTTTAATACCATCTCATCAGCGTTCTTCCAAATCAAGCTACTATTAATTGGCGATCGGTTTTTGTATATTAAATCAAAGTAGTTATCTACTACTTCAATTACTAACCGACGTCACGGATTTCTCCAATATTTTATAAAGTAGCTTACTCGTACTTGCTAATAACTTTTTAATTAACTATTTCTTTTATTCAACGAATAATTCACAAGATTTAAGAATGTAGGAGTGTATAAGTGGATAATGCGCGGATTAGGGTGTAAACCCAGGAGATGCAGGTTCGATGCCTGCCAGGTGTCTAACTTAAAAAAAAAGATTTTTTCTATTGGTTATATTATATTTTATTAGAAGTGTTTTACAAAATGATGTATATTCAATAGACGTAGTTGTTGACTTGCTCGATTTGAGTGCCACTGCTGAAGATCGCTTTTAGTTCAGCAAAACAGTGGATTATTACTTTTATCTTCGATAAATTTATCTTTAAACTTAATTTGCGGCTTTAATTATTACAAACTCCTGCATCTGGTCTGAAGGTCTTCTGGGTCGTTCCCAAAGACAGCAATGTCGTCTGCAAAGCACATGTGACTCAGATTTACCCCATTTTCCAAGTCAACTGTATATATCTGCATAGTAGCGGCGAAGCTCGTATATTATATGAAGAGGTTGCATTTTATCACATGGGCTACTGAAAATGCTGCCGCATTAAGTTAAAATAACTAGGTACCTATATTATATTATTGAAAAACATAATATAGGTAATAATTATATTCTAACATATTTTTAGATTTTGCCCTACTATGTATTGGACACTGCTCGAGGAATTCCTGGATTACCAGGTTTATTTATCGCGGGAGTATTCAGTGCAGCATTAAGGTGTGTATCTCTACGTACCTTCAATATTTACGTTAAGGCAAATCATTGAAGATTATGAGGGAATATGGAGTAAGCTTATAATTATAATGTGGCAGTATTTTTAAGATTCTCAGTCATGAAGGTGACGAGGATGAAAAATACATCACTAAATCCACGCGAAAATTGGTCCTGAAAGGTTTCACCTTTTTGGTTTGACTCTGTTGATTCTAGGCCCAATTTGGTGCACGTTTTGTAAAGTAGTATTTTTTTGTCTGGCGATAATTATTTTGAATGGACTGTTTTTGAGAAAATTTGAATTGTGTGGAGAATAGTTAACGCAGGGATATAGTCCAGGGATTGACCTTTTTGGTGGTCGAACTGCTGAATGTCTGAAGCGCTACAGCTGATCCCGGGTCACTCACTTACACACATGGTTTTGACTATTAATTGTTATATTATTTATCACTCTCGCGATGAGTCACCCTGTACTTGTTTCTAATGAGGCCTTTTGCTCACGGAGAAGCTGAAATCAGACAAACTGGTTGCTGGTGGAACTAATAAACTTGCCAATGACTAATGCTTTGCACACAGCGCTACTGAAACTCGCTTACAATAATAATCTCATAACCTCAAACTGTCAAACCAATTATGTTTAATACTTCATTATAAGCTTTTACCGTAATATCTTTACGGGAATATTCTGGAAGCCTGTAATTATACAGGCAGGAGTATTAATTACTCAACATCTACTAAATATTTTAAATTAAAAATCGGTTGGCCCATCTTTAACTTTTGACGCCTTGACTTGTTATTGCTTGTTCAGTTCTACCAATTTTGGTAAGAAAATATAATTTTTCATCGAACCTACTGATATTGGTACTTACCACTGTTTTATTGGTGACTGGAAACTGAGAGACTGGGAGACTAGCATATCGCGTCTTTTCGGTTTCGGTCGCAAACGTTTTGAAACTGAGAGATTCCAGTCTTGCTGCCAGTGAGCCGCCATCGAAATATATTAGCTAGATACTGGTTGGAATTTTAGTTTCAGTCGCGTCAGAAATATTTGGTGGGACCTTGGTAACAATATTGGAGATGGATGCAGTTTTGATTACTTGCAACTTGATTTCACTCATGAGATCTTGCTAACTAAATAGATCTGCCCTCAACTATCTGAATTACATTAAAAACTATAAGTAATAAAATTAAATTCATTGAACATGACACAAAAACTAATCGGCTATAATATTCTAAGAATATTCATGAAATTGATAAAATTATTCTCACATTGTTACAATTTCAGCACGATGTCTTCGCTGCTCCACACAGCCTGTGGTATTGTCTACAAAGACTTCATATCCATGTGGATGCCAGGTGATACTTCCGATCGTTTTGCCAGCACCATCATGAAGTCTCTCGTCGTTATCTTAGGATTAATTTGCATGGTTATGGTGTATTGGGTAGATCGACTTGGTAACATCCTGCAGCTTTCGATCAGTTTTGACGGAATCATTTCTGGATCTCTCTTAGGGGTATTTAGCATGGGTATGCTTATCCCTAGAGCTAATTCTAAGGTAATATAATAAAAAATGTGTTATTAATGTTAATTAAAAATATTACAATATACTTATAATATCTACTATATTCTCTTTGATTTCTAAGTGAAATAATACATTATTTTAGTCATTCTATTTTGTATATACTTAAATACAATGGTAATTTGCCATTTTCGCTTGTAAGATAAGCAGATGGCGGAGATTATAGTTTATATGATGAACCGTTATGGAGTGCATGCTTTGAATCGTACACATATTGAAATGATAACAATTATTTTTTACCAGGCGCAAAATTAAAACCCGCATCCATGTCTTTTGATACGGATTGTCTGGTACTGTAAAGTAAGGCTTTGTTCAAAAATATACAATAATAAGGGGCAGCGCTCGAAATTGTGAAAAACTTTTTTTAAGAATCAGACCGCTTTATAATTTTCCGAAAGATGTCGTAGTGTGTTCAATTGAAACAGTTTTTACATGCTACAGATACATTTAGTTAAAATTGTGCAGTTGAAGGTTGTCAGCACCGCAGGCGAAAACTCTCATTTATACTTACTTAACTGTAACTGTAATTGTGATAAATTTTGTAAATTTTGATATCCATTAAAAACCCACTTAGGGTTTTCAAAGTATTAATAATATTACAATTAATAATAAGTATACAAAGTCATAATATTGTTTGAACGAATAAGAAAATGTATTCTGTCTCTATCTATGCGTATAGTATTTAAGCAAAGGCAAACGGCCTATATGAATAGTCTCGATAATGGTGTTACAACCGAAATAGCTATCGACAAACCTTTTTAAAAACCTGTAGAATTTAATATTAATTATATTTTCATTTCTTTTTGGTTATATTTACTTCATTTATCTGCTACCCATAAATAGTAAATGGTCTGTCTAGTCCTCGAGGATGTCACTGGTTTGTGGAACGCAAGTGATTCCCAATCTTTGTTGTTTCTGAATTCCTTTTTAATTAATTAAGAGACACATTAAGATCCATAGTAATAAATTACAAAATGGATGTGCTAAGCAATAGACAGTGACATTGCAAATAGTCAAATATAAGCAGACTCGAAATACCGATCTATTTAGTTTGAAATGTTATTGAAATTGAAAAGGTACCTACAGTAATTTATATGTTGATATCTTAAACAGATATAATTATGCATAGAAAACCTCGAATAACACTTCTAGAAACATTTACAGAACATTAATTGTAATTAATTGATGGCTGTTACTTTACCTCAGTTGAGGCATGGTCTAAAAAGATCGTGGCTAGGCGATGCGCGAATTATGCAAATGACGCGTGCCGAACGAAATATAATTTGTCATAAAAATCCAAAATGCGTCCATTTAATTTTATGTTTATTGTTATATTACTAATAATAATAGTATATTCATTGACTTGTTTTCTTTTTTAAGTACATACGTAAAGTTTTTTAGTCATCTTTACACGATTTAAGAATATTTTCATCCGACGCCATGACAAAACAAATCGACGTGCGGACACCTCGACTATCTGTCTCAGATTGGCGACTAGTGAGAAATTTCGTCGCACCTACTGTTGATTTTTTTTGCCTTTTCACTGAAGTACGCTCTTAAGTGTTTTGCCGCTATTGTCGCTATCTACGCATTTTTTTTTTTTTTTTTTTTTGACCATGTCCGATCCTAATAGGATCATATGGGCCTCCACAGAGTAGAGGTTTGTATTAACAGATTTTGTTTTTTTACGAGAAATGGATGTCAGCCACTTGCTCAACCTATTAGGTCCATACCCTGACTCACACACAAACTGAAAAACAATATGTGTACTTGCCAGACCCAGGATTCGAACCTGAGACCCACAGCGTGATAGTCCAACGCTTATGCCGCTCGGCCACCGTGGGTGTTAAATATCTACGCATACCTACCTGTATCGTCGCTGTAGGATTGATTTGCCGAATAGACCAAATGTTCAGGAAACGGAAAACAAATTTCATAATCCTATTTTTAAATACATGGAGATATTTAAATTGTTATTTTTACAGCATATTACCATAACAAAGTAATTTAAAGAAAGGGATGGTTCTAGTCCAATTAGAAACAAAAAAACATTCTGCATTAAAAGGTCGATTTCGACAAAAACGGATATTCGGGAAACCAATCCTATAGCGAGGGTATGTCAGTGGTCAAATTTTATCCGGTTATTCATACCGCCTAATATGCACACGTCTCTTTGACTATTATTGATAGATAAATTTACACACATACAAAATGAAAATAATATCATAAATTTCAGGGAACTGTTATCGGGGCTTTGATAAGCAGTATAATCATGATTTGGATTTTCTACGGAAGCAACCAAGCTGAGGCCAATGGAATCTTGGTTCACCCGAAGAAGCCACTCTCCATAGATGAATGTAACTTTAGTGGTAATGATACAAGACAGATGGAAACTATGACGTGAGTTTAAATGTTTAAATTTCAGCTAGGAATTTAAAAAAAAATAAATCATTCAAATTTGTTCTAAGAAAACGATTCATTTTTTAATGTTAATACTAATAAAAACTAATACTTTAAAAAATGGTTTGCGTCTACAATAATAGTTTTTTTTAAATCACCGAAGAACAGTTTGTCACTCATCCGAAATATACGTAATCGGCATCATGCGTTCATGCTAATTGAAAGATCCATGGATCGATCCCAGATCCCACTCGCAGCCTTTGCCTTTTAAATTTTTTGTTGAGTTGAGTTAATCATGGCGGTATTTCGCCACATATAAGCGCCATTCATTCTCCAGGGTATTTCTCGTTTCTATAAATGCTAAATATCTTTATACAACGAACGGTTATTAGTTTTTGGTCAACCCAATTGAAAAGTTAATAATTATGTATATGAATTTGGTACAACTGCGGCGTCAGAAGTCGTGAAGTATCTACGGTTCTAGAGAAAACACTTTTCTCCGCGACTCTACCGTGAGCATAACTTCTAATAAATACATTTCTTTATAGGTCTAAACACCCCGAAGAAGGCTCTGATGATTTACTGTTTATCTACCGAATATCCGTAATGTGGTATTCAACAATAGGCATTATAATAACTTTGCTCATTGGAATACCGATCAGTTATTTGACAGAGGCACCTAGCGAAAAGCACATGAGGCCAGAATATTTTAGCCCAGTTATACACCGCTTTTTACCGAGACACATTATGGACAAAATGAGAGTTGGCAAAGTTGGGGAAAATTCTAAATATAAACCCGTCGAAATAATGATGCAGGATCTGAAGGAAGATGATGCTAAATGAGTGATAATTACAATATTATTTTTTTATAATTTGAGAATATGATATTTTATGAGAAATGTATCTAATAGCTTTAATAGAGATAATTGTTATGTTATTTGTTAATGTAGTCGTCCAACAAAATACAATTAGTGTTTCATTGTAACTATCGATAGCCCGCGACTTTGTACATATAATAAATAAATATACTGATTTAATTTGTAGTTTTTTCCCCCAAATCAATGTGGTAGACAACGGCAGGATCTAAGTGTGCGCCCCTATACCTACATTTAACCTCACCACTAGTGAAGGAGATGACTGGGGGCAGCATTCACTCTGCCCTAAGAAAAGTTGAGGTTCGAAAGAGATCGAAAGTCTTGGTCGCTCAAACGATGACAAACTTCAAAGGAGGCCATGATCCTCAGCCATGAGGGAACGTCCAAGAAGAAGAAGAGGAAAATAAAATAAAACAACTCGAATAGAATTAGAAAATTTTTGATCCTAGTTCAATCATTGTCATTTTGAGACCTTTTGTTTCGTTTTCAATTATTCTTCTTTTAAGCTGCAGAAGTCATAGTACTTTATTAGCTCTTGTACCAAACCACCTGTATATACGCGCTGTACTACATAAACCAGTCAACACGGACGTATATCGTAGCCTGTTATAATCGATCACACGATTTTATCAAATTATAGATATGAGTTGACACCTATCGGAGTAATTTCAAAACCGAACTGCAAGTTGTATGTAACGTAAGTTGTGCTTCCAAATTCGAAGCTTTTTAGAAATCTTTTAGAATAGATAATTATTTTTTTATTGAAGTTATATTTCTTTTGGCGCGTTTGGGAAATCAGATCAGAGTGTATTTTTGGTGTGTGACATGTAACACAATATAATTTATTTTTTTCACACGAAAAAAAACGCACTCGATTGGATTCAAACCACCGATTGTTGGGTTATCAGCCGAACGCACTACCTTCACGCCACAGTATGATACTGCAATCGTGACGATTATACAGTATAATATTATAGTTTAGAATTGTTCCGTTGCCTAGACAGCGAATTTATTATTGTCGGCCATTTGCCATTCCATACGTAAACAAACTATTAAACGTCATAGTGGCAGTTGTTACTTTAAAAATAAAAACAACGATAAATAATTATATAATTTAGTAATATAAGTTAAAGTATATAGAAATAAACCAACGGCGTTCCAATAAGCGGTCATTTTTCTTGAGTGTGTAATTTAACAAGATAATTATTAAGAGCTAGTCGAAGAATCTAGGTTATCACAAGTTTTGTTTTTGTTTTGTTACGCCAAATAAGTATAACTTCTAATGCGCGTACATAAGTACACACCGATTTTTTTTATTTATTAAAATTTTGTTTAGGCATGTTTATTTGTAAACTAAGTAACATCATCTATTATTTGTATTCTAAGTACACTTCAAAGTATGGCTGATAAAGTGTGTACTATTTTTTTTGATCCCATGATAATCTCTTTTCAAAACATTTATAAAACAAAATATGGGCACACTAGAACCCAATTAAAATTGTAATAAATTGTAAAAACTGAATTTGGTAAAAATCATAGCAATCACAGAGTTTAGTCATATTGCATTGTTGTCATGAATTCGGCTTTAGCCCGAGGACAGAACCGTTTCCCTCATTGCTTTATATACCATAATATAGAGTGGTTTTAACACTGGAATTCCGTCCATTTTACTAAATTTAAAAAGTATTGTGATTTTGAGATGTTGTATCAAAAATAGATGGCCGTGTAATATCGAGATAAAATTAATATCTAAATAAAACACTTCAAAATACGTACCAAATAAAAACCACCAAAATACAAGAAGAAAACAAGTAGGTACCTAAGTAAATAATTATAAGTACAACACTATATCGTATAATTTATTTAAGATTCTGGCAGGTGCTCGTAAGTATCAAGTCGTAACTATAAAATAGTATATTAATGCACATTATGAATCAAATGATCCACAAACAACGCTATATGTTTGATCTCAATGGTATACGGCCATCTTTTTTCGGTAAGACAGCTAACGGTGAACTGTCGTATGGTGAAATGTAATTCGTACAGATTACATATAACTCTGCCAAATTGTATAGACAAAGAGCGAAAATTACAACAGGGGTGATTATTAAGGATTGCAATACCAGTATTTCAAATTCGGTAGCTCAGTATTATTTGATACCAAAATACCGGTTTTAAAAATGAGATAATACCGATATATTCGGCATTGACAGTGGAAACAAAATGTATCAATTAATATAAAAACAGGACTGTAATTTATTGTCATGTTACGCGATGTTTGGTTCACTTCCGTGGCTCTTCATCATCCTTGGTGGTCAGCAACGACACATGCTGTAAAAAAATTGGTGCGTGTACTTGTATACGCGCGTTAGAAGTTATACTTCTTTGGCGTAACAAAACAAAAACAAAACTTGTGATAACCTAGATTCTTCGACTAGCTCTTAATTATCTTGTTATTTCTCGTTGTTTTTATTCTTAAAGTAACAACTGTAACTCTGGCGTTTAATCGTTTGTTTGCCTAAGGAATTGCAAATGGCCGACAATAATAAATTTATTGCTTAGGCAACGGAACAATTCTACTATGAAACTTGTGTTTGTATACAGCTGCCTGATTCGCAGCTATTTTCAAACTGCCGCAACGGTGTGCGCGCGCAGCCCTCAATTTCACCTCGCCCCAAAAGAAGTATAACTTCAATAATAATATTTTAAAGATATTTCTACATAATACATTACATTTATTGTTAGATACTTCTATTTTTTTTAATTACTTTACGAATACCGGTATTGGTATTTTCATTCGGTATTGCAATCCTTAGTGATTATAATGAAATAACATTTGAGGTTAAGAAGTAGGTACCTAACCTTCTAAAGTGTGCATTGGTATATTAATTAAATTTGTAGTTGATAAACATGTACCTAATATTCCGCCTATTGCTAATTATTTAATAAGGACTAATAATTGTATGCTAATATATTATAAATTGACGATTATGAAGCATGGTTATTTTAACAGTTAAGTTTTTGACGTTTCAATTGTTCCGACTCTATGTTGTATAGATTGTCGCATGTGTGTGCGCCGGAGGGTACTTTGTTGAAATTATGTTGCTGTCGAATGTCAATGTGTAGGTATTGCGCTATTTATTGGTGTACTTATTGAAATTGATACCACCACTGGAAACACACAGTGAAACGGACTCTATACACAACTGTACGTACAATAATGCGGTTTTCGTTGGACAGTAATAATAGCTGACTATGTCGCAATGCTATGATTATAAAATGGACAAGTCCTCTTTTTTAAAACTAGTTAATCAAAATTATGACTTAGTTACTTATTATCATTCTCTTGTACTTAGACTAAACTAGGCGAGGACACATGATTATTGTGGATGAAGTGTATGTTAAATAAAATGAAACCAAAATTTTAGTTCGCCTTAAAGATTAGCTTTCCAGCAGACACAAAACGGTTATCGGTAGCTATCTCTAATTCGTAATAATATGGTGAAAATTTAGGTTGGTAGCAACGTTCTCTCTAATTTTTATATTATGTGTGCGGATCATCAACGCATCTGTGCAGGGTTGGTTTCATCCGCTGCGGTAAATTTACACCCCCTCCCCCCTACAAACATACACATACAATTTCTTTTTTAATGACAAAGTTTAAAATTTAAGTCAAAGTTCGACGAATTCGAACGCATAATATTTGAGAATATCTGTGTATTTAGATACATGATTATGCATATCTTGTCATGTATCGCAGGATTTCTTCTTAATGATCGCATTTGAAATATCACATCCACTCCCATTTGACATTTTTAGGGGATAAGTTTTCTATAATAATTAATAAGTATAATAATATTGAACTATATATTATGTAACTGTGCAAGCAATTATATTGTTCACTTGAATTGTTTGTTACGTATACTGAACACACATATAGTTATTTATTACAAAAATGGATTATTAGTTTTGTGTTATAAATATTTTAACTAAAAAACACTGCTTTTTGGCACACTTTTACCATTTAAAAAATATTGTAAGAACTGTGATGTTTTCACAATTAGGACTACTATGAGACTGTAATGACAATGTTTCTTGCAAGTTGAAACATGTCAAAGGAAGTGAAGAGGAACCGGCACATAGGTGGTCATTGCTAAACACTAAAATACGTATATTTTTTTCATACACTTTGGCATGCAATAGAACGGGATAGATATGGTGATCCCTTCTTGAAACTTTATTTTACAATATTTTTGTGAGGACTGTGTGGGGGATGAAAACATGTGTGCGGACATATTTTGTTAGGTGTGCGCACGCACACGCACACACCTTAGAGGGAAAATTGGTTGGTAGACATGTTGGTCAAATTCGGATATTTTTTTTTCTCTTTATTTGGAAGCAATTGAGCTCTTCTCTGAATGGAAGGCTATTCTGCTTTACAATGGTTTACAAAAGTATACATACATTTTTTTAACTACAGTCATAAATAGTTACATTATTAATAATACAGAATTACATTTTTGTTACACTATACACTAGACCATGGTTTCCCAAACTTGGGTCGCGACCCACCAGTTGGTCGCGAGCAAATATTGAGTGGGCCCTCGCCACTGTATACATGAATTAAAAAAAATCGGAAGTGATAAATTTGATATTTAATTTAGCTATTTATAATTTCTCCTCGTTTTTACTACCTCATATCTATTTGAGGTCGGATTTTTGGCTATGGTTAACATTAAAACTAAATACCGAAATAAATTGGATATATTATCAAACTCACTGTGATTAAAAGTAACTAAAGTTGAAGTTGATGCTAAAACTGTAATGAAGAAAAATAAGAAACAAATACATCCTTCCCATTGAAATAACTTTGTAAAAAAACCTTGCAGGTGTAGGTATTTAAGTAATAATGTTTTTTTTATTTAAGTTGTGTTTCTTATTTCAACAGTCTTTCATTCATATTGGTAACACTTACAAAAAATATTTTTTTTATTTCAATTAGAACAAATAAGACAGCAGTAAGTAGTTCCACGACTCGCCACTAGGGAATCTGAGCATTACCAATATTTATGCCCGTTTTTCTCTAAGACAGCTAAGAGGTGGGTCCCAAGATTGGAAATTTTTGTTAGATGGGTCGGAGCCCAGTCAACTTTGGGAACCACTGCACTAGACGGATATATTCGTGCTGCCGAAGTGGATAAGACCGAACACAAGCGGATAAAGCCGAACCAGAGCCATCTAGTCAGTAAGAGCCGAAAACAACAATTTTGTATTGACACGTCAGACATATCAACATATCCTACAATTTTATTTGTCATGTCATTGCGATTGTCGTTAAAAGATATCACCTTTTGACATTTCAGACGGTTAACCTTTTTAAATAATTAACCGCCAAAATACGTAAAGTGATAAATGTGATATATTTATCACAATTAGCTGTTTTTTGATGTTATGAGATATTTTAGAATAGGCCTGCAGAATTATTATCTCTCGTCTTGGCTGTTCGGAGACTATATAGCAGTTGCAAAGAATCCATACCAAGAGAGTTTTTAAAACCCAACTTTTCGAGAAAGAAATAAAATTGCATATTTACGTATTTAAATATCCACTAATATTTTATAAAAATAATTTAATTTGCCAACGACACCTGTCGTATATGTAGGAATGTAATGTATTATAGATAAATGCATGTTACAGAACCATATGTTAAAGGTTTAAAAAAAATATACCACAGCACTAGGGATTCCAATCCCGGGATCCCGGGATCCCGAGCTATTTTCGATAACTATGAATCCCGGGATTGATAAACATAATCCCGGGATTTCGGGATTGATTTTTTTATCAATTTTTATGGAAAATAAAATAAAAGCGAAAATATAACAGGAAAAATACTTTTAATAAAAAATAACTACATTAGAAATAAACTGAGTTTGAATGAATTTTGATTTATACCCAAGTGTAGTTTGCCGATTCATTTTATTTTTTAACATAAATTATTAAAAATGAGAAAGATTGGAAAAAAACAATGCTTCGCACTTTTAATAAAGTAATTCCACCATGATATCATACGTTTTACGGCAGTTTCATATTTGGCTGACTAATTAGATTTATGAAGCGGAAAGGCAATAAGTACGCCATGATTATTTGCTTTACTATTTTAAATCTCGCTAATCCATTCATTATGTCTTTACTATCAGAAACAGGAATCTCATATTAAATTCACATTATTATTTATATTACAATATTATTTACTCCATTAAACTTATGTATTTCCAAGATTGAACGTATACAATATTAACAATAAATGTCTTAAATAGTATAAATTATACTAGATAAATTTTTGACCGATTTTATCAATGTTATTTGAAAATATAAAATTTTTATATTAACAATGGAAAAAAATGCCAATCCCGGGATCAGAATTTTGGCTCGGGATTGGATTCCCTACACAGCACGTAAATTCTGTATTTAACATATTTATGGGATTATTCGCCGAGGAATGCTGATATTTTTTTGTACGGACTTTATGACACGTGACCTAAGCGTGTCTATCGCAATGTATGCAATATGATACGCTCTGATGGCTAAGCCTAAAATATTTGCGCATAATATTATTGTGTAAGTTAGAATTAACTGTATTCGTATACCTTACCTTTTGGTAAGTAGCTACATATATAGTGCCTGAAGATGCCGAAACGCGAAACCCGGGTCGCAAAAAAATACTCAAACGGAATACTTAGTACAAAACTTAAATCCATTAGTGATGTTTTAGTAGAAGTTAAACAACGCTCAGTTTATGAGAAAATCACATAAATATATTGTGACTTCACCGAGATTCGAACTCGGAGCCCCCGGTGAATGGTCAGTGCCTTACGTACGAGGGAGAGGACGTCAATATAGATAGTCTTATAACTTAAGATACATTTTATAACTTTACTAATGATATAATTTAAAGCTGAAGGACTGTTTTGTCGGAAATTGAAATGCCATTTTGACGGGAATCGCGGTTACCTTGTTCCACAGTTTGATGCGTACAATCAAGCAAATACTATCCAAGTGTAACTGTAGATATATACCATTATAGAAGAGAATTTTCCTGTACAGAGCTGCTATTGTATGTCCCATATCTGGTTTAATGTATCGATTTGTTTGTATGTATTCAGAGGTATTGTTTTCATTATCATGGACATTGTGGTTGAAGGTGTTTTAAGCAGAGCATTGGGAACTAGGAGCAGGAGCACGCAGCAGTGGAGCAATGAGGTTTTACCCAGAGCACCAAAAATTTGTAGTGCTCCACTGCTCCGGATGTTTTTTTTTTTTAATTATTATTAAATTTTCATCCGAAAATTCAATGAAAATATGAAGTATATTTTTGACACTTTGCAACACTGAAATTATTTCAAATACTGCGACAAAGCCGGGTTATAAATAACCTCACCCTTTTTGGACACTATTTATTTTTTAATTTTTTAAAATATTTATATACATAATTATAATACTTATTAAAACTTTTTACCAAAAGCGGAGCAGATCCTAGAGTGGAGATGAAGTAAGTATTAGGTCCCGAAGCGGAGCCGGAGTGGAACAACTCAAAAAAGGGTCCGGTCCAACCAGTGACGTCCCGTGGGGGTAGGCAGATTGAGTGTCGCTTGGGGGCGGCAGTTACCCGAAGGGCGGCAAATCGAGTAGAATCATTATATATATAGAAATAGCTACGTAAACTTAGTACCTATTTAATAACGGAAATGTCTTTTCATTGAAAAAATCAGCTCACTGGTTTGAAACAAAGTGTATTAATTACTATAAAAGGTTTAACGTTTTAAAGGACTGTAATTTTTTTGACGGGTTCGCGATGTCTAGTTTACTTCCGCTGTCTTTGGACGTCGCGTTCTTGGTGAACCACAATAACATGCGTAGATTTTCGTATTACATTAGAATTTTAGGCAGGTACACTTACCTAATTTAAAATGTATCCAAATATTTTTGGCAGTGTACTCGCGAGTTTTGGAAGTTGTTAGATGTATTTTAAAACGTACCTATCTGAAACCGTAGACTTTTAAGAGTAGATGGCATTTAAATTAGATTTAGTGGTAGGTATAGGTCTTGTTAGTAATGTATCCATACAACACATTTCTTAGATAAATTGGTGTCATGAAAGGATGATAAAAAATACGGTATAAAATGGGGCGGCAATTTAACGCTGCCTAGGAGCGGCATTTTGTCTTGGGACGTCACTGGGTCCAACCCTCTGGTTTAAGCATAATAAAAAATACACACACCTGTAGCCTGTGGCTTAGTTAGTCAAGCAAAGAATTTTGTTAAATTCTTTTGATTCTATTGCACAAATCAGATAACGTTCACATTTCTCTAGAAATACTTTAATTTATGTTTTTATCAAAGTTTGTTCTCGTGATAACCGACGGACTTAATATGTATTATCTCAAACCTCCTTTTAGTACGATCACCCCAGGATGAGAATCACCGTTATAGGAATTGTCCAAATAATTTGTTTTTATGCGGAAATGTACTATTGGAGGCATCACCACAGGATGGTTTTAACTATGAATTAAAATTGGATTAAAATCAGGGCTACAAACTGTTATTTTTTCGTTTCGGTTTTCGTTCCCACACAAATAAAGGTTTTTCCGGTTTTCGGTTCAACTCCTAGTGATCAATTTTTAAACATTTTTATTTTGTATTAAATTTTTTTTTATACCATACTGTAGAATATTTTATGGTTCTTTTATGATAGCCTGGCACCACGCTTCAAAACTAGTGGTTATGCTGCTTCGCACAACCGTGGCCATACATTTTTAAAATATTATATTATAAATTATGAGAATTATGTCTAACTGCGTCACGACAACAGAAGTGGGGAGTAAGATCATGTTAATATACGTGTTTGAACATATACAGAACCGAAAAATCGATATTTTTTCGGTTCGGTTCCGGTTTTCATTCCGACAACAAAATAACGGTTTTCCGGTTTTCGGTTATCGGTTCAGTGCTGGTTTGAAGTCCTGATTAAAATATTTACGTAAAACGTACCCTTCCAATTTTATTAGGTATAAGGCAATCTTTCTTGGGCTGTATTTAATATACATATTATCATTGAGGAAGTCGTCATAATTATAGTTTTTTAGTGTGCGTATTAAAATTTAATTGTTGCGACACACCTATCATAACTTCCTTCAGTTAAAACTTCAGTTATATTAACGAGCTATAAAATATTTTAACGCTTATCACGTGTTCTAATAAAATATATGGTGCTAATTTTAATAAGGCAACCCCAGTGTCGACGCACCTTAATATTGGGAAAATAAAAGCTTATCCCTCACAGTAAGAGAGATTGAAAAAAAATGTAGAGATAGCACGTACATAATATGTTAGAAAACAGGTTACTGAGACTATAATTAAATTAGCTGCAAGTTAGATTGCATTGGAGTTTCATTTGCAGCAAACTTTACATTGTTATTTATTGCCTGCATCCGCCAAAAAGCGTAAGATTTTCAGGATAGAATTCCATATTATTATAAAATTTACAGGTATCGTGATGATAAACCTTGAAACTTGAATTTGTTGTAAATGGATGTACCATTATTATTTAGATAAATAAAAACGCTTTATATTTTCACTACCTAAACAAGTTAACACTTTTTCTTGTTTTTCCTGGCGCTGCAACACTCTGAATGGCCTCCTTCAGCACTTATCTCTTCAAAGTTCCATCCAAAGCCATTTTTATTCAGTTTACAATATCTCTCCGTATTGGACGAGGTTAGCCAGGTCTTAGTTTGCCTATATTTTGTTTTTTTAATGTTTTTTTTAAACGATGACTCGTCCATATTGTGTACACAGCTATTTATGAGCTTTTATGATGTTTTTTTTTTTTTTAACGAGAAGCGTTTATTCCATGTACACAATTTTTAAAATACCTTTTTCTATCGGCGCAGATGCTTTTCGATCCAATAATTGTTAATTTAAAATTTGAAATTTTCATACATTTTGATGCATCATTATCACAAACTGAGAATATATCCGGTTGGGATAGGTTAGTTTGGCTAGGTTATGATATGTTAGATTAGGTTTGGTTTGGTCTAAAAAGAAAGTTATAAAATCTCATGCGGGCATTTGCGGCATATTTACCAAAGTTTGTTGTTAGAAAATTGTTAATAGAAATAGCTGTACTATTGTATATTTTGTATCATTTTATAATGACGTGTCATTAAAGCACACCAAACCATTCATTATTATTATTAAAATGTGTTAAATCAGAATACATGTTAGTTTATTTAAAACTAACTCTTTGTGTTGATTATTAAATGCATGCTAATCTGAGGCTCAATTCCATTTATGAATTTGAAGACATGTTTTCAGTGCACTCACAATGAAAATAATAGATACCACTGGCCGCCACTGGTATAATATATTATTAATTCAATAAGCAACCATTTCCCTTTATTTAGAAAATGTGTATTTTTAAGCCTTAATATAATATTAATATACCGTGAGAAAAGATGACTTTACTGAAAATGGGTACTTAAATCATTTCGAAGATATTTTAGTTTACCAAATATGCAGCCGTAGTTTGCAGTCCTAACTTTCTGATCGTAAAATTTATGTTGAGCCTCATAAAGAAAATGTTGAGTCTTAATTAAGAACAGCGTCGCAAATTTACGCCAGTTTGCCCGTTATAATAAATTTATCCGAAAATCTTTTGTTTGCCTTGCGTCTACTTAATTGTGAATAAGTTTCAATGTTTACCCGAAAAGCTCCGGTCGATAAATCTTTCCTGAAATTCGACCCGAAAATATGCCTAATGAATTACCTGAGGTAATTTTAAAGTTTCACTTTTGAAGGGAGTACATAAATTTTTGTTGTTAATTAACCACGTAGTTATTTTTACATATTTTTTATTTATTATAATATTATTATTATTAAAGATTTATTGTATTTTTTTAACAATCTTGCTTCGCATGTTAGCTACAAAAATTTAGATAAAAATCAAGTCGACATTGGTTTAAAGTTTGCGATTTATCGCTTTTGGACTATTTTTTTCAGATGCTTACAAATCTAAAAAAAACGAAATTAAATTAAAACTAGTTTTCAGACAACTAACTTTACATGGCGACTAAGAAACTAGAAAGTTAATAATTAGTTATGAAAGTAATGGTCAAGATTAAGATAAGTTCTGTTTTAAGATGGCAAAACATGATAATGTCTGTTTTTTTGGCAAATTGAGTTATGTATACTTTCAGACCCGTATCAATGAAAACTACAAGATATCAAAATATGGTAGGTTTTAATAGAAAATTTAGAAAAACGGACATAATTATTATCATGTTTTGCCATCTTACCATAGACTTACTAAATGTAAAACAATGACAAATATGTTGTAAATACAATATTGACATAGACGACGACATTTATTTTGAGATATGTATCCTTGTTCTTAGAAAATATCTTTTTCGGTATTTTTATATCTTTTGAGTACCACTCTAGATGACAGTGGCAAAGACTCCATACTAGGCGATTATTTAAAGCCTTTCTTCTTATGAAAAATATTCTTTAATTCTATAAGTATATATATCACTTTATTTTAAAAAATAATTAAATTTGACTACGACATCTGTCGTTTATGTAGGAAAGTAGGAATTTAATATAAAGAAAAGTTTTAAAACATATGCAACAGCGTGACATGTATTTAACAAATTTGGCGCGAATAGTTAGTTCAGGGTATGGACCTAATAGGTTGAGCAAGTGGCTGACATCCATTTCTCGTAAAAAACAAAATCTGTTAATACAAACCTCTACTCTGTGGAGGCCCATATGATCCTATTAGGATCGGACATGGTCGAAAAAAAAAGTTTTTGTATAAACTTTATGTCACGTGACCTCATGATATCTGGAGCAGTATATACAAAACGATAAGCGGTAATGCGAATGCATCGAATTAGTGTGTAGCTATTCATCAGTAGTAATATCGTATTATCTTCTTATTTCCCGTCAATATACCTGACAAGTGTGTTTTTTTTCTCTGATCTCCACAACCTACCTCGTTCCAAAAGTCACCTTTCGCCATTGCTAGATGATGGGATTTGTTCAGTGATAATCTGTTTTTTTAAAGATGTGACCTACCCTTATCCATTTCAAACTTTTTACACTTTTTATTATACCATTCCTTTGCATAATGCTTAACAGTTACCTATATAATATTATAATAATGCTGCTCCAGTTTTTATTTTAACTCAGCGTCTACGTTTCGCACCCGTATGTTAGCACTGGGTAGGCCACTGGTCAAGCACTTGACTCTCCAGGGGTGGTGGGAAGTCACTCTAGCTCAAACGTCCAAATTAATTCCATCCAAGCTTTTACCTAACTATATGTAGTGCGCTTGGGGGTGGCGAATCCAATTAACAAGAGCATGGGATGGAGAGGTATGTATTAAGGAAATATTTTTTAGGAATATAAATTTAAGAATTGCAGCCGGTATATCATGCCGAACTGATAAAGGATAGTAGAGTATACGTTTTATAACTTTGTACTTTTTTGCACTTTTTACTATACTGATACGCCTCTTTGCTTAATTACCTCGCATAAAATTATATAACATTAATGATATTCATTTGTATTAATATATTATGTCGTAATAAAAAAATAGATAATATATGTAAAAAAATATTTTTAGAACATATTACATCATAATATGTAGTGCAAAGATATGAAACATATACTCTATCTGGCTGTTAAATTACCTACAGGTCTCAGGTAAATGGTAAGTGACGACAATTTCTCATCACCCCATCGGGCTTTGTATTCACTCTGAAGCCACGCTAAAGGGCTGTGTGTCTTTCTCAAAAATGGCTTTCTGGCAGAACGTTCAGATAAATATTGATATCATCGTATAGCTAATCAAATATATAAAAAAACATAAAATTTAAAATGATATTATTACATTGGACGTTAAAAACACGCCAAGCGCATAACGATTAGGTGGTCATTCGATATAATTAGCATTCTATTTAAATGTGGTAATTAATTAGTAATTATCTAGTCAGCATGCAGTCAATGTATTAATTTTAGCTAAATCTCAGTCAACAGTTATAAGACCGTCAGAAGCCAGTTATAACCTAGTCCTTAATGGATTTTCAATTTGTGGATATAGAAGGTATGTTTAAATTATGTATATTTTTATAATAATTACGCAACATTTGTTATGCAGATGTTTATTTAGATTTTCCATAATTTAAATTTGTATTTATTTAATTAAGTGCGCGGAAATCTAGCGCAAATACACAATTAAAATTTCCAGTTGAATAATAGTATTATACACAGAGGGGACATTTATTATTTTAAAAATAATATTGTCAGTTGATATCAACAAGTGGCCAACGCACTACGATAAATACTCAAGTAATATCATAATAATATAACTATCATTTGTGTAAATGTTTTTGATGATTCAATAATTTTGTTATAGGTTATTAATAAAACTGGCATATATGAGGCAGGACTTTATTATAATGGTATTGGTTTAGTAACGGTTTCGCGCAAAAATTCAACTTTAGAATTTTATTGTAATGGAGTTGTATCAGCAATAATTATACACTGACAGATATGAGCTTGAATCGATAGGGCAAAACATCAAATCAATTATTTTACTAAACTTCTCGTTTCACTTTCAAGATCACCAAAATTTTCTCAGTCCATCTCTACTTCTCGCAACTCTTCACATATCAGATCCGAAATTTTATTCTGCACGATAATGACGTAGCGTCAGTAACGAGGAATCTGAAGCTCATGTCTCAGCCACGTTAAGTCACTTATTGTGAAAACACCATTCTGGCATCAAAAAATCCTGACTGTAATTACAAACTTAAATATTTGTGTTCGTATTAGTGTTTCCTGAAAAATTTGAAGATATGTCGACTTTAAATCGTAAATCAAGATCCTCGATCCTTGTTCTTATACAACTTCTCACAAGAATATAGAGATACATGTAGCACACTAGTAGGTACCCTGTTCATGCAATATTTTCGAATGCGATTTTACGCCAGATGGCGTGCAAAACGTATAATTCCGTTCATGGAAATTTTGTACATAAGCATCTCGCCGAACCCGAACACCTAATGCCCCTCTACCATAAGTTTAGCGAACCGATTGCTAAATTCGGCAGAGTCCATTTTTGACAGATCGCAACTGACAGCCCGCGTTTGTTGATAATTGTCATAGGTACTTGTTTTCTTCCGTATTTCATTATGATTCAGTGAATTATTTTGATTATTTTCTAATGGTATTATCTATTTTACAATTGATCCTATAATTGGTGCTTCATTTTATTCAATCATGAATGCTTTATTTATAGGTACTAAACTTTGCTTTCGTAGATAAAGCTAATCTACAATGCCGCAAATTTCGTAAAAGTGGCGACGCTTTCAAATTTAAGAGTCTCGTTAGTAAATACACATCAGACGCAGATTCATGAAAATCAAATAAATATAAGTAATATAATATTTTGAACAACTCAATATTCACATGATTATGCTGGAATCGATTTATGCATAATAATTATATGGTAGATAGGTGTACTATCACGATAACCATTTACTTTCATTTGTTTATATTGTAATGATTATTTATTCAATAACGTTTATTCGGCATTCGGATTATCCGGCCATAATGTAGTATTAATCGAAAAATAAAAGAAATAATATGAAAGTAAATTTAATAGCGAGTTCAAAATATATGGACCACTAAGGATATCTAGCGGCAAAATGTGAAAAATTATCATTTATTTGACAGTAAAGTGCCCATAGACATCAAAAACTGACCATAGAGAAAAAATATTTGTCTGTTTTAATATAAGGAATACTTGTTTCAAATAGACGCGCATGTACAAACACCGTTATTTGAATGGAGCATAATGGAACACGGCGGCACCCGTATATACAAATTTGCAGACAAGTGGGTGAACACTCGACAAGTTTTATTGCGGCAATAAACGGTTCCGGCGTAAGGTGAGACCGTCATAAACGATTCGGTTTGGCTTATTTCCATGGATACCCTATAGCTTTGAACAATCGTCAATTGGTCATCACATAATATAGCGGGGACCTACGTGCAAAGTTGGTTGAATGTAAAAGATGCCATGCCCAAACTAAAGCCAAGTTCACACTAATATCATTGTCGGAAAAACTATCGCCTACGTATTTGAACTTGGATACCAGTAGAGCTTGCGATTTTTCGATGAATTATTCTTGAATCCAAGAATATTTTATTTCTGACAACTTTGGTTTTTTGATTCTTAAAATCTGTTTTTAGCTTCCAAAAAAAATCTTGATAATTCTCATATTTTGACCAGTATTGAAATATTCAGTTCCAATCACAATTCTGTATACTATACGAGTAAATGATTTCCACATGTCATAAAAATGTCGCTTCGGTCTAATGAAGGTGCTACTTTTTAAGGTATTGAACCGACACTTTGAAATACATCTTATACAAAACACTGATAAGAGCAGTTATAATGTCGCACCCTCGCAACTAAACCACCACAAATCCAAATTTACGTGTTTTGAGTTAATTACTACGTTTCATTGTCTATCGTTCATAGTATATGTATATTTTCATATTATCGCTAAAGCCTCAATTACATTGAGCTTCTTTACGAGCTGTTTATTGGCGAATTTAAAAGCGGGCGATTCAGCTACTGACATTTGATGATTACACACGAAACTTGAGAAACCACAAGCCAGCGACTATTTTGACAGAACGTAGTTCGTTTTTTTACCGGGAGGTTGGTACTGCGCTCTATTGCACAGACGCTGTAGGCCCATACGCCGGCGTGTAGCGTGTAAGGTTGACCGGCTTTCAACTTTTCTCGGTAGAGTCTTTACAACCTGCTTATTAGCTTATTCGATAATTACACTGGGCGACTCAACAGACAGATTGTAAATTCGCCAATAAATAGCTCGTAAAGAAACTCAATGTAATTGAGGCTTAAGTCATCAAATTTAAGTCAAAACTTCATTCAATATCTAAACATATTTAAAAAACACAGTACAAAAATGCGAAAGGTAAAAACTTCAAAGCTGATTTTCTCTGTTTGACGTTTTTTGGATTGTGGCAGCTTAGTAGCGAGGGTGCGATGTATGGTTCGAAGACCTGGTGGATGACCAAAAGCATCGAAAAAGTGTTGGGCTCATTTGAGCGGAGCGTGCTACGTGGTATCTTTAGATCCATCAATAATACACAGTTGGGGTAATAACTAAAATATAATTATCAGTCGTACGCTTGTATAGGGTCCCGCATATCGTACAGACACATCATCACACACGACAAAGAAACTAACATGCAGGAAGCTAGAAGGCAAACAAAGACCTGGTCATCTTCTTACAATATGGAAGTGGACTACAGAGTTGGATTTAAAGACTTTGAGCATCCTAAATTGGAAAGAAGAACAGACCTGAATGGAGTTAGATATTGAATAAGACGTAGACGTACGCACATGCGGTTGTAGTGCCAGGAAGAAGATAAAGAATAAATTATTTCCGCAATGAAATGAAATGTTTTCAATTTCTTCCATAGATAATTCTAGGTGACGAGATATAAATATGAGATCAGCAAATTTAGTTTATGAAGCGGTATTAATGGAAATGCAAAACTAAATACATCAGCGACAACGCGATGAAATAATAATAATTTTGTTAACGGTCTGTTAACTCCAAAGCAATAATGTTTATTGCAATGGATATTGCACTGTGTTTAATTATCACATGTTTACTGATTAAAATACTGTTTTTAATTAAAATACATACATATAAAACGAAAGAGTATCGTGAAATCATCATCACCACCATACTGTTGAATGAAGGTTTCATTTAGCTCCATCCACTCTTCACGGTTCATAGTTATTCACTGCCACGTACATCCACTGAAGATCGTCTTCCCTGTGGGCGTTTAGTGCCCATTGGGTACCACTGTATTTTTTATTTTTTTATTAGAAAGGTCAGCCAACAGGGATCAACCATAGTGAATAAGTATAATAATATAGAATAAAATAATATGCGATGGTCCTAATAACAGGCGGAGACAAAAAGCATAATAAATCAAATTGAATAAGTTAAAATATCAGGTAAAACTGTAAAAAATATAATTTAAAAATGAAATACACATTAGCAGCAAGAAAAAATACAGAATAACATAAGAAAGTATAATATATCTAGAGAAGACAGGCAATATAAGAAAATAAAATACAATAAAAAGTCGTTGGCCAGATTCAACAAGTCGTGAATTATGGAGCAACTAAATTTGATAGAGGCAAAAGAACAAAACGGATCCACTCGATCACTGTAAACATTCAAGGTTCAAGCGTTTTTCGATGCCTCCAACAGCTTTAAATGTGTTGGAGAAAACTCATGCGCATCAAATTTCTGACTCCCGGATACTTAATACAGAATTTAGTGAGAAATAAAACACGGTGATACAATTTCGGGTATTATTTATTGTTTTTTTATATTATTCCGAATCTCCGCGTATATGTATGATAAATTAACATTAATTATTAATTTAAAAGGTATATGTCTGTCCTACAAGAAAGAAGCTCTTGTCTTCAAACATGAAACGAAACTTGAACGCCATTGATACAATATAGGTATTTGTTGTCAATTTTGAAATATATTTCTATTCAAATGTTTGGTTTTTATAGGTATCAATATTTTTTTTGATTTCTGCACTTTTTTTCGATAAGCGAAAGAAAATGTATTGACTTCGTTCTTGTTAGAATAAGTAAATTTACTTGGAATTAATTTTCACAAAATCTAGCGTTTTTTCCTGCCAAATAGCTTGTTTTCATATGCCGTCTGGCATGTTTTTGTCAATGAACGTTGGCAACACTGGTCTTGCCCTAGAGGAATCACATAATTTAGTGCCGCCAACTGGGCACGGAGTCAACTGGCCAATGTGACAACTAGGCACATATACATACAATTTGCATAGGAATATTTATGAATTTATAATAATCTTTGCACAACATTGGAGCAGTTCAGTATAATATTGAAATATAAAAGCACAACATATACATTCATGAGTCTTATTATATAAGTCTTCATTATATAAGTATCATAATATATTTAATTAACTATTCCTTTTATTCAACGAATAATTATTCACAAGATTTTAAGAATGTACCTAACATTCTAATTATCTTACTTTTTTCAAAAGATTTTTTCTATTGGCTATATTTTCTCATGAGTGTTTTCAGAATTCTGTATGTTCAATATTTAGAATGGTACATTCTTAAAATCTTGTGAATTATTCGTTAAATAAAAGAAATAGTTAATTAAAATTATTAGCAAGTTCAAGTAGGTTACAACAGAAAATATTGGAGTGATCGATGACATCGGTTAGTTATTAAAGTAATAAAATACTTTAATTTGGAATACAAAAACCGATCGCCTAACTCAATTTGGAGAGCGCTTATGAGCAGGTACTAAAAAGCCAACAGTTAAAATTTGTCGCAATTAGGCATGGCAGTCGTAGCATAGTGGTAATGCACTGGGCGCGATACCTAACAGACGCAGGTTCGATTCCTGCCGGGTGTATTGCTTTTTTTTTTTTTTTTAATATTTCTTCTATTGGCTATATTTTCTCATGAGTGTTTTCAGAAATTATGTACGTTAAAAATGATATATATTATTTCTTTATTACAGGTAAACACTTTATATTACATATACTTTTTGTCTCATCGCTGATTCAAATTATAACGCACCTACCCGCAATTCATTCATCTGCGCGGTGTCCAGTTATCGATCGCCCAATTGTCCTGACACCCAGTCGACGGGGTTGATTTGTCCTAGATCCTAACCTAAGCAAACTCATTACATGGTTAGTAAGGTCTACCCACCATTAAACAAACACGCCGTCTAAGTAATAGTTTCTAGATTCCGATGAAATTCTTTCCGGGCTATTAGGCGAATAGTTTTACTAAGAATTTCCGGAACCTAGTTAGACAATGTGTCTAAGAAAAGTTTAGTTTGAGAGGTTGTTCCAGTTTTGAGACAAGTGAGTTAGTGCTCTACTCAAGATAAACTTCCTTCCTTCCGGTTTTCGGCAGAACTTTTACGTCAAGCGCCATTGCTATTGTATGGAAAATGTGAAGCTTTTGTTTATAATACAAAGCTTTACTAAAATATTTCAGGAGAGCTTTTATGATACAAAACTATGTATTACTTCTATATAGTTTTGATATTACGATATAAGATTAAAACTCTTATAAATAAATTAACAACGTCCATGACAAACGTGAAGGATGCTGTGTGAAAATCGATAATGAAGAATTTCAGGCATCTTTACGAGTTTACGGTAGATAATCTGTAAACTTTTTGGGAAATACGTATATATCATTATGATACTTTATCTTTCCACATTTTAGAAAATATTATTTAATGATAACTGATAACATAATATAATAATATATGATTATATACCATAATGGACAATTATAGAAAACATTATCGTATTAAATATAGCCATATATTGTATATCAGATATCGGTTATATTATTTTGTGAACACGTGTATTATAATAGCTTACATTTTTATGTAATTTAACATTAGCGTCAAATATATTTGGTAATTTTTTTCAATATAGTTTGTTGACAAAGTAGTATCGTTATACCAATACGCCATTCCGACCAAGGGCTTCAATAATTTATACGTAAATAATATTGATGCGGGTTCGAATCCCGTACGACACTATATTATTTTTACAAGATTTTTTTTAGTTAGTAGATAGTTTTCAAGACTTTTTCCAAGTATATTATGCACGCGAAACATGGACACTCAATGTTAGAAAAATCCAAAAAATTCGGATAACATAACGTGGCATGGAAAGATGCATGTTGGGCATACCGTGTAAAGATGACAAGATAAGCCAGAGAATAAGTAAGAAAACCAGAGTACGCGATGTGATAGAAGTCACTAAGCAGATGGAATGGCAGTAGGTTGGACATGTCACTCGGCGAGTATACAACGGCTGGACAAATGCCGTCATACAGATGCCCTAAGTCCTGCTGGATAGACGAGCTCATAAAGTTCAGCGGATGTACGTGGAAGCAAAGAATTGGGTACCGAGAAGAGCGGATAAAGTTAGGGGAGGCCTTCATCTAGCAGTGGATCGACCCCAACTGATGATGATATGTTCAATAAAAATTGTGACATTAAAATCTTTATTTAAAAAAATAGTTTATCATGCACCTATTTGTATGCAACAAACATATTGGCGATGGATTTATCATTGTTAAATATTTAAATTAAGGTACATAATTCAATCGTTGTCAGACATATCGAATCAATGAACACTCATTTATTATACTTTAAGACGATTTCTATATAAGTCTCAATGTACGCCTTTTTTAAAAATCTTATACTTTGATGTTTATATTATATACGTCAATGTTTTTATATACATTTTGTGATAACTCAACAACGTCTCTCATAATACATACGTTCATGTTTACTACTTGAGAATTTCACGGTTGTTTGTAGTATTTCGTGGTAATTGGGTTATAAACGTGTACAGTAGTCACCTCCCCGTTTTCCACCGTGATAACCCAATTACCAGGAAATACAGATACCTACAAATATGTATACATATTTGTATGGTAGAAAGTTAGTATCGATTTTCTAAATAATGTATTATATAAACAACCGTAATACTTTATCTTAGTATATACCTGGGCTTAAATTTAAAAGAGATTTTATTTAATAAAACTAAACGTACTGAAAATTTATATTTGAAAAAAGTTTAATCTCTTATCGGTCGTTTCCCCATGGTTGATAATAAAGCAAGATTATATACCTCTCACGGCCATCCAATTTCCTCAGTAGACTACTCCAATTAAGCTCATTCACTTGATCAATACAAACCACCTATGCTCACGTCCTACTTCGAATTCCCAGAAGGCCACGTAAACCTGTCAGTATTTACACATTGATAGATCTTCAATGAATAATATATCCAAATGATTGCAGAATGCATTTTGAAGATTTATGTTGACAGTCGTTTCTATGATTTGACTCTTATTAATTGTGCTATGTCCAAATAATTTTAAGTATTCTGTACAAACACCACAATATTTAAAAGGCATTTAAGTCCATGACCAAGATCACACCAAGAGTGGTTCCCGCCAGAGTACTAACCAATAATAATTGCTGCCCCAAATATAACACTACATTTTTAGAGGAAATATTAAATATATTAGAATAGAAAGAATTACATTTTGAATACATATTATTGTATGCTTCTATTTAAGGATATTGAGTCATTCTATTGAGACTTTGAGAGCATACTTTTTGGTATTTTTATAAATAATTGTGATGTATTACTGCCAGCTTGAGGATTTTAAAATGTAGGACGTCGTGGCATGAAAAGTTGCATGATGCGGAAAGACCACAAAATATGTGAGTATGAAAAGACACTATCTGATCGACATCGACATGCTAAACGGTATTAGGTAATATATTTCACTTGGTAAGTGAATATCTGCTGGAAAAATGTAATCAGCGATAAAAATGAGACAGTAAATTCCACTTAATATTTATTTATATTATCATGCATATGGTTTTTCATTTTCTCTTGTTCCAGCGTCACATAACTTGAATTTTACAATGTTAGACCTGCAACATGTAAATCACATTACATTAAATATTTCTGTGAGGTGACTGAAGATATACCACCGTGACGGAAACCGTATTGCTATGTTTTATAAATGCGTTTAAAAATTAATAAATGTAAAAAATCTTAATACCACTGCACATGCATGTACTGAAATATGACTATATTCTAAAACATTAGAGCGAGAGGTTTAAAAGATTACTATTTTATGTAATAAAAATACTTTATGCAGTCATCAAATGTTTAAAATAAATATAAAGGATAATAAGGCTTCAAAATTATATAAATAGATTATCTACAACGTCTAAGAAATGTCCAGGATCATGCTTTGAAAATGGAATAAAAGCTCCATTTTGACTTACGCTGAGCATGTCCCCACTTAAGAATATTTGATTGGTGTGATTTCGACTATTACAATGTACCTACTCAATATTATATTATCGATTAACCCCAATGTATCCACTCTATCTGTCTATGTTACTGCAGATAATATAATTAATACACCCTTGTACATGAACTAAGTGTCAATAACATTAATTATTACTTACTTCTTCGTATTTATAACATTTTAAATGATTTTTATACCATTCAACTTGTTCAAACATAACTCAGCTCCACTCTCCAAGTTGTTTTACTGTGGATTGTACTCCCCTGGGTTTTTTCCCTTATATTTACACCTTGTGACTTTATTGTACTTTGAGATTAATAATTGACAAATAAACAACACTAACATCTACCAATTCTTATTACCGACATATAACTTCCACTGGACCACGTGAAGGATCGGGGCCCGTTGGTAAGGATTTCCGTTGCCAAACACATAAAAGGCCAAAAATCTTTTGAATCTACAAACATAGTACCTACGCCTAAAATCCGTGGTGGTGAAGATAGACTGAACGTAGAAGAAGACCCCAAAAAAGGCATTTGTCTAACAGTAGATCGACAACGAATATCAATTTCAATTGATAGAATAAATTAACTATTTTTTTTATTCAACGAATAATTCATAAGTTTTAAGAATGTAACATTCTAATTATTGAACATAAATAATTTTGAAAACACTTATGAGAAAATATATTACAACCAATAGAAAAAATCTTTTTGAAAAAAGTAAACCCCACCGGAGCATCCCTCGAGTATCGCACCCATGCACATAGACCACTATGCTAAAGGCGTAATACTTAAATTTAACTTATGGCTTTTAAAACTCTCTGAAGCGTCTTCCAAATTGAACTACTATTGGCGATCGGCTTTTAAATTTAAATCAAAGTAGTTATTACTTTAATTACTAACTGACGTCACGCATCACTCCAAGATTTTTTGTTGTAACTTACTTGAACTTGCTAATAATTTTTAATTAACTATCTTTTTTTAATCAACGAATAATTCAAAAGATTTAAGAATGTAACATTCTAATTATTGAACATAAATAATTTTGAAAATATTCTCAAAAAGATTTTTTCTATTGCTTGTAATAAAATTTCTCAGAAGTGTTTTCAAAATTATGTATATTCAAAAGAGTAAAAAAATATTGATATTGTTATCAGTATCAAAAAATCCTTTTCCGGGAGACCCTTTTCTTCAGACAATTCAAAGTATCAATATTTTTTTGACATACCTAACCATTGGAAATGATGATGATATTAACTTGAAAACTGCATTTTTAGTATTTATCTCATGTTTACATAATACTACCGTTTAGTTATATTTATTAGGTATTCAAACTGTAAGCAGTAATTTCCATTCACAGTGCCGCCTCGTCGCAATAACATTAATCGTATTTAAACAAACTGTGTTGTTTTTAAATCGCCGTTAACGATGCTCCCCGTAAACATATTACTGTGCGCTACTGGACTCAAAGTGCATAAATGACATTCGTTATATCAGATATTATATTCTAATACTTATTGTGATTTATTTTTTTGTTTACTGATTCACTGATATTATGGAAGTGATATATGTTGCTAAACTTATACTATCATGGAGTCGCAGTTGGCGAAGGATACCTGTCGAGTGTTGAAGGTAAGTAGGCTATGGTAGATAACTGAGTAAGTACTAAGTCATAGAATGGCAATATTAACAGTATTTGAATTTGAATTTGAATTTTCACACAAAAATAGAAAAGTACATAATATTTTACAGAAGTATGTAATGCCAAACCTTGATTCAAACTCGGGCAATACATTTGAACTATCACGATGGTTGAACGTTATGATTGTGATACTATTTGGGATATGGTTTATCGCACCTAAATAAATGTTAGAAAAAAATACAACTCTATAAGCACCGAAGTGCCCGTTAGGCATAAATACTAACAGACTCAGATCACGTGAGAGTATGATACTGGATTTGATATTGTGTGTGAATATTTATTACAATAAGTATATAGTCGTATGTATGTGTTGTATGCGTGAAATGTTCGAAATTACTTGAAGCCTTTATTTGAAGGTATTGGTATATTGGTATTGGTGCCAAATCTGAGTAGGTATGTTAGAATTAGTGTCACACACGTGTTGGTTGGTAAGGCAAGGCGGTAATAAATTTATAATACATAGATACAGACAGATATAGTTGGAATTTAGACATGTTTGTCAGTATCACACTACTATACTGAGGTCTCGGGTAAGCCCGCGGGATCGACAACAATTACCCGCACCTCATCTCACCATGATACCGCTAAAATTATTGATGTGTAACTGTGAGATCCATTAATTGATTTAATGGTAAAATATACTTGAAAATGGGTATGTTTGACGGGTCACTCACCAAGAAGGATTTTGGTTATTCTTGCAAATTGAATTTTTGGTTTACGGCTTTTGGGTACCTACTCTAAAATAACCGTGAAAGTTCAAGGGTAAACTAGATCCTATATTTTGTTTGGAAAATAATAAAGAAATGATGTACCTTTTCTGTCATAATTATTTAGGTAGATACCTATCATTTCCTGCAATCGCCCTTTGACAATATTTATAGAGAGTAAGTTTTTTTTATCTATTTGAAATCGAAAGCCACATTGTTAAAATTGACATTTGGCCTTTTGCTATTGTACCCTTGTATTCGATCGCACCCCCCAGTGAAACGTATTTGCAAGGCTACAATATGGCTGCCATAAAGGTAAGTATACAATCGGGTGACCAAAAAGTGTATTATCTTAAAAAAACATACTAATAACATAAAAAGGAAGAAGAAAGGAAGGAAAACATTAAAAAAAATTAGTGCTTAATATTTTCTGGTGATCTTCAGGGCTCAAACTTGCGCCGATTGCTGTTTACGATTTTTATAAATGACAGCATTGGTCATTTTTTTATGTTTCTGTTATTCGATGATGATTTAAATCTTTTCATGGGAGTTGTCACCTTGGAAAATTGTCGACAGCAGCTCCTAATTGCGATGATATTAGATTGGAGAAGATGTGACAAACTGGACTTCAATGTTTTTATAAGCTAAATTTTATCATTTTACTAGAGCCTAACAAGTATAGTTTTTTTTTCAATATTTGATGCATGGTTTCGTGAATATCATTTGTAAGAGATCTTGGCATTACGTTTGGCATCATTTGTAAAAAAGCATTAATACTATTGAGCTTTGTCTAACATACTCCCTGGATTTTTTAGGATGTTATTATATTAAAAATTCTTTATAAGTCTATTGTTTGAGCCCCGCATCACTTGAAGTATAACCTAAGGGTGGAGTGGATTCAAAATATTTATTTGAGACTCCTACACACGAAGCTGTATGGATACTATCCGTAGCTAGAGTTGGATTTCGGGAATTCTCGATAATTTTTTTTGAGATTTTTTTTCCCAAATCTCGAGAATTGAAATTTTAACATTTCGGGAAATCTCGGATCTCGAGAATCTTTCCTCGGGATTCGGGATTTCTTTATTATTAAATATTAATTGAAAAAGAGATTTTCTATATTATGAAAAAAATGGACAGAAAACACAAAACGTTCAAAGACTGATTGGGGCATTTAACACAATTAAGCCAATGTCAACTCAAAATGAGTGCAATTTTTGCAACATCAGGAAATTTTGTGTCTCAAAACATACGCAATTGTCAGACGCAGCGATTGACGGTCTGTGGTTTTTGAAATCCTGTTTTAATAAGTAATGTTTTGAATTACTTTTGTTTTCCTACTTCTATTTTGTTTGTCTTTATTACATAAATAAATTAAAATCATATTTTTTTGGAATATGTCTGTTTTTATACTGATTTTAAGATTTTTACAGGTTTTTTTTTTAAATTTCCGATATCTCGAGAATTCTCGAGAATTTTTTTCTGGAAATCCCGAATCTCGAAAATTCAAAATTTCATCATTTCGGGAAATCCCGAATCTCGAGATTGAGATTTTCTCGGGAAATACCCAACTCTATCCGTAGCCAACTGACTTTCTATTATGTATGCTGACATAGTCTCTAAATACTAGAAAGTATCGGCTATATTTGGTCAATTATTTTTTCCGACATATACGTGGTGTAAATGAGAACTCTGAAATTATTGGTAGTATTGGCTGGTGTGTCCCTTAGCAGTCGAGGGCATCTTTTCTTTGTTCTCCCAAGATGAAGAACTAATCTGCCATTGGTGATGCCAATTGAGGGGGGAGGGGTATAGTTACTAAATAGATTCAGACATTGATATATTCCATTTACGTGAAGATGAGTTTAGGTAAACGTTGTTTTTTAATTCTTAAAACAGAGTCTACCCTTAATAATCATTTTATACTCCTTTCGTACTATTTTATATTACTGGTTCTATTACATTATTTTTTTCTTTATTATTTCTTTAGCCGCGTTTGGAAAATCAGATCTGAGTGCATTTTTGGCGTGTGTCATGTAACACATAATTTATTTTTTCACACAAAAACACATTCGATTGGATTCAAACCACGGATTGTTCGGTTATCAGCTGAACGCACAACCATTACGCCACAGAATAATACTGCAATCGTGACGATTATACAGTATATAGTTTAGAATTGTTCCGTTGCTAGGCAGCGATTTTATTATTATCGGCCATTTGCAATTCCTTACGTAAACAAACTATTAAACGTCATAGTGGCAGTTGTTACTTTAAAAATAAAAACAACGATAAATAATTATATTAGTTAAAGTGTATAGAAATAAACCAACGGCGTTACAATAAGCGGTCCTTTTTCTTCAGTGTGTAATTTAACAAGATAATTAAGAGCTGGTCGAAGAATCTAGTTTATCACAAGTTTTGTTTTTGTTTTGTTACGTCATATAAGTATAACTTCTAACGCGCGTACATAAGTACACACACCGATTTTTTTAATACTGTTTTCCCCCCCATGCCATGTTGTGAACATCTTGAATTATTTGATATTTGAATTTTACATGCGGACCCGGACCGACCCATCACCTCACCTTTTAACGAAGCTGTAATGCCGATTAACACACTGCGGGACCGAGGCGGCGTTACTTTGTACCTGTTCTATGAGGTACAGGGCAAGGGAGTAATGCTACGATGCAATGAATCAAATGCTATTAGACTTTTATTCGATAATGATTCTTATTATCCTTCACAACGGTTCTTATCCCGAGTAATTTGATTAAATATAAACATTTTTTTTATTTTACAAATAATAAATACAATGTTGTAGAATTTAAGATTCATTATGAAACATAATTTAGAATTTTCAAATTATTTATTTTTAACATATTGTGGACATTACAAATTATAAGTTTAAGACGTTCACAACATGATATTTTAAAACAAAGAAATATAAAACAGTATTACATAAAAAAGAGATAGATCAGAATACACATATTATAAAGTAAGTTATTAAAAAGTAGAAATGTGTACATACAAAAAATATAAATTAGATAGGTACACGGAAGTACACCGGATGAGTTAAGCAGACGCTATTTAAAAAAAATTATAAAACAACGTCCACCTATACTCATACTCACGTAGGTGGAATATGTCAACACCCGAAGCAATTTCGTTGAACATATTTATTGCCCTCCCAATTGGCATTGCCAGTGGCAGGTTGGTTCTTTACCTTGGGAGAATATATAACTGATGCTCTTTATTTCTAAGATAGTTATCAGGGACACATAGGTCAACACTGACTAGAATGGCAGAGTTCTCATTTATGCCTCGTATAAGTCGAAAAAAATACGTAGCTAAATAAAGATTTCTTCTAAATTGCAGACTGTAGTATGCAAGCATGCCTAAGATAAAGTCAGTTGGATAAAGCCACAGATAGTATCCATACAACCTCAAGTAAAGGAGTCTCAAGAATTTCTTCTGAACCCTCTCCACCATAAGGTCATACTTCAACTGATGTGGTGCCCAAACAATAGACCCACTCTCAAGTCTGCTTCGAACTAAAGAATTAAATAAAAGTTTTAATACCGTAATATCCGAAAAGACCCGGGAAGTACGCATGATGAAGCCCAACATTTTAAGCGCCTTGTTACAAATGGTAACTATATGTGTAATAAATGTCAGTTTAATCTCAAACGTATGTATGTATTATTTGAAATGCTATGTTAATGCGTATTCAACTTGGATCATGTTAAATTTCAGAAAAACAATATCGATTTTGGCCTCTTCTTGAGCGATACATTGAAGAACCGACGCAAAGAAGAAGGAGTCTATGTAGTAATTATATAGATGTAGTAGTGAAGTAAAATTTAATTAAATTTATATAATATTTTAGAATACACATTCATTATTTTTTTTCATTTCAAAGACTCTGTTTGTTTGGTCACCACCGAGTGCACTGATAATGTCAATATAAACAAAGGTGTTCAGCACGTCGACATCGTCTATGTGAAAATGCACCTTCCGTTTCCGTCTTATTTATATGGCAACACGTTTATCGGACTTGTCTTTTTGGTTTTTGTCTCCGGTGACATACATTATTCCAAAGTAATACTTTACATTACTACGTACAACAGTGCATTCTAACCACGGTTCTGTAATTGAGTGAGAGGTTCTTAAAATTGAATAGATATTAATTTTATTTAAGGTTCATAATTTGAAAACACCTCAGAAACATACTTATTAGAAAAAAATACTGCGCTAGACAAGACAAGGTGCAATCATCGAATTCCGGTCAATGAGCAATGAGAACATTCATCTTTTGTGTCCAATCTATTTTAATCAAAATTTAAACGAAACATTTTTTTTATTCAACGAATAATTCATAAGATTTAAGAATGTTACATTTTTTATTGAACATACATAATTTGTAATTATTAAATAATAATTAATAAATAATAATTTGTATAAAAAAAATCTTGAATCTGAAAAAATACGACACCCAGCAGGATACAAACCTGCGCCCATGTGCTCTGACTACTAAGCCGGTGTTTCTCAACCTTTTTAAATCTGCGAGCCGCTCACGCAGAAATAAAAACATATTATTTATTTTATAGTAACGTCTAATCGCGATTGATTTCGTTCACATAAAACCGTTAATCTATTTTAAAAACAAAAATACAATCCACAAACACTTGCAGTACGGGTTTGAGAAGATTTAACTGTACTTTTTAGCATACGCATTTGACGCCAAAAATTCTCGGACCACCGGAAAATTTCTGTGAACCACCGGTTGAGAAACACTGGGATTTTTTTTACAATGTGCCATCTCCAGTTATGTGGACCCCCAGATATTTAATGTACTATCATCAAACTAGTTCAGTTTTCATAGAATTCTTCTATTCTATTTTACTCTTGATAATTAGTTAATTTAACAATTCCACGATGGCCGAGCGGCTTACGCGTCGTCTTATAATGTCGTGGGTTCCAGGTTCGAATCTTGGGTCTGGAAAATACACATATTGATTTTAAATTTGTGTTTGGAGTCAGAGTATGGACCTAATATTTTGAGCAAGTGGCTAACATCCATATCTCGTAAAAACAAAACTCTGTTAATACAAACCTCCACTCTGTGGAGGCCCATATGATCTTTTTAGGATCGGACAAAATGTATAATAACGTCTGATCGCGGTTGATTTCGTCACATAAAACCATTAATCTATTTTAAAAACAAAAACACAGTCCACAACACTTCTTGTCTTGAAGGTTTTATTTGAATTTTTAGCATAGGCGTTTGGACGCTAAAAATTTTCAGACCATCAGAAAAATGCTTCGGACCACCGGTTGAGAAACACCGCACTTAGCTATACATGTCTTATCTAATTGCGACGAGCATTATTAGCATTTTTACAATACTCCATAAAGCAGTTTTGAATATATTTTTAAAAAAGATTTTTTATATAAGATATATTATAATATTTCTCAGAAGCGTTTTCATATTATGTAAGTAGGTATGTTTAATACGCAGTCTCTAAAACTAAATAAGTTCAACTAACTAAAACCAAACTAGACAAAATAAGTCGTAGATAATTCTCTTTAATATAAATTTGGAAGGTAAGCGTACAAAGTCATCACTTTGGATATTTTCTGCTGTCATATCTGTCACTTAGCAAAACGTGAACATTGCGAGAGCGAAGAGTATTAATTTTGACGTAAACGTGAATTTATAATCAACGAATGACGTATTCTGGTTGTTGGAATAAATTGCTAAGCTTTATCTTAAGCATAGTAATATTATAGACTTAATTAATAATCTCTTGTACTAATATTATTTACTTTCTCCATGGTTTGTCAGGGCATATTATAATAAGTTATCAAAGTACCGTATTGTCTTGAATATAACGTTACTTAAAATATTACACGATCTATAATATAATATTCTTTTTGACTACTATTTTAAGAAAACAAGTAAATCTAAATTACAATATTATTAAGATTTTATTAGGTTTATTATAAAACTACGTATTGCAGGACTCCGGTTGAAAGTACAGGCGACTACATCTTTGGTTAAGATCCGACATAAATAGTGCACACTAAACTTTGTCACTCAAACATATATATTGTCATTGAACTAAGGCTACAATGTGTAGATAGTGTATGTTAGTTTTTACAATTCAATTAAACCCTACTCAATCAAAGCCATATAATGAAAAAATATTCGTTCATGTATAAAATATCTAAAATTATACAATTAAACCATACATCATTTTAGATATTTTATAGATAGAAGAATATTTGTCGATCACGGTTTTGTATAGGCATGGCTTAATTAATTTAAAAAAACCACCTGTCATATTATATATTCATTATTCAACGAAAACCAATAAATATGACTGAAAAAGTATGCACTATTTTTGTCAGACAGCCCATAGCATACTCATAAACTATTATTTTTAACATAAATAATTTAGAAAAACACTTTCTGAGAGAGTATATTATAACCAATAGAAAAAATCTTTTTTGAAAAAAGTAAGCCACCCCGGCCGGGAATCGAACCCTGCATCTCCACGGGTAAACGCCCCAAACGTCGCATTTATCCACGCTATTATGCTATACAGCAGCGTGTTTTAAATGGGTAGAATTGAGGGAATTTTGATTATTTTTAGCAATTTTTTGTATTTCTAAATGCATCCACTTAAATTACTGAGTTGTTGGCACTCGGCATCATATGAAGCAATGATTGCATACCCTTTTTATGGTAGACAAGTCATGTATAAAATATGTAAATTCACACTTCCATTCTGTGTAGGACCATTTATTATACTGGATTGAACGCAGTTAAAAAAAACAGTAGAAATAATATGATATTATCGTGTCGTGTCAGTAATATAATTTAAAATATTCTATATTATAAACTGTCATTGTAATTCAATAATGGCAGCCTCCAGTTCCAGGATATATTCGCATTGCAAATATAATATAATATGGTGTATAAATGTAAATCTTTTTGTTGCCACGTTGCAGATTTTAGCGTATGTATTTCTTATTATAGAGAAGATATTGCTATTAAATCTAATATATAAAAATCAATATTTGTTTGTTTATGCGTATTTTATGCGCTGCCATACCGTTAATCCGATTGCGATAAAACTTTGTCAACTTATTGCTTGCACTTTCGCAAAGAGTATAGGCTATATCTTATTTATAAAAATGAATGTCTGCCTGTCTGTCCCGTATGCGTTCCTATACCATTCATCCGATTGCGATGAAACCTTCGTCAGTTGTTGTGGTAATACCCGCAAAGGTTTCTGAATTAGTACAACCATCTTCTTCTTCTTCTTCATCATTATATCTTCTTTTATTCGTATGGTTCCTATACCATTCATCCGATTGCGATGAAACCTTCGTCAGTTGTTGTGGTAACAGCCGCAAAGGTTTCTAAATTAGTACAACCATCTTCTTCTTCTTCATTATATCTTCTTTTATTCGTATGCGTTCTTATGCTATTCATCCAATTGCGATGAAATTTTGACCAGTTGTTGTGCGCACGCCCGTGAAGATTTCTGAATTAGTACAACCCTCTTCTTCTTCTTCTTCTTCTTCTTCTTCTTCTTCTATTCGTATGCGTTCCTATACCATTCATCCGACTGCAATGACACTTTGGTGAGTTGTCGTGCGCATGCCCACGAAGATTTCTGAATTAGAAAATCATCTTCTTCTTCTATTCGTATGCGTTCCTATACCATTCATCCGATTGCGATGAAACTTTTGTCAGTTGTTGTGCGCATACTGCGAAGGTTTCTGAATGAGTATTATATAAAATACAAAGTTTGTTGTTTGTTTATTCCATCCAATTTTGATTTTTTTTACTACATATTAATAACATTAATAACGTTTGCATATTTTGGATTCGATTTTAATTTAGTGTTATTTTGTTTGACCTTTACTCCTATTAGAATTATTTTTATATTCCCATATTGTATTACACATATATTTTAATATTAAAAAATAATTACTTCTTATTATTTTTTAAATATCTAAGATAAATATAACCACGAAGCGAATGAAAAAACGAAAAGAATGGCATTTATGTGATGCCAAAAAGTTTGGAAAGTACTGGTATCTATTAGGCGCTGACAAAAAGTGCTCTCAAAATGTTGTGTACTTTATTTTTTAATATAGCATAGCTACTGTATATTATAAGTATAATGTTTTACCAAATATCCATGGACATAATGATGTTTGCTGTTAGCTCTAATTCATAACAAAAAGCTTTCATCCAGATTCAATATGCTTATGCATCAATCATAATATTATTTCAGTGAAAGTAATCTAGTACATACAATATTGTTTTTAACACTACGCCATATTTTCAAAAGTTTGCATAAATGAAAGGAACTTTTAAAGGATCTTTGACTTTGGATTTTTCAAACTTGCGTGGCTGACTTACTATTTAGATAATGTATTTTGTCAACAAGTTTTTAAAACATAATTTTTTTTTTAAATTTGTGTACTTATATGATTTAATTTTTATTTTCTGTTTATTTATAGTAGGTCATGCTCATATCTACTTTTATGTTCAAAATACTTTGAATTTACGTCTACATCGTAAAACACTCGATTATGACGAGATTTAATGCAACCATATTTTATATAATTTAAATTAAATCAATATTCATTTTTTTAGGTTTTACTGCAATATTTTTTTATTAATATAATTATCTATTTTTCAAATCACTGATTTATTAAAATTAATTGTTAATAAAGTTATAAATCATACAATATTTAGAAATTCGTTATCTTCAAAATTTTACTATCTGAAGGGTACACGGCAAAAACAGGCTCATTGTATATTTTTCATTTTTGAGATTTAAATGCCAATTTGTTCAACAGAGGAAGCGCTTAAGAATCGTATCATTAAAACTACCTACATCGATTTTATTGCTTCATAGAAGGGAGAAGAAAATGCAGTCAAGACAAAAATAATCTCATTGTGTATAAAACTGTACAAAAACGTAATCTTTTTATTACTTTTTCATTTTTATTATATTTCAAAATAAATGAGGACTCAATATATAAATTATTTTACTTAATTTTAAACGCAGGTTGAGCCGATTTTGATCCCAATCCCATACTTAAACCCGCAACAATATGTCACACCTACCACCCATATTATTATTATCATCCAGGCACTTAACCATCACGGGTCATCAGTAGATCGTGATTTAATAACGGGCAGTTATTAGTAGACAACGAGAGAGTCAACTTGCTACAGTGTGGTCGTCACGAGTCTCCGTACAAGCTCAGTAAGTCAGAACATCTATGCAAGCCGTGTTACCGGCGCAGGGTGACTGATCATTCACAAAAACGTCATCATCATTCATATCAACCCTAGTGTGACAGTGAGAGTAACACTCCAAAACTATTTATCAACTAGTGCGTGAGTGCATGACCCGGGACCAGTTCCAGCGTGCGCCAGCCTTCTCAACATCAAAGGTCAGTGCCTGGCATCCTGTTTAAATTGCCCCCCTTCCCAGATTTGGAATCCACAAGCATTCTTCAAAATTACAGTCCGCAAAGGCTCAGCCAACCCATTTTCCAACCCATAACGATTTCATTCTTTTTTTCTCTTCTGCAAAATTATCATTTTGTTGATGGGTCTGTTTTTGTTGTGTACCTAGAGTTGGGTTTCGGGAATTTACTGACGGGAATACTCGAGAAATTTTCGAGATTTTCCATCCCGAATCTCGAGAATTGAAATTTTTAACATTTCAGTTTTTAATTTCTTTATTATCAAATATTATTTGAAAAAACGATTTTCTATATGAAAAAAGTGGACAGAAAATACAAAACGTTCAAAGACTGATTGGGGCATTTAACACAATTAAGCCAACGTCGACTCAAAATGAGCGCAATTTTTGCAACATCAGGGAATTTATTGTCTCAAAAGCGTACGCGATTGTCAGACGCAGCTATTGACAGTCAGTGTTTTTTGAAATTCCATTTTATTAAGTGATGTTTTAAATTATTTAATTTTTTTTTAATTTGTCTGTTTTTACACTGATTTTAGGATTTTTACAGGTTTTTTTTAAATTTCCCGATATCTCGAGAATTCTCGAGAATTCTTTTCTGGAAATCTTCTCGAGAATTAAAAATTTCATCATTTCGGGAAATCCCGAATCTCCAGATTGAGATTTCGTAATTGTATAGACTGTTTTGTGGAGGTAGAAAATGTTAGATTTGACTAAACGGTAGCAATAATAATGCAATCATCAATCATTGTTCCCGACGAGCTTTGAGCAGTATTAATTTTAGCAAAATATAAAGTGTTCCCTTATTTATGGCATGGGGATAAATTTATCAGTATCGTATACGTTTTACACACTATACTATAAATAATCGACTAATAATTATTTTACATACATAATTTGAAAATCACTCTAATATAGAAAATAAACTATTTTTTTACTCAATGAATAAGACACAAAATTTGAGAATGTAACATTATATAATATTATAATATTGAATATACATAATTTCATAACACCTCAGATATATATATATACCCACTAGAAAAAATCACATTTGAAAAAAAATACGATGCTCGACGGGATTTGAACCCGTATATCTACTGGTATTACGCTAATATGCTTTAATCAATTAAGCACGAGCCCAATACTATTACCTAATAGCGATTATTTAAACCAGTAAATCCTACATAAAATGCTTATCAAATTGCGTTATTATTGACTATCGTTTTTTATGTTTTAAATCAAGGAATATTAATTACCTATATTAATAAGCGACGTCCGGCTCTCGCCAAATATTTAGTTATAACGTCTACCTGAACATGCTAACAATTTTTAATAAACCATTTCTTTTATTAAACGAATAATTCACAAGATTTGAGAATGTAACATTCCATTATATTGAACATACATAACTTGAAAATACCTCACACATTAGAAAAAATAGTGGTTATATATCTGAGGTGTTTTCAAGTTATGTATGTTCGATATATGGAATGTTACATTTTCAAATCTTATGAATAAAATGATTCATTTATTAAAAGAAATGGCTTATTAAAAATTGTTTGTAGAACAATGTTGGGTTGGGGTGCTTTTGGCCGACGGACTGAAGTGTTTAAACTGTGTATATTTCCCGTATTCTGATATGAATGCAAAACATGGCTCATCAAAAAGAGGTCTAAAAACTGAGAGTAGCATAGTGTGGCATGGAGATACAAAATAAATACAAATCAAAAAGATACAAGCAGGAATGATTGGATAAGATAACAAACATGGGTTCGCGATGTAATAAAGTTTTCTTAAAACCTTGAATGGAAATGAATCGGAAACATAATTAAAAGAAAAACAATTGATCGACAAAACTAGTCACCCAGTGGTACCTAGAGGTAGAAAATGAGGTTTCAACGCAATGGACAGAGAAAGAACCGAGACAAGTAGTTTAATTTATTTCTCAAAAACACTTCATTCCACTGCAGTAAACAGTTATTTCGAAAATGTTGGAAATCATGCCATCAACAAATCTGGTAGTAAACACTGAAAAGCTCTGTAAGCAAAAATGCCTTATGATAATTTCCCCGATAAACGATAAAAGCTCCCAGTGTTAAAATATACAAGCTGAAAATCCGCGCGTAATATTTTCAAGGTAGCTTAAAACTTTACGGCGATGATTCGTTATAAAAAAGTTTTTTTCATTTTTTTACGAAAAAAAAACAAACTTCAAGGGCTCTGCCATATAATGGAGGTTTTACGGATATATACTAAAACTAAAAGGTCCTACTCTTTATGAGGTCGTTAAAAAAATATTAGTAACTAGTTTTGGGCAACATTGAATGCAAACGATTTCTTAGTTTTTAGCGTATTTTTTGTGTTCACGTTTGCGTGGATGCTAAAGTTGTTTCTTGTTCAATACGTCTTAGTGGGTTTACATCGAATTCCTATATTATTTTTCTTCAATTTATAGGTTAAAGCATTAGTTACAAAAGTCACTAACCGTTACTTTTTGATTAATTAATTATAGACGACCATTCCGAATATAGGTTTATAGCTAGAAACAACTGTCAACGTAAATGATTCAATTAAAGTATAATTAACCAAAATAACTTTGTCGCAAAACCATCATCACTTTTTTTGTTTTTAATTTCGTCATCACGTTTTAAAGGGTCGTCTATAATAATTGATGTCACAGGATTTTAGATATTTTTTGACTCCCCTTTTTTTACTCACCGTCACACTTTTTCATAAGCATATTTCACCCCATTGTCTTAATACGGTCACGTTTTTGAAATCTTCGTCCCATTCGTTGAAAAACAAATTCGTTCATATTTTTTCTTTAATTGTTTTAATTGTATTAATTGTGATTAATTGTTAAGAAGACATTATATAAACAAAATTATAATCATGTTATTACTGCCAAAAGTTTGTAAGTCTCAAAAGCATGTTACGGAGTTATGGCTTTTTTAAAGATTGATATCTTCTACACAACTCATTTTAGCCAAAACGCTACCGTAGATTGGATTATATAGTATTTCATAAACTAAATAGTCCACATTAACTAAGAATTATAGAAAAAATGATATTTATTAAGAAAAGGTTATACTTACTTTAAAACTTTTGGCAGACAAAAATTTACAGATGTCGATAGTTTACTGTTTATTTCTATTTTAATCAAAGAAGGAAATAATTGAATGTCTTATCACTATCGTCCTGTGGTCACTGTATATTTTTATTTCAGGTATTTCAGTAAAAGATAGATCAATTGTGTAATAATGATCAATTTATCCATTACAAAAAAAAAATTTTGATTCCAGAGAAACCCATTGAAAAATAGCATTTATTTCATAAAAACAATTTGTTACCATAGTTACAAGCTTTTAACATAACATTTTTTGAATTAGAATGCTATATTTTGACACCAATTATCATATTATAAATATACCGTAATTGGTATTACAAACCTTTTGCTGTACAGATATTTCTTGAAGGTTCAAGAATCGAACCTAAAAATATTGGTAAATGTCGACTTACAAACGTTTTCCTGACCCAATATTGAAAAACCATAAGTTAAAAACTTTTACTACTATTATGACCACCTGAAAAATTACCTTTCCATAGTCGGATCAGATCCAAACTATTTGTATGGCAATGTTCTGGCATAGAATGCACACGATTGATAATTTACTCAAAATGCTTTAAAAAAATAATAAGTCGACTTACCAACCTTTGGTAGCATCCCCACGTTATGTACATCATTACAATGATTTCAAAATAAATGTTTTTTGTAAATTCTATGATAGGTACTCAAAAAAGAGTGAGAAAGGTTATCTCTCCCTACGTGAATGAAAGTAAGCTTTAAATAATTATAATTTATTAAAGTACTCAGTATTATTTATAGAGTATTAGATTTGATGCCACAATATTTTGTACGGACACTTTTTACCTGAAGCCCTGAGTTTCCGTGAGCTTTTTTGACGGACGCCGCGATGACGTCACAAGTCAGGCGCCATTTGTCAAAAGCGTCGCGGCGCTGAGTACGAACGAAGTCAATATTTTTTTGTTATTATTAAAACACAAAAAGCGATTAAGGCTTTATTCAAGGCAGGTGTTTGAGAACGCGAAATCAAATGTCAGATGTTTAAGTGGATTGTATTATTTTTATTTGTTTCGTGCTTAGCGTTATTTATTTTATGAAATGGATATTTGATAAATGACTTTTGCGACGCGGCTACCGAAAGCTTTTTTAATTCGGTTCTGTAAAAGAAAATAATAATTATAATGACGAATGAAATAATATACTTTTACGAAATGTGATTTTAATATTCGACCGTTGTAGCCTGTTGATAATTTGTTCGCGATTGATCTTGGCAGTCTACATATTTTAATGTGTCTTATTATTTTTTTTTAATGGTTTATTTTTTGCAAAAAAGAACTAATAATTGGTATATTAAGTAGAAGAGATACGCCACATTGGTGTGCATAAAAATATAAGTTTTATATTAACAAGAAAAAAAGCTTCCTGGCAAAGAATCTCAATGAAGCTTCCATTGTAAAAACAAAACTACCTCAAATCTCATCCTAAGTGTAGTCAGCGGTATTTTTTACAGTAACATATGAATATACCTATATAATTTAATATTAAAAATATCCACGTATATAGACATTAAAATTGTACCTTATTAAACCCTTTATTTTAATACAAGAAAATAATTGATTTTTTATAATTTATCTGTACTCGCAGTTTAACACATGAAGTTGATATACTTAATTCTTTTCTTACATATTATTTTATATCGTCCCCTTTTTCGTATTATACGATCTTTGTTGAGATTAAGTTGTAACAGTTGTTTCATACAAACAGGGGTATATTATTTGAATGCAAAAAATCATCTATTATAACACTATTTAAATATTTTGTTAGCGAAATTAAAAAAAAATATCGTTAATAATCATATATACTAATAAAAAAAAAGACCGGAGTGAGTGGAGAGCGGTTGTGGAGGAGGCCAAATCCCACCCCGGGATGTAGCGCCGTGGAAGAAGGAGAAGAATTTAAAGTTAAAGTGAATTTGAAAGTGGCTTGGGTCCAAATGTATCGAAACCCGGAGGACGGACGATATAATTAAATGACCGACTGTAGTGTTTTTTGGCTTTGTTAGACTTAATCTGTGTGTGGTTCTATGATAGGGAACAGTTTTCAAAGTATGAAAAAGATTTTTTTATTTTTTATTATTTTTATAAGGTTTTTTACGACACTTTGGCCACTAAAATGACTTTATTAATTCTAATGTATTTAAGTTTTGTACTATTTCATTTGAGTCGTTTTTTGCGACCTGGGTTTCGCCTTTCGGCATCTTCAGGCACTGTGTATAATACTCACCAAAGGCTATCTATTATTAGGTTTTGACGATTTATTGTAATATGCTTATCGAATGTATGATAGGTGGTTTTTTACTATTCAACTATTCATAATTTGTTTGTTATATTTTTTTATTGTGACCCTTGACTTAAAAGGTAGGTAATGGAGTTTTATCTAATTTATTGTATTGATTTATTATATAAATTAGAGTTAAGAGTGTTTGTTGCCAGTGTGTGTTTGCTTTTGGTGAGTATACACAGCGCCTGAAGGAAGTGACGTCCAAGACAAAATGCCGCCCCTGGGTAGCGTCATAATACCGCCTCATTTTTTATATAATAGTTTTTCATCATCCGTTTTCGTGTCGTTTTTGGTCACCAAGGAAACGGAAAGGCAACGGAAGTAAACTAGACATCGAAAACCTGACATAAAATTAATATCCTGTAAATAAACCTTTTATGCCAATTAATACATTTTGTTTCCAACCAATGAGCTGAATTTTTGAAAGGAAGATATTTTTGTTATTTCTATAGTATGTATGTACCAAATGATTCTCCTCGATTTGCCGCCCTTCGAGTAACTGCCGCCCCCAAGCGACGATCACTCTACCTACCCTCACGGGACGTCACTGCCTGAAGATGCCGAAAAACGTAACCCGGGTCGCAAAAAACGACTCAAATGGAATAGTACAAAACTTAAATCCATTAGAATTTAAACTCAAATTCCATCAAGTACCTTCGGTGGATAGTATTAAGACTTTATTAATTATTATTAATAATATAAAAATTATGGGATTAGTTAACAACATCACAGGGGTACATAATTTATATTGTAATCTATCTACATAAAGCACGTTCCTGAATTATAGATGCCAGCATAAGTTTCTAATAACAGTTAAAAATATGAATTAGGATTTGTTTTGTACGTCCTTGGATGGGTATTCTACTTGTTATATTATGTACATAGAGTATTGTAATCATAAAATAATTTATATGATAAAAAATAATTTTGATTATCTACAGAGTTATGACATATTTCCCGATGAAGAAATTTAGCGATTTCTTAAAAAAAATCCGTCGACTCCTGTCCTCTCGATAAATATAAGGTCGAGAGAGAAAAAAATGAGGTCGCAAAAAACTTCTAATCTTAAGTGTTTTTTGTTCGAAGCGAAAGTTTCCTTGGCATCTTTTCAAAAGGTATTCTGCCATTGTCTACGAGAAAACCTCACTTACCTCTCGCAAAGCAAATCCAAATAGACGTTACGGCTTCTCAAATTTTTCCTTTTTTTTCCTTCATACATTATGATAATGCGTACTTCGAATAATTGCTTTTCTGCGAAGAGATTAAACATTCACTCACAAAATATATTCTTTACTTGGATTTTTACGACATGAAGTTAAGAAAATATTTTAATAATTTCAGTAGGGCCTGTTATCTCAAAGTATTGGAGGCAGATTCTATTATTAGTATTTGTATGTAAGAATACATTTAAATTATTGTATTAAAAAACCCCAGAAACTATTAATACCATTCAAACCCATTTATTTAAAATTTTTGTTATAAATACAAAATAGTGATCTAATTGTATACATCTTTAAATTCCAATAAAAGAACCTGGTTGGGCTAAATATGCTAGTCCTCATGATTTCTTCCTACCTACTCTAGAATCCTTATTTATTATTTTCGCCAGACCAGTAGTTAATGCCAGTGCCAGCCCTCTCAACATAAAGGTCAGTGTCTGGCATCATGTGTAACCCCCCCCCTCTAGACCCGTAATCCACCATCCACCATCATCTTCAAATTACAGTCCACTGCTAAAAGCGCCACCAGAACCCCTTTATTGACAACATAAACAGCTTTACGGATAATAAGGCATGGCTCAATCCAACATAAAAATATGTGAGTGTCAACAATCCCGGGCGTATCAGCAAATCCTCCGTGATTACAACAACGAAATAATCAGCGAATGTCCGATTATCGAATATCATTACACCTACGGTCAGCACATTCTGCAAGTATGATATGCGTCGGTGAGGGTCAACAACCCCAAGCCTTGTCAGTGAAATACTGCGAAGATACAGTAATGCGACAGTCAGCATGTTACCCAATTGTGACCTACATCAATAATAGCTTGCCGCAATTTATCGTATAATCATTTCAATAAATAGCGATTTACAGTTGATGAGAGATGGCACTCTGATCTCACTATCGAGCGCACAATCTAAAGCACAAGTTTATAGTCATCCATGGGGTGCACATGGCTTAACCTGTGTTGTCTTCTAATATTTTTCCAGTCATGTTTTTATAATATTTCTGCTAGTTTTTTCTAAAATATATTTTCATGAGAATTTTCCCTTTAATGAAGAAAATCTTGTGTATATTTACAATTGAAAAAAAATACATTATACCCAATAAGTACTAAGAGGTTGCACCGACGTTGGAGCGGCCATCTTGTATGAATACTAGGACGTGGATTGTAGGTTACAACCAGCAATTGGTTGAACAAAATAAATGGATAGCTAATCTACTATTATTTATAAAATAAATAAATACAATTTCCACTCTATGGAGATGCACTCGGCCTAAGATCAACCATGGGAATTTAGATTTTTCCTTTTTCACGAAGACGTCATAAATAATTTTTGAGTTGCCTGGTGCCATCTATGAATCAAGTTAGCAATGTTATTATTCTTCTTTTTTGTTATCGTTATTCTTGCATCTTCTCAGGTTATATAAGTATCCCGTAGCTCCACAATATACATCGTGGTTGATATTCAGTGCCTTTTCAGGACGCCGGAATCCAGTCTACTTGGTGTAAATACACCCAGGTTTAGGATCTTGAAGCATCCAAGTCAGGTCTAACGTTAATCTTTACATAATTATTATGAGAGGCTGCGTGATCTGCTGTCATGTTACCTTCAAATTTAATTTTGTTTTTACTTTGATTTAAATTTCCATATCGACGGAAATTAAAAACATCAAATAGCGTTGTTATTACGTAAAATATATTATAATAAACTAGCTGACCCGGCAAACGTTGTTCTGCCATATAAATTATTTCTAGTGAATATTTTGGTTGTTAAATAATGTATCGTAAGTGTGGGGATGGGATCTATGACAGAAAGAGAAATAGAGTGCTGTAGACGATGACCGCCGATAAAAACAAAAAAACATCAACCATTCATTTTCTCAATTCAAAATGAGTAATGATGTTCATAATGAATGAATTACCTGTGACAGTATGTCGTTGTTTAATGTTTATGCAATATCCGTCTTGTCCCTTCCAGAAAATTAGCGGATATTGGAGAGCGTCGTATGAACGGTGTGTGTCAGCGATGAACTCCAGATTATTGTTTCTTCTTTGAATCACGATTTCTCGCATCGATGTGCGGTCGCCTACCATGATTCCAGCAATGTCGTCAACAACAGGCGCATTGAATCGACGCACGTGCTCTCCAGCTGGTGTTTTATCAGAATTGATAACAGTAGCGTGATTGTCACTTTGCAATTCGTGCATGTGTGCTTTGAAGAATTTCAATAATTCATTGTGCTCATTCAACAGGGCGTCCAGTTCGCCGACGATGCGCCTGGCATTAGGCAAATTGAGGCTATTGTAGTCCTCACCGCCCATGAAGTAGATTTGTAAAAAATTATGTGGTTCGTTTGGCATTGGCAGCAATGAGCCTACTTTGATTTTGAACGTAGAATGGAATTATTGACCATTTGCCGCAGTATTGTGAACTATTTCTGTTGCTCTGAACGAAGTCATTTGGAAGCATAGATTGAATGTGCGAATGGACTTCAGGAACAGGTTTGAATCTGGAACCGTGCCGATGAGCAAGTCGTTCAATGGTTCTGGTGGTATCTCAATTTCTGGTAGTTGCACTTTTCCTGATGCGCAACACATCCCGGCTGACTATGTTTGAATTTCAGCGCATGACAATGGGGACATTCTTTGTCTATAGCACCAATCAGCATTTTCGGATGAGCGGAATATTCAATATCTGGCTCGTACTCGAATGCGAGACGAAGGAACGAAATGGATGTAAATGTTCGATGTACTTGTTGGCGTTGTCGGTCATTTGCTCTGCGTGTGTTAACTACGAACCGGCGCGCTTGGCTCTGTTCCAATTGTCGTTGTTGATTTCGTTCAGCTCGTGTCTCTTGTGATTGGGATGCACGCAATTGCGACATGCTTACACGCACGTTTTGTTATCTTGTAGGATTTGTTCGTCTGTTCTTTCTGCTCTTCTATTTCGCATGTTTGTTGCTTTATTCGTTCAACGGCCCAAATGGCCCCCTTTGCGTCTTGCTGGCATTGTGCACTGTAATACACGCACATAAAAATAGAAAAATAAAATAAATCGTATAAAATTTTGCACGCACTGCGTTGTGATATGCCGAATGAAATGTCAAAATGACGCGACGCTTCTCTTGAATTTTTCTCGGACGTAGCGCCATCTGTCATTCAACAACATAAATAATTTCGTTCTGTTTGAAATACGAACGATGGTTAAATTTGTTCATACAAAAATAATAAAATCACGATTAAAAAATGGGAAGGTGGGAAGGTGGGAATAGGAGCGTACAAATTTGGGGTTATATGTATTTGTTTATGCCAAATAATAAAAAAAATACAAAAAAAAAATTGTCAAAAAAATAAAAGAAAATTTTTCTGGATAGAGATACCCTAATCACCTGGCGGTATGAAATATACTTGTTGACCTATTCTCATACCTAACAAATATACATAAAAAAATCATAAAAATCGGTCGAGCCATTTCGGAGGAGTTCGACCACAAACATCGTGACACGAGATTTTTATATATATATATATAGAGATAATTTATTAATTTATTTAGAAAAAAGTATTATGGCATTACAGCGATTGGCCAATTATGCGCCGTAATACATAAAAAATACAAATTATAGAAATGACTTAATTACAAATAATAACCAATATAACAATAAAGTATGTACTTATGTAGATATTAATGTAAAATTATAAATACAATTATAAATTTAACCTATTTAACACGTCCATAAACATAGTCAATAAAAAAATAAATCGACCTTTATGGTGCCATCAAATTAGTTAATCGCACGATACACAGCATCATGAAATATCACATCCGTCCTAAGACGGGGTACCATGAAGACCATAGAGTTACGAGTGATATTGGTGGGAACATGAAAATTAATATTTGCCGGTATATACGGATTGTAAATGAACCCACGAAGAAGTAAAACGAAATGCTTTAAAATATAAGACTTTTATAAACTAGTACAGGGGGGGGCAAACTCGGGGGCCGCATGTGGCCCGCCGGGTATTTTTTTGCGGCCCCCCATTATTAATTGTACTTCTGATTACGAATAACTTTTTTATAATTTTTTAAAAAATATTGACAATAGATTAAAATTTGAAGAATTTGTCGTTTCGTAAATGTATTATCTCAGTACGTCTTCCTTGCGGCTCGTCTCACACTATGTACATAACCACTATTTTCTACGTTGAATATCGATTAGGAATGAATGGAAAGAAATTTCGGATTGTAATCTTGCTCTGGGTGTAGATATTGTATGTAGATCAATAGATATTGATAGTGTACCGACAGAGCTACAACTTCAGATTATTGATCTACAGTGTGACACTGATTTAAGAGAATTGCATCGTCGTGAAGAATTCTCCAAATTTTACAATGCCCTTAATTCAGACAAATTCGACCAACTTAAAGACTATGCAAGAAAAATGTTCGTTATTTTTGGATCAACCTATATATGCGAACAAACATTTTCGGTCATGAACCTCAATTAAAATTCTTTACGATCAAATATCTCCGATGCCCATTTAGAAACAGTTTTGAGAATATCAACTACAAAATTCACACCTGAATTTAGAAAAATGTTCAAAAATGTACAACAGTTTCATTCTTCTCATTAATTTTTTGTATTGTTTATTTTTCGTGATAATAAGTAGTGTACATCTAAAAATAATATTTTACTTGCGGCCCGCCGCTCATTTTGAATTCTTGAATTTGGCCCTCCATCCAAAAAGTTTGCCCACCCCTGAACTAGTATATGAGAAGATAAATATATTGTAGCGAATGATGTGTGTTTGAACTATACTCGGTCTAAAAAGTAAAGCCTTTTCAAGGCATTGTTGTGTATATTATGTGCTGTAATAATAAAAAGCATCCTATATTTAATTAACTCTAAGTGTACAGTTCCAAAAGCTCCTGCAGTACGTGAATTTTTCATTATTCCAAACTTTTCAATGACACGGCAAAAAAGCTTGGCAAAGAAAACCTCTGTTGCGGTATGCAGGCTGATGGGTATACAACCTATTTATTATTCATGAGACAAAAGTGTCGGATGAGCATTTTGGAAGTTTCACTTGACGGGATTTTACGATACACTGCACAGCACTGTTTTCCTTTTCCTTTAGCGTAAAGCATAGAGAAGCGACATATGCGAGCATGTAGGGCGTTCATTATAGTACAAATCTACCTCAATACAAAAGAACATGTGTTGATGGCATGCATGCACAGTTTTAGCTTGGTGCGATTCCGACATTCAAAGTAATACCATTGAAAGCGGATCCTTGTGTGACCCTATTAAGGAATTTCTTGATCTATAAAACCGTTGCCTTCACGTTAATGTCTTTCCAAGGCAAGAAAAACAGATCTTTGAACGCATGGTGGTAGTTTATAAAGAGTCTTCTTCTTCTTCAAAATTTTAAGTATTTTTTGAAGCGAGCAGTATAATCAGTGGCGGCTCGACGACTTTCTAGGTGGTTGGGTTTAGCCATTATACTTACTAACTTTCTCGTATTTTATATCAGTGCTCCGCAACCTTTTCTCACCCACAGCACACTAAAAGTCTTCCCAGAATTCCACGGCACACTACACGTAAAACAATTTATACACCAAAACATGGATCCCAGGCCAGAATCTTCAGCGCTCCCCCCCTAACTATCGCTAAGGTTAAAGACAGTGTGATACTTTAAAATTGCGTTTTTCAAATGATGTTCGAGGTAAAATTAATGGCATTGATTGTATGTTTAGCGATTTTTTGTATTTATTAATAAATCCACTTGAATTATGGTTAGTTGTTGGGTTAAGAATAATTATTTGTAGAGAATTGGCACAAAATAATAAAGTGTATCCCACAATCGTATGTTTTAAAATATAAGCCGTCGAAGTAAAATAGCGCCGCAGGCGAGTTTTTTGCTGTTAGAGAAAATTTATAATTTGTGTTTATCTCACTTATCTGCTTGACCTGCCACGCCGCCTCTCTTGAGCCTAGGCCTCCAGGCTAGAGGCCCTCGACATGCACCAAAATTACATTACTTGAGTTGAAAAACTTTGCTCACCAATATATGTCGTAGAAAATGGGAGCTGAATTCCAATAGCCTTGTCAAAAATACGAGGATATTCTTTATTAACCGAAATCCAGAAAATAGCCAATGGAACATCGGCGAAGTTCAGTTTTAGCGTCCAATCGTTTCTCAATTCAACCAATTCCTCTCGAATTTATAGGGAAAGCGCTTCTATTGAATTTTCGGCATTGGCTGCAAAAGGGTTTCGAATCCAGTCGTATTGGTTGTATGAAAGTAATGATGAAATTTCTTTTGCAGGAAAGTTAAATGTTTCTGAGATGGATCCAAAATGAATTGTTTGTTTTCAATGGTGGTCTGGAGGTCCTTTGGTACATTTATAGAGATCCTTGTATTAACTTCTTCTAATTTATCAGAGCACGTCAATATATTTTCATTCTGACCTTGCATTGTTTTATTAAGTCCATGCAGGTGCTCAAATATATTACCAGTCATGTACGCAAATTTAGCTATTAAGTAAGAATTGTATATATTTTTTTTGAAGAAATGCGCCGCGGCACACCTAACATTGTCTCGCGGCACACCGGTTGCAGAGCACTGTTATACATTATCTACCAAGTTACTTATATTAATCGGATTTTATTAATGAGGAAATGAGTTAATTTTCAGAATAAATAATATGATTATCTGAGTCGTTACTTAAAACTAATCTAAAAAGCGTGGTTAAAAATAGTAACTTAATTAATAATACTAATTATTATAGACTTAGACCATTATCCGTTTTGAACAACGACATACAAGCGAGCGTTTTCACTCACCTACGGGTTGTTTGATTCGCTCCCCAGTATACGTATACTAACGCTGATACATTCACATTATTTGTAGAATGAGATTTGTATCGCGGCGACGGAATGGGTCTGAGCGACCCCGGTCATCGAAAAACAGACGCCATAGATTCCTTAATTTATACATAGGTGTCACCATGAAATAGGGCGTATTTAATTAAATCAATTAATTTAATACGGCGTAATCATCATTATGTTATTACATAATTAATTTATAATAATTGCTTTATTTATTTATATAATTATAAAAAATATCTCTATAAAATTGCGTCGGGCTTAGATGGATAAAATAAATTAAATAGTTCATTTAATTATGTAATTAAGTAAGTATATTATGACAATGATAAACATATCGGACGTGTATTTTTGACATGAGAACAATGTGGGGATGTTCTCTACGAACCCTTAAGGTAGAGCCGCCCCTGAGTGTAAGTATTAACGCTTTTGCTGCTGAAGAGATAATGAGATTTTAATTGCCCCCTTTAAAATGCACGTTAATTACATCGATCGGCCGCCTGGTCATTACGCGCCGTGTGCGTCTTCCGCGTCCAAAGTATTAAGTATAGGGATGACAACATTCGAGAAAATATGCTAGAAGTTTTAGGTATTAATTTTAGCAGACTCTTATCTCTATTATTCGTAAATGAAGAAATTTGCATGTGAGCATGTTCATCTGAAAAATAATTTGGCTTGTACGAGACGTATTCTTAGAATGAACTTTTAATGCTGTAAAAATGCATTTTTAGTTTAATTGAAATTAAATTGAAATGTCACATCAGTTTATTGTAGATAATGTAACACAGATTTGGTTGACTTCATATTATAAGATGTAGGAATAGTTATAGTCGTATGTTCTTTAGTTGCTTAGTGTGTAGATCCAACATTTATTAATTGTGTGCAGAAGATTGCGTCGTGTGTGTGTGTATGTTATATGTTCGGGGCACACTAGAAATAAGACACAGTGATGTATTTTATTGGGTTTATATTGTGGCACTACATTTTAGATTATAGATGCTTGATGCACGGCATTAAAGAATGATGACACATTGGTATTGATGTTATGTTACGTAAGATTTACATTGTGATTTGGATGAACTGGATATTCACTGAGTTGGGCGTGAATATTTGACTGTACAGTTCCAGCCAATGCAACTGATTTGTTGACTGTTATTTCCATTTGGTATTATTGTCTGTGCCATACAAATTACCACAGATAATAATACGTCGGTTGTAGAATTGGGTAAACCCATAGACTATAGATACATCTAGACGCCACCCGTTGCATTGCTAAATGAAGCTACGTGCCGTGCGTTTGGTTTGTGGGCGAGCGAACGCATTCGCCTACAAATGTTCGAGACCATAGGCCATTTCGCTAGTGCTCGCCCAAAGTGCTCGCACTAGACGCTCAGAATTAAAATATAATTTTCTATTTTTTTACGTTATATAGTATTTTTAAGCGGTCAAAATGCAACCATTAGGTAAAGATATTCATAATTTAAGTTATTTTAAAGAAACACTAGGTCACTGATATTAAAATAAATAATAATATACAAATAAATTGTCACGAACATGTATCAACTTACCTATGAAACGTAATACCATCTTCTTGCTTATCAGTACGGCTACCATATTTTAATACAACAGGCAGAACCACCTTTCCTACTTAATTAACTAAAAATATATACCACTGACTTTATGTTTAACACAAAAAATAGCAAATTTAGCAACACGAACTCGCAGATTATCGATGCTACGTGAAGCGATTCACCACGATTTGCCAGCGATACTTTTGGGAACTGACTCAAAAATATGTAGACCTTTTATCTTACTCTAGCGCGTGTCGCAGAGATTATAATGGTGCCGAATACTTTCTCACTCGCACTCATGCATCGTTTTTGTTCAGGCCTTGATAGAGGTAAACCTCTACCAATGCCAGAGGACGCTAATACAATACTATATGTACGTAGGTATGTAGCGCCAGGGAAAAAAATGTTTCTGAGGTATTCAAAAAAATTGTATATTATCAATACCATTACGATACACTTATGTGTATGTATAACATATCGCTAGTCGCATCGCTCTCCTTTGACGCGTCGTTAAGCGTTGTTCTTAAACATAGTATAAAACACTTTTTAAATACATTAAATTCCTTAGTAACGGACACTATCGTGGAAAACACTTAGGTATGTGAGTTATTCTTTGTTTTTACATCGTGAAAATATTGAAATTCGTTTATTAAATTCATTAAAAAAATTCGCATGTAAAAAATTTGACGTAGGTACTACGAACTCATTTTTTGTTTTCACTATTACCTTTATACAACCGTGAAATTAAATTTTTACCATTTTATATTTTAGGAATTTTTAATAAGTATATTTTTTTAAATAACCTACTCTCTTTTCACATAAAAACATAAACATAAGTAGGCTAATTAAATTTATAGAGAACGCAAAGAAAAACAGTACATAGTGAATTTTTTCATTTATATTATGACGTTGTTAATAATAAACATGTACAATTTACATACCTTTTATATTTTTTGTAATTAATATGTAGGTTCAATTTCTCTTATTTAATAATTATTTCACAAAATTTAAAAATTTACAATTCGTCTATTAAACATACTAGGGTATATAGGTAATTTAGAACGCTCCAAAAACATAATATTTGAAAAAAAAATCATGAACAAAATTTTTGATAAACTATTAGGACGCAGAGTTTTTAGTTTAATTGGTCGCGATTAGGTATGGTGCGGATAGTTTAACTGTCAACGCTCATTGGACGGAATCTAGTGACTGCAGATTCGAGTCGTGTTTTGACAATATAATATATTATTATGTAGATATATATTCAAATATTTTATAATATACATGGATTTCAAATGTGTTAATAATATTATATAATAATTGAATACGTGTATTAATTAAGGCACTAAGTACCAACATAATAAAAACTGACATTTTTATAGAAAAATGTCCTACATACAAACGCCAATAACTTCAACTATAGTCTAAGTGCCTCAAGCAAGTCAAAAAATACAGCAAAATAAATAAACCTGTCGACGTTGTTAGTCCGTTGGCGTGTTTTATTTATAATGGTGTAAGTAGCACTGCAGTGGTCAACGGCATTCAATATAAAATAGCTGACAATGGTATGTTGACACTTGCGAGCTCTTAATACCTAAAATTATAGAAGCTGCCGTGATTGCTTTACACTGTAAAACTACATTTTTCAAAAGGTCTGCTTCATGAAATTTTACTGCAATGACTCGGTATTTTGTAACTACAGGCAATACTACTTTTTGGTACTTAGAGCCTTATTTAATACACGTATTCATTATGTTCAACATTTTTATTTACATAGAATTATTATATGTCTGATATTCTTATACCAATACATTTCCAGATTAATTAATATGAATACAGCTATCATTAATAAAAAAAACAATCCATGGGGAATAAGAAATCAGAAAATTAAAAGCAAGTCCAAAGAAAATTTAGTTTTGCTGAATCGATGTTAATGATTACGATATCAAAATAAATGATGCCTGTTATGGCATTTACAATGAAATCAGAATTTAATAATTTGCCAGAATCATATAATTTCAATTGTTTTTATTGAATACTGAACATGTATACGATTTAAAAAATAGTATTATTTACATTCAAAATATATTTTATGGAAAATACAAAAAAAAAACATATTAGAAAGACCTATAAAAAATCTTCGAATTTGGTTTTACTGCAAATGTCCGATCCTAATAGAATCATATGAACCTCCATATAGTGGAGGTTTGTATTAACAGATTTCAGTTTTCACGTGAAATTGATGTTAGCAACTTGCTCAAGCTATCAGGCCCATACTCTAACTCAAACACAAATTAAAAAACAATATGTGTAAGATTCGAACCTGGGACCCACGATATTATAGATCAACGCTTAAGCCGCCCAGCCATCATGGGCATTTCGTCAGCTGAATGCAGCACTATTCTAACTTACAATTAAAATATTTTGCAGAAGAGTTTTTTGAAACAGCCTACTTCAGTTATTTATTATTTATATGGACAAATGTATGCACCATTTTTTCATCAATATTCCTACTAAAATATGATGCATACATTTATTCATAAAGATAATAAATAATTTCAGTAAGTTGTTTCAAAAAACTCTCTCCTCAAAAATTTCAAATGTAAGGTAGTGACATGACCCGGCTCACGGCTAGCTCAATAATGCTACCGGGCCGTCACTGAGGAGACTAGTGATGAACTAGGAGAGGTGGATCTCCTTTGTAGTATCACAACTTTTGAATTCCCAAATAAAACTCTCAGCTGGTGTGGTGCCGAATTTATTCGGGTTCCAGAGTTCACGGTCACACAATAAGGTTAACTGTCATTGTTCCCGTAATTAAATCTCATTAAAGTATCAGTAAACTATTTATTTGTTCACTATAGGATCTCTGTGAAATCTTTCACAAATTCCCAAAAAGTCACACCTAATTCAGAGAATGTATACGCAGATATTCTTTGGATATTTTTAATTCATGAAATATTTTCCCATAAGAAAGAAAATATAATTTATTCTTTGGTCACACAGTATTAGGTTTATAAAAAGAATAGAATTTATTTTATTGTTGTTTATAAAGTTTATTTATGTTCACAGCATGTTTACAAATATTTATTTGTGTTTACAAACTTGTTTACAAAAGGTTTGCTTAATGTTTACAAATTTATTTACTAAAATTTGTTTTTATGTTTACAAATTTATTTACCAAAACTTGTTTTATAATTATGTTTACTTAATAAAGTTTCAAAAATTTATTTTATAATCCCGAAAAGATTTGTAAAATTTATTATTACAGACTGAGTTTATTAATTTGTTTTTATAAAACAAATCCGATCGCGTAATTTATCCCGATTACGTCACCTCGTATGATGAGTAATGAAAAATGAAATTACTCCGCTAGCGCGTCACTATCGACAGATACGTGGTATTCGTGCTACGTTTTAGCGGCCGACGTCACTACCGACGGATACGTGTTATTCGCGCTACGTTTTGCCCGCCGAAGGGGACTTACTGGTACGTATGAATCGCGAATGTACTGAGAACCGTGTCTCACAACTTGGCAGTGAGGACTGCTGCTTGTTGAAGATCGCCGGTGAAGAGTGTAGAAACTAATGATTTTACGGAAAAAAGGATGTCAACTTTTATACCCTCTGGATAGAGGTTTAACAGGAAACAGTCCGTAAGGGATAGCAGATGTATATCTTTCTCTCACGGGATAAATTTACGTATATCTCCCGTTCCTGGCAACTTTCTAATAGAGATATCTTCTAATTAAATTGGGTTAAATTTACTCTACCTTATTTCCGCAAAATTAAGACTTAATAGGGGTGTTTTAAGCACCCTCTAGAACATGTCCTTTAAATACGCAGTTACGGTGACGTAAGCAAAATAGTTGATTTTATATGATTTTTTGTGTTCAAACGAAGGGGAAAGTTTCTAGCTTTCCAACGAGATATCGGAATAGGCATTCGTGTACTAGATAAGGGGATGGCAGTCTTTAAATTTAAAACGTCAAAACGAAAGGTTGACACCCACGTACCAGTCCTTTCCACCACTCTTGGCCTTTTTAGGCCAATAGAATTTTACTAAGTTTTAATAAAACTATTTATTCCCGCAGAAAACGTTTCATTCGATATCTACCTTCCGGACGAATATTATTACGTAGAAACTCTATAATATTATACTTAACATTTCAACTTAAATATATAAATGCTTAATCCTAACAAGATGTTAATTACAAGCGACTACAAATTTATTTAGTCTTTAATAGTGGCTTTTCCATAGTAATCTAAACGTAACCTTGAATCTATTTTTATCTGGCAACTCAACACAGTTGGGCCGTAAATTCGAGTCGAACAGAATTCAGCTAAAGTTCAAGGTCACACGTCAATTTGTATTTTTAGTTGTAGTATTTGATTCTTTTATTTACTCAAGATGCGATTAAGATTTATTATTGTTTATGAGTAGAAACCCATCTATACCAGAATCTTAAGTTTTTCCAATTGTTACTTTTACAATATTCATTATAGTCAGTGAGTTATAGCATTAATAAAATCTATAATTATAATTACGCGTCTATAAATATAGGTACGCGTTTACAGTATTTTTATAACGATAGTTAGCTTCTATCTTGTATTGATAAAATTAGTATTAAAATTCTTTATTTACAATTATACAGTATATAAATTTATAAATATTCAATTTTCTTTTCCGATTTTCATACATTTCCATTATTGCTATAAAAGTTATTAAAGCATGTACTTGCTAAATTCTACGTAAACAATTTCTCCCATAACTTATTTTCTAAGTTTAATGGAGATTTCCCGGAAATTATTTCCAAATTAGATCGCGCCAAATCTACGCTACGTGTCATTTCGAGGCCTGTGGTCACAGCGTTCCAATTACACTTGAGCAGTCTCGATTCTCCGAGGCGAAATTTGTTACGTAAAATTTTTATTACATTTACAAAGAAAAGGTTAACAACATACATTTTACTTCCTATTACTAAACGATTACGCTACTGGTTACCTGTTCATGGTCTCTTTCGACCATTTCTTCCCTGCTTCTTCCATAGTTTAGAACCATGGGACTTATATATCCTGTCTGAACCGTGTCGTGAGGTTGTCGCAAGGCTATTGAGAAGTAGAATTGACTACAAGGCTAGATTTGTATAGTTATGTCGTTAAACCATACTCTGCCACAAACACTAACTGAAGGTCGGCGTTTCTGCTCGTGTCAGTAGAATAGTGCATTCAGCTGACGAAAATTTTATCTCTGGATTTATTATAATTAAGTGAATAATACGTTGGCAATTTAAAGGTAGTTATATTATACATTTACGCAGAAATCAGGTGAAGTTAATTTATGGTTATGAAAAAATTTGATGACTTATCTTAAACTAAATTTTAATTCTCTAAAAAATTATAATTATTTAGCTCACGGGAGTTTTTTCTGTTATAAGATATTGAGTTTTAGATCTATGTACGTTTTGATATTCCATTTCTATTTTTTAATCATTTGATAAATAATGATTGATAAATAATTATGCGAGTTACATAGGATAACTGAGTAAATTTAGGTTATATTTTGACTTCAAACAGATGAAACGTTCATTCATAAAGAGAATTTTCCTAAAGCTTAAAAACAAAAATATCCTTTGATTCCAGCTTTATCAAACGTATTCGGAATTTAGAGATAGCATATTCGAATTTTCACAACGCGGTCTACCAGCCGTTTATTTTTTTTTGCGTTCTTTGGTACTCATTAGCTAATGAAAAATTGTAAAACAACGTGTATTGTTCTCGGAATTCTCTGTAAAAATCAGTAAATTTAATTTAATATCTAGATAAAAAAAACTGTTTTGTATTTTTTTTATCTTTAGTTTACATTGTATTAATCAAAATTGCTATTGAAATCAACATTATAAAGTAAAAAGTAATATTACATGGAAATTGTAGGTAAAACATTTCACAGTGGCACAGTTCGCTGTAGGCTTTCTTATCGGAAAGAGATGACCATATACTATACGGTCTCTATTTTTATTAGATTCAATAATTCGATTTCCATAGCTGATATTGGCAAAGTTTGTGAATTCAAGAATGAAAACCTAATCTAACCTAACAAGTAATATAGTATATCGGCTATTTTCAATTTTTTTTGCTGCTGGCTTCCTGTAAAGTGTAAACCGACAAGAATCGTGTTTTATTTAGACATGAATTTTATGTCAGTATCTACTATACGACCAAAAGAGGTTGGACGGTCTTTAATATACGGCCGTTTATTTCCGATGCAACATTTCACTTTGAAGTGTGATATGGCGAACTGCATACGTACAAGTTTCCGGACACGAAAAAGTAAAACCTTAAAAGACCAATCACTCACAGGGTAAGGTGGACAAGGTTATTTTGCTTTTTGTTTCCCTTCCTTCGCTGGCAGGCTCTTTGAGCTTGGTCTTGTTACCCGTTCAACATGTTCATGTGGCGGAGAAACACAGGTTGCAAATCACATACTCTGGGAATGTCCGAGAATGTGCCCCGAAAGGAAGGAGATGCTTCCAAGTCCAACCAGCTGTTGGGCCTATCGGGCCATCTGACCTGGTTGCCACAAAGACCAATTATCTTGCATTTAAAAAAATTGCGGCGTCTTACTGCGGGCGTGAAGATCTTCTCACATAAGTTTTGCTGTCCGTATGATTAGCTTCGTTTTTTTTTTGCTATATTTATTAAATTTCATTCTTTTTTGTTATTGTGTTCTCTCCCCAGCACTTGGCATTAGAGTATAATCAGTAAACTCAGCCAAAGCTCACTTGAGAGCATGGCGACCTCAGTCTTGGATAACTGGTCCTGGGACATTACCAGGCATAAACAACTGTACAGATGCTTCACATCAAACGTAGAGCCTCGTTAATATGCTTGATTCAGACCGAGTGTGGTGCGGGGCGGTTTTGGTTTGGAGGGCGTGTTTGCGTTGTTTGTTTCCCGTGGGTTTTTTTTTTTATTAATTACTATTACTATAAGTAATCACTATAGGGGTGATGCAAGAAAAAGAAAAATCCATGATATACGTTATGTTAATATGTATTTTTCTTAGCGTGTAACTTCCACATTAGCGTCGAAGTCATGCAGTGTATAGGTATCTGCTACCCGTAGTGTTTTCGAGTGGATTAAATATTCATACTCACTCTAAAACATAACAAACTGTCACCGCGCTATGTGAAATGACATAATATTATTCAGTATGGCGACGTAAACTGACATGTCACTTAAGGAAAATTGTTTTTCCCTGTCATTTGTGAAGCGTTGGTATTTAATAAGTGGTCACGTGGGAAAATCGGGCTGCATACAGCTGATATGATTTGAAAGAGTTTGATTGTCATAAACATGAATTTACTATATTTTCTGTCGCCTTATAATTTTTATGTTTATATCCGATAGTGATTGATGTACTGTTAAGGCGAATGCACTGCCTACCAGACACACCTAATAGGTAGGCATCTAAAATATTAAAAAGAAAAATATTTTAAACATTTTTTTAAAGTTATGGCTTATTCAACTGTACATTTACACAGTATTATTACATTTATATATGAAACTTCTAGTTTCAAAAGCCCCTAAAACGACTTTTGACAGTTCTGAGAAAAATGAGAAAAAGTCATATCTATTGAATGCGTGAACTTTATGTGTTTATTATTTGATTTGTACACTATAAATAGTATAATATTTAGTATCATTTACTCACTTTTTGCATATTCTACTGAGAGAATATATTAAAAATCAAATGATTTTCATTATAGGGAACTTTGAAACTCAACTACCGTTTTAGGGGCTTTTGAAATTAACATGTATGATTTTAGGGGGTTATGAAACTTACATTATAGCAATGGCGTATGATGAAATTGCAAAAGGCGTCCTGTGGTTATATTTCTTGGAGAAAAAATAAATATGTTTTGTACAAATTAAAAAAATATTTATTCAAATTAGGTAACTAAAATTAACAAAATAAATTATGTTAACGATATAGAATTTACTATTGTATACATACATATTATATAATTAAAAATATTACAAATAATAATGAAATAGAACAGTAGTCTATATTTATATATAAAAATGAATGTTTGTTTGTCCCTCATGCGTTCCTATACCATTTATCCGATTGCGATAAAACTTTTGTGAGTTATTATGTGCACACCCGCAAAGGTTTTTGAATTGGAAAAACCATATTTTTCTTAAGTTTTATCGTAATCGGACGAATGGTATAAGTATAGTGTACATATAATTATTTATATTCTAGTTAGTTGCTGTCTCTACTTTATATTTTATTATTATGCATTTTTAAATATTTCTATAGAAAATAATAAGTTGGTAAAACCGGTCCTGATAATTAATAAAATATGTGAAAAAAGTATTAAATCAATAGGTCCATATTTAACGTTTTCAATGGTAAACTGTAATTATTTTAAATTAAGTAATTTTATAATTAACAATAGAGACAGTATGACGAGACACCACTGTATTATTGGACAAATAACACGCAGAAATTGTCAATATTCACTTACCGTTTTTGGCGTTCGATATTGACTTCAAATATTTCTTTTCTTTGTAAATGCTTCCTTGACTCATTGGGCTTACGTTTCAATACATTAATCAGTTCAACATTCATTATAAATATCGAAAAATACTATTATACAGAGCGATCAACTCACTTTAATTTTGTTCAGGCAGACATATTGAAATCCGTATCACATGAGCAGCCGCTGATTGGCTTATTCATTTTAGGGGGTTTTGAAATTAACCCTAATTTTTGATAATAAATATTGACGGTTTTAGGCCTTTTTTGAAACTATAACTTTGTCCAACATATTATAGTGGACATATCTCTAAATATATATCTAACTCAAAATTAAAAAAAAACCGTTTTAGGGGCTTTTGAAACTAGGCGCTTCAATATGGTCACCGATTATAAAAACAATAACAAAAAATACAATAAGTATGTTAGTCATAATATTGTGGAGGTTCATAATATTACATATTATTAGCTTCAACCATGTAGTCTTATAATAATTTATACTTCCAGGTTCTCTCAGAAACATTTGGATACACAAAAACGCTTTGATGTTTGGCTGAGTTATTTTCAAGGAGCCTTCGTCTTTGACCATCATAAAGCGGATATTGCCAAGCAACTTTCGCTTTATAAAGCAAAGATAATCTTAAATTACATTATGTTTAAATTATTTAAAATTTAATTTCTAATGCAGCAAAAATATTTTATTTTCATTTCTATTTTTTTTCTTTTATTTTGTTAACTGTCAATTCATGGTGGAACTGCATTGTATTGTTGTTTTAATTTAATAAAACGCAATTTTTTTTGTGGTACTTATTCCAATTAGAACCGGTTTCATCCGCCTCAGAGGGACATTTTCAACATTTTGAAAATGTCGTGTTGTTATTAAATTAAAACAACAATATAATATTTCTAATTATTATATATTTTATATTTATTAAAAAATTTTTTTTTTTCACAACATTGAAGCATGATGTGAAATGACATTCTTAAAACTAATGATATTGGTACATAAACATGAAATACCTACAACTAAAACTTAACATTATAATATATTAAATTTAACCTATACGTGTCGTTACATTTCAAAATCAGCCAAGTCCACCTTTAGGTATTTTTGACTTTTTTGTGAATTGCTGCTTTCTAACATTTATGCATTATCAAAATGTGGAATTTATTAATTTTAAATATTCTATACTCGAAATAATAATATAAACTTTCACCCTTCTGACTGTGTATTTGAGAAAACAAAAAGCAGTTTTTCTCCTATTCATCTATTATGGACTTGGCTGATTTTGAAATCTAGCGACACATACAGTCCCAGCGCGTCTATTCTATAAACAAGCCTGCTATCGGCGGCTATCGACGGTAGTTTGTCATATGTATGTATTGAGATATTATAATCGTTACAAGTTACCCATCTAAACTTTCAAAACTGTCTATATCACTCTAAAAGTTAACACATCCAATAGAGGGGCTGTTAAAACATAGCACTTTTCAGAGTTTAGACGGTTTACTTATTATAACAATTAACTGCCTCAATATATAAATATGATATACTACTGTCAATATCGCTTTGTGTATATAATATGTATACCCACAGGTGTAAAAACGATTTTTAATATTTTGAATATTTAAAGTGTTTGTATAAGCCCCGTAGTAAATTATTTATATCTATTATTATTATATTGTACCTACGCTCCGTAGGTAAGCGCATTATAATATTATTACTCGTAAACAAAAGAACTAGGTAACGTGTTGGGAATTTAATGAAATTAGCTAATGAGAAATATCTCTAATTACACTACACACTAAGTAAAAAACAATGGTAAGGTATATTCCATATTGCAGGGTTTCCCAAACTTTTTCTGCAATGGAATACTTTGCAAACCCGGAAATTTTAACGAAACACTTACTTAGCTTATTTTTTAAATTGATTCGTACTAGTTAAAAATTACACATCATTTATTTAGTAATTACATATTTTTAAATATACAACTATAATATAATATAAGCATAAAATATGAATAAATAAAGCACTTAGGTAATGACTTTGGTAATTTTGAGTCCTTGAATTGCATATCTTCTTGATATCAGGCACAATATTGGTAAGTTGCATTCTAATATCTGGTGTGGCGTCCAGCCTGTTCCTGCACTTTGACTTCGTTGTAGCATAAATAGAAAATTCCGCTTTGGATAAAGGTAGTAGATAACAGAAGTAAAGGCAGTGTGACACATCATATTAACATTTTTCAAATTTTTCTACAGCTCAAAATAAGGGCCCTTATTCAGTGTATTATTAACTATTTTTTCCTATGTTTAATACATCTATTTCATCATGGAGTTGTCTAGTATCAATACGCAATAATAAAAAATTACATCGTTCAATTACATAATTTAATATTAATAAATTTTAAAAGTCATGCAGTATAATAGCGCCGCATGCGACTTTTTTTAAAACTATTAAAGCAAATTTGCGCTCTGTATTTATCTTACTTATCTGATCACCGGCCACGCCGGGCCCACCCAGCGCCCGTGCCTTCAGGCTAAAGCCCTGTCAGCCCCCCCTTGTGGGGGCCATGAGAACAATTAATAATAGCTTTTTTTTTTAAAAATTGGGGTCTTCTGACAGACTTGCCCAGAAATCATTTAAAGGCTGATCTTCAAATCAGAGTCACTCAGATTTTCAGTCACCTGCACTTAAGCCTACTGGTTTAGCTGTCACGGAAAACGGATTCCGAACCCAGGAATCGTCCTTACTAGTTTTCAGAAAATATTTCAAAAGTGTATAAAACCTTTCAAAATTGTCGCGGAACACCTATTCAGGTTCGGCGGAACACTGGTGTTCCGCGGAACATTGTTTGGGAAATCCTGCCATATTGGATAGCCAAAAGTATCAACCGCGTCATGAAATTGTACAAAACTCAAATTAATTTGTATTATGTATTATGGTGTATTGGTAAATAGCTCTAATCATGGCCCCCACATCCTAAAGCTACAATATTTGGTGGGCTCCCCAACCTATCGCAAAGATTCAGGACAGTGTTATGTTATACAGTAGTGTTACCCATAATATGGTATTCCGTGGAACTCCAGATTCCGTGTAAAACTAAAGGTTATTTTGTGTTTTTTTTAGCGATTTTTTGTATTTTTAAATAAATCCATTTGAATTGTCAGCACGATATCATATTATTATGAAGCACTGATCGCGATCTTTTTTTGTAATAGCCAAAAAACATACGACCGTTCTCCATATTGGATTGTCATTTTTATTAGTCAGGAAATATGCTAAAAATAATTATACAAATAAAACCCACTCGTGAAACTCTTTTATTTACTATTAGAGCAATTTTTTGATGTGTGTTTATTTATCTACCACGTCGGGCACCTTCTAAGCCCTGGCCCCCAGGCTAGAGCCCTGTCAGCCCCCTCTCCTTGTGGAGGCCATGGCTGTAATACCATATTTCTTCTAAATATACCAAAAAAAAATAATGCAATACCCGAAGACAGTTACGGCCTAATTAATCATCAAAGGGAAATCAATATAGTTCCATTTCATTGACATATTAAATATATTATTCTGTAAATTGATTTAACGCAAGACTGAGTGTTATTGGTGATAAATTCAATAAACACTGTATATGAGTGCATAAAGTCACGAGTACAAAAATGCTCAAAAACCTATTTCTCTTTCGCTTTGAAATTTTCCCAATCACCAAGTGTTTCAATTAGCGTTGAACGAAAATCCGTAAAATAATAATTTCCAGTCATAGACGGCTACGACGGGTAATTGATTTATCGTGCATCTGTAATTGAATTAATGTCAACGGCGCATAACCTTTCGGCGATTATAGTCAGCGACGAATTGAATTCGATTTTTTACAATTCAAGTGAGACATTAAAACTGTCAATATATTCGATAAATGTTGCATAATAATAACATTAAAAATAGACACGATCACACGCTGCGTAGCTTACGACCAGTGAATCCAATCCCGAGCCAAAATCTTGATCCCGGGATTTCAGGATTACGATTTGACGATCCCAGGATCCCGAGACTGGTTCCGGGATTGCCATTTTTGTCAATAGTTATTTTTAAAATTTCTATATATACAAAAAACGTTGATACAATCGGTCAAAAATAAATTTTGTATAATTTATACTATTTAAGACATTTATTGTTATTATTGTGTACGTTCAATTTTGGAAATACATAGGTTTAATGGAGTAAATAATATTTTAATATGTATAAAATAAATAATAATGTGAAAGTAAAACAGTTTTATTTATTTATGAAAAGATAACAAATACAAGTTCAATCGAAATAAAAAAAAATGACAGATGCATTAAAAAAACTTGGTGGAATCACTTTGTTTAAAGTGCGAAGCATTGTTTTTTTCCAATCTTTCTCATTTTTATTAATTTATGTGAAAAAATAAAATGCATTGGCAACACATGAGTAATAAATCAAACTTCATTCAAACTCAGTTTATTTCTAATGTATTTGTATGTTATTAAAAGTATTTTTTCTGCTATATTTTTGTTTTTATTTTATTTTTCATAAAAATTGATAAAAAAAACTCAATCCCGAAAGTTTCGGGATTATGTTTACCAATTCCAGGATTCATAGGTATCGAAAATAGTTCGGGATCCCGGGATTGGAATCCCTACTTACGACCATGGATAATATAATTGATCACATTAAAATGCGGGTTAAAAATGATCAAGGCTTTGAAACTAGATCTAGTTTATTACTTAACGACCGTCAGACCATAAAACGCAATAGAATCTGTTGATTATACTCAAATATTATCAATATTGAATACAAATACTCTACCTACCAGAAGTATCTAGCGGAAAAATACGAAGCTGGCAATTTGAGACATTTTTTTGATAATTTACAATTTGAACTGTGTTAATTAATAAATATGTAACTATCTGAAAACATTAAAAAGAAAAATATATTTTATTTTAAGTCAAATATAAATATACACATTTATATTTATAAAAATTGATGTTTTTAAAATAAAAATAAAAAATATTAAAACTATGAATTAGTCAAAAATCTCTCAAATTCAATATAGAAAACTTAGTAAAATAAATTTTAATAATAAATATGACCATAAAATAATATGTAATAATAAGATGGGATCCTTTAACAAGTTCACATTTAATAACAATTTTAACAAGTTTATCATTGAATTAAAATAAAAAAATATATATCTATTTAATATTTTCAGATACATATTTATTAATTAATACATTGAAGTTAATCCCTCCAAACCAAAACCCGCCACGCACCACACCCGTTCTTAATCGGGCGTATCACATGGCCCTACATTGGCGATGTGAAGCATCTAGTTAAGTTTTAGGCCGGGAATGCCCTAGGAGGAGATACCCAGGACTAAGGTTGCTACGCTCAGAGTGAGCTCTGACTGAGTTTAAAGTTACTTTCTAATGCAAAGTGCCGGGGAGAGAAGAGCACAGGGAAATTATGAAAATAAAAATGATTCTAGAGTATATAAAACAAAATAATGAAGCTAATCATACGGACAGCAAAAATTATGTGAAGAGATCTTCACGCCCGCAGTAAGACGCCGCAAATTTTTTAAATGCAAGATAATTGGCCTTAGTAGCAACCAAGTCGGACGGCCCGATAGGCCCAACAGCTGGTTGGACCGACCTGAGCATCTCCTCCCGTTCGGAGTACATTCTAAGACATTCCCAGAGGATGTGGTTGGCATCCTGAATCTCCCCTCCGCATGGACATGTCGGACGGCTTACAAGTCCAAGCTCAAAGAGCTTGCCAGCGAACCCACCGTGTCCAGTCACAAATTGACTGGTGTGATGGTCAGGAGTCAGATATTTGGTTATCTCCAATCGCCATTTAATATTTGGAAAAAACATATATGTGTGCCGGCCCTTGGTTGATTCATCCCACCGTCGCTGCCAGGTCTTCCACGCCGCGTCAAGCGTCATGAGACGTATTGTCCGCTTCAACGAGGTTACCTTTTCAGCAACAAGCCGAGGAGGCGGGGCTAGGTGAAAGTCACCAACAACGGCCTCCTCGCCTTTGAAGAGCATCGTTGACGCGCCGCTGACCTGTATGTGCAGATTTAGTGGAAGAATGCCGGCCAGGACCGGGAGCGCGGCCGCGGATTAATACAGTTTAAATTGTAAATTATCAAAAAAATGTCTCAAATTGAAAGCTTCGTATTTTTTTGCTAGATGTTTCTGGTAGGTAGAATATTCGCCATAAGTGACCAACTTTAATGTATGTTATATAAACATTGAAAATCACATATTATTTAGCATGTGTTAATTTTATTCAATATTTCTTCACACTTGAGAAGTATATACAGCCCGCCCAATTCTAAGGCGTAAACAACTGTTGATGTTTCACAGCCAAACCTAGAGCTTCGTGACATGCTCGATTAAGACCGAGTATGGTACGAGGCTGTTGGTTTGTTTCGGCATGTTTGTTTTACCGAAAGAAGTTTTCATGGTCACGTGGAATGCATTATACATACGGATACAGAAATGTTATTGAGATTTACAGAGGCTTTTTAGCCTTCCAATGAACCGCCACCCTTTCCAAGTAAATTGTAACTTAATTAAATTATTGTGAAGTATATTGAACCGCTATTAAAATTATTTAAAAGGACTATATTTACCTTAATTGTAATAATTAAGAGTCTATTAAAAGTTTTCCGTGTTAATTAAGGCCGTGTTTCACAAGTTCGGCTACATAAAGTAGGCGCGACAATTCAGAATGTCTCCTCCATAAACACCCCCGCGCAGTTTAGCTAATGGTTTCAAAACGCTAAACTTTGCCCATTTGATTCATTAGCGATAATTATTATTAGATCGCCTTCGATTACGGAAAAACTTACGCACATTCCAAGTACATGTGACCTCACTGAGTTGTCCACATGTAATCACCGCGTGTCACTTCTCGGATGTGACCTCATTGAGAACATCCACTCGCGGCGTATCGCGGCAAGACACGTGTCATCCGGACAAGCTCTAAGCAAAATGTATATTATAAACAATTCAAAATTATGTTTTATTGTGCCTACGCCGTTGATCTCTCCTATACCCTTTCTTGTACTATACAGCTGAAGTAAATCAAAATAATCATTACGGAAAATATGAAGAATTATATACCTAACTTTTGTGGATGTAACTTGCCATGGAAAGGTGCTTGTTGGGCATAACGCGTAAAGATCACAAAAAACAAATAAATAGGGAAGCAGATGTGATAGAGATCGCTAAGTAGATCAAATAGCAATGGGCTGAACATGTCGCTCGGCGAGTGGAAAACCGCTGGACGCCCTAAAACCTGTTGGACAGACGTATTCATAAAGTTTGTTGGATGTATAAGGTACCAAAGAACCAGAGACCAAGAAGAAGGAGTGAAGGGAGCTAGGGGAGGCCTTAATCAGGTGGATCGACCCCCAACTGTTGATGACGATGATGATATTATTATCTCAAGACCCATTCATCATCATTGAAAAGATGAACTAAATTATAATATGATTATATACTAAATTTTAAAATGAAGATAATATTTTTTTTATTCAACGAATAATTCACAAGATTTAAGAATGTACCATTCTGATTATTGAACATACATATAACATATTCGTTGAATAAAAGAAATAGTTATTTATAAATTATTAGCAAGTTCAAGTAAGTTACACCATAAAAAATATTGGAGAAATCCACGACGTTGGTTAGTAATTGAAGTAATAGGTATCTACGTCGATTAATACAAACAAATACCGATTGCCAAAGTAGCTTGATTCAGAAAAACGCTGACGAGTAGGTATTGAAAAGGCCAATAGTTAAATTTTGTCGCAATTAGTATGTCACTGCGTAGCATAGAGGTAAATGCGACGGACGGGGCGTAAACCCAGGAGATGCAGGGTTCGATTCCCTGCCGGGGTGGCTTACTTTTTTCAAAAAGATTTTTTGTATTGGTTATAATATATTTTCTCAGAAAGTGTTTTTCAAAATTATGTATATTCGAAGATAATACTCTTTTACAGTACTTATTAGTATATTTTATGTAATAATGAAATGTTGATTTTTAAGTTTAGAAAAGAAAGAGCGTCGTAATGACAAAAATATATATTTATTTTTCTCAAAATCTACAGATTTACTTCGCTTCCAAGGATATCCCCAGATTATTTGGCCAAATTCACTCGGGCTGTAACGCTAGAAAAGAAGATGAATTCAGGCGACTGAATTCATTTCACTCCAGTTTGGTTCTGCGAGTAATTTTGTCATAACAATATTACATATTAATTGAGTTAGCATTTACTTGGTAGAATTCCATTTTACAAGAAATGAAAATATAATTAATATTAAATTCTACAGGTTTTTAAAAAATGATTGTCGATAGCTATTCCATAGCTATAGCATAGCATCAGTAATAATATAACGCCAGAATGTTTGCATATATGTAATAAAGGTCTAAAATTAAATTTACTCGAACAGCTGGAAATTAATCGCGAATTATCCAAAAGTAATCACATAATTAATGAAAATTTGGTAATGCATTCGTCACCACTATTAAATATAATTTAAACACACGATTAAGACAATTATACTAATAATATTTTAATTGATAAATAATGTCAATAAATAACCAAAGTACTCGAACACTGTAATTTTGATAAATTTTGTAAATTTTGATATCCATTTAAAAAACCCACTTAGGGTTTTCAAAGTATTAATAATATTATAATTAATAATAAGTGTACAAATTCAGAAAATTGCTGGAACGAATAAGAAAATGTATTCTGTCTCTATCTATACACGTATAGTATTTAAGCGAAGGCAAACGGCCTATCTGAATAGTCTTGATAATGGTGTTACAACCAAAATAGCTATCGACAAACCTTTTTTAAAAACCTGTAGAATTTAATATTAATTAATATTACATACCAGTATATTTTCCAAAAAAGCAGCTGTTGATAATTAATTAATATTTCTAATGCATAAGCTCTCTCCCCAAACAATGCATCATTATAATGAAACGAGCTTTTAGTTACATAGATAACGAGGCAGAATCGTTATCCGCTAGATCGTAACGACTCTTCGTTAGACGAAACCGAATTGAAATCGACGAAAGCACAGTACGTTTGTTACGTACGCCGAGGCACAATGAGGCAAAAGCTGTTAAGGCATCGTTGAACAGATGTTGGTGGATTCACGGCGAGTAAGCTATTCATGAATATAAAATAAGGAAATTAAATAATACATAATTCGGAAACATACCTAATAGAAAAAATCTTTAAGTATCGGTACCCACATTCATTGGATACTTTATTAATTAACCAATAACAGTGCTTTCTAGATCTTAGTTAATATCGGCGATCATTGTTTGTGATTTTGAATAAAGGTAATAACTAACAATACGCTAATATTTAATTGCGTCAGGATCTTTCCAGTCATTAGTTTTAATGTAATGACTCCAGATCATTACACCAGTCAATTCTTGACTGAACATGGTTGCTTCGCTGGCAGGTATGTTGCGGAGATATACAGGATGCAAACCACATCTTCTGAGAATGTCCTAAAATGTGTACGGAAAGGGACGAGCTGCTCAAGTTGGTTCAACCAGCAGTTGGGCCCATCGGACCGTCCGAAAAATTTGCGTCGTTATAATGCCAACGTAAGATCTCTTCACTGCCAGAATGTTTGGCAGTTTTGTATTAGCGTTTGTTAATTACTACAATTTTTAATGTTGCCTCTACGCGCTCATTTCCATGGGTACTCTTAAGTTAACGTCATGTTAATTTAGTCAAAGAACATTTGAGTATATCGTGACCTCAGTCTTAGGTAACTGCTCCTGTGACATTACCAGTAATAATAATTACAAGATAAAAAGAACTTTTTACATACAACGTTTTTAAATTTTCTGTTGAATTATTATGCTCAATATGTTCAAAATTGTACTTGATATGAAGTAAATAAAAAACAAACAAATATAGAATACTAAAATGTCATTTTGATTTTCACAGTAACGCACGTATATATTAATAATTTAGTTGCTAGGACCACCCTCTTAGCAACCAATAATAGTCTTTTACTTTTTACAGATTTTTCTGAAATAACATTCCGTACAAAACAGAATTACCTGAAAATTAATTCAATTCTGCTTAAAGATGGCTAAAAGTATTAAAAGAATGCATTGGCATCGTGTTATGATATATTCCAAAAGTTTCAAATGTCTAGCTAGTCGGAAAGTTAAAAATCGATTGTAAGATTTGTACTGGACAAACAACCACCGGACAAACAAGAATACGAGCTAATAAAAACGTTGTAAAAAATGTTGCTTCACATCGAACGCCCGATAAAGACCGTGTGTGAGACGGGGCGTTTGGTTGGGTCATTAACTTCAATGCACTTGCAGTATTAAACTATTTTTTATTGAGAAAATAATTCATATGATTCAAGAATAAATGGCATTGTTTATAAACCTCATTTACGTACGTACAAAACGTATAATATGTACAAAAATTTCAGCAAAAATAATTTAAAAAAAAACAACGCATTTTTGAATAATTTAACATTAATCACGAATATCTGGAAGAATCATTACAATAAGCAAATACATACAGATGAAAATGACAGAAAAATTATCATTACTGCGTTATGCTAACGGTCAATTTGCAAACAAGGTGAATTTTTATACGTCATTGAGGTAATTTTTTTCTCCAAAGCATTTGTAACCCATCTCAGGACTAAGTCCATCTTAGAAACTAATAATTTAATTATTTTTTCTATATGGAAAGTAAGTAAATAATTATTATATTATTTTAAAGTAGTAGACTTTCCTGGCTGACTGGCATTTTTGTACATACAAGAGTATAATAATCTATCTTTGGGCAGTGTGTTAATGAGTCGAACAGCGCTTGCAACTAGTACCTCAAAGTTTGACGCGAAGAAACAGTTGTGTGTAAAGATGTTGACCTCGACTACACTAATAATTATTAATAGAAAATTAGTGAATGTTTCTCAAGAATATCTGGATTACAAATTTGATAGAAGGTGAAGGTGAATGAGCGAAGGAAAAATGAAGAACCGAAGTCTGATGATGATGTAGAATGCATGTATATTTGCGAGTTTGACAGAAGTACAGTGATATAATGGCAAAAGATAATAACACTGTAATATAGAGTGATAGTTCTTTAGCAAGATACAATATGGAGTGAGTATTACAAAGTGAGAATATCGAGTGTTCGATTGTTTTAGTCTTTTTATTTAACCCAACATTGTTAAAATAAATGCTTACACAAGTACCCCAGACTTCTGGTGAGAAAACATTTTAATATAATAAACATTATTTTTTACCTTTCTCACCATTTCAGCATTTATTCAAAACTGCTGACGGTCTGTGAACCATTAAATAATAAAATTATGTTAACATAAATGATATTAATTTCAGAAATATTCGTCTGTCTTGGTTCACACGGATCCATTGACAGCCACAAAAATTACACATCAAAAGTATAGAGAAGTGTTTTAAAAAAGAAAATGACCTCCGATATTCAAGGAAGTGAACAGACAGCTGTGGTGAAGGGTGACTTTTGGATAGAGGTATGCTGTGGAGATCAGAGAGATAATACGATATTACTACTGATGAATATGTATACACTGATATTGTCAACGTCACACTAAATCAATGAAATTTCAATAGCTTAGCTCTTTTTAGAAAGATGTTTGACTTTGCTTTTTAAGCTTACGTATTCGTATGAAAAAATCCAGACTGCCCTGATGTCACGTGACCTGCAGTTCATACAAAACAGACGCCGAAATCCTCTCGAAGAAATTGCTATTTAAATACTCAATAGAGAACGCATGACGTTTGTCACTTATTAATTATTTATATATTTATTATTATATATATTAATTATTCTGACGATAGATGGTTCCCGCACATTTTTTAAATTTATTTATTTTAATTTAAATTAAATACGAAGATCTATATTTCTTAGAAGGTAGGCTTCAAGTATTCACTTAGTATGGAGCCTTCGCCACTTATGGACAGTATACCATGAAGAATTATAGTTGGAAAACGGACTTACTCACTTCTTGTGAATTCTATATTGTGCACTCCACCGTAGTTTGTATGTACAAATGTGTAGAACAAATTTCGATAGGTAGCGATTAGTTTTACACGTGTCTCGTAATAATTATCGCTAATGACTAGAGCATTGAACTTAATGATATCGAGACAACTACATGCTAAGTGATTATCAAAAGGCAATTTTAAATATTTTAATAACCTATCTAGGAAGCCTTAATAATAATACATTATAACTGCCTATATAATTTGACATCAATTCAATTAATTGATTATTTCATTTCAATTTATTCAAAGTGATAAGTTGCTTATCGAATGTGTTTAGGAAAAAGGACGTAACCCTCGATTTTTCGAAAAGTGCTTTTATTAGATATTAACAATGTATACAACTAAATACACGTTCTGTAAAAAGAAAGTAAGCCGCAAATGCCAATTTATTGTCTAAATTCAGGTTTTAATTGAGTTTTAATTAAATTTTAATTTAAAAAAAAAGCATTTACCCTCAATTTTCATGATTTTTCTGAAACAACTTCTTTAATTATCATAAGATCAAAAAGATATTACACCCATTGTATATGCATATTAAAAAATATTAAACTAAAATCATTCAAAAAACTTGTTCGGTGAGGGTTACGCCCTTTTTCCTAAGCACGGTCGTTATTTTATTCATGCTAATAGTTATATTTTCTTTCATTGTAGTCTTTGATTATTGAATAGTCTTTTGAATTAAAGTTACGAGTATATTGGTCTATTCTACACACAAGGCGGGCATCCGCGGATATTGACGGTAGTTTATCATTTTTATGTAATGAGGTAATATAATTGTTACAATAAGTTAGCCGTATAAACTGTCAAACTCTATATCTGGCTCTTAAAGTTAACACAGACAAGGAAGGGGCTATTAAAACACATCAGTTTTTGACTTTTTGTAACAATTAATTGCCTCAATACAAATATGATAAACTACCGTCGATAGGCGCCGATAGCCCTCTTGTGTATAGAATAGACCCATTTGAAGAGTTTTTTCTGGATCATCCGAATTAATGTTACCGACAGAGACGGAGAGACTGATACAGACATAGGTATAGTAAAACATTCATATTATATTTGACCCAAATATAGAAATATATTGATCAACAAATACAATATTGGATGTTTGAGATTTTTGATTCGACGTATTTACGCTGAATTCAACCAATTCACCACTAGAGTAGTTATTGTTTGACTAAGGCTTCGGCTACATAGGTAGGTGCTTTGATAGTGCTGAGCTAGGTGCTATGCTTGTCTACTAAAAACACTACTGATACATTGCACGCTACGTGCTTAGGTACATATACATTTGACATTTACATTTAGGAGCGCTCAAGTCAACAACGATATGTCACTCTCTAAACTAAACAGAAAGCTACTTCTCGCAGAGAATTTAAGTTTAAAATTTCGAAAGTCTCAAATTCAAACTTGTTGGGTGCATAATGTCAATTCATCCCATGCGTCATTACGCTGTGAGATTGACTACAATAAAATTTACAGATGGAATTGATAAATTTAAAAATAATTAATTAAGCCCTGTCTAAACCACACCATATTAGTATTGGTATGCTTTGGGTGATCCGATATTCGCGATACTAGTTTGTTTTTGTTGAATTTAGAATACACTTACAATACCAATTAGACATGTTGTTGGTCTTTTTTTTTTTAAATTTATTATGCCCTGCTTAAACCAAGCCATAATATTATGTAAAAATATTATTCTATCTATAAAATATCCAATACTATGTATGATTTAATGTCATAATAATAGATATTTTATGGATAGATGAATATTTTTTGGCTATTATCTATTATGGTTTGGTTTTCGCAAGGTTTGGTTGAATTTAGTGTTCGCCACTGCTAGTCAGTAGCTGTAATATTATATTTTCAGAAGAAAATGAAAAAAATGACACAGAACTAGTGACCGGCTTCTAAGCCAGTTGTAAAAATTGACAAACTCCCTAATTTCATCCGCGAATCCAACAGAATGAAAAATAGTCCGGTCATGTCTCAGCTTTCAAACAAAAAAAAAAATCAAATTGTTAAATATGTAGATAGTCCAATTCGATTACTATCAAACTGGTGTCTATAGTACCTACATAAGATTATCCATTTCATTTCTTAGAAATTTTGACCGAAGGTTTTGATGTTTGGTTTAGCCTGACTTTTAACATTTAAATTATTCACATTAATCTAACTCCATTCTAAATATAGTTTCATTAGATGCAGAAAATGATCACAAAATTGAATTTGTTTTGCAATATAGCTTACACGTGAGTTGTTACTTTTTCTACAATGTTTTTTTATTCGAATTGTTGCCACTCAATTACAACTGCGATAACTGTAAAATTAGTTGTTTGCAGATTTTCATTATTAATAAATAATTTAACAACCGGCGTTATTAAATTCTAAAACAGATGTAGCAACACTTCCGGCGGTTTTGCCGGTAATCGAAACAATAATGGATACAGTGTAGGTTTATAATTGCACCGGAAATTGAAGTGATTCTGAAACTGTGTATCTACATACCTTTTCAAATTTGTGCGCATATCGGCTCTTATTAATATGGTGCAAAGAGCATATTAATTATAGTATTTCCGGTGGCATTCCTAAATATAAACATACAATAGACTCAAGTTATTATTAAGTTATTACAACATCATTCATTTGCAATAATAATATCAATTTATTGAATTTTTAACTACGTGTATAATCTTGGCCGGTGGCGAGGGGTGGAGGTAGGCTGTTAAGATTCGATATATACATAGTGCGCACTAAGCTTTGTCAGTCATATTTTTTTTAATAAACTAAGAATACAGTGTAAAAATGGTGCTGGTTAGTTTTTTAAATTAAATTAAACCCTGCCTAAGCTAAACCAAATTAGTTGAACTATTCAATTGGCGATTCAACACAAATTGTGCACTATTTTCAGTCATATTTTTTTTTTCGTTGAATTATTAAGATTGAATGAATTATGATCATTGATTGTTGTGACAAATACATTGTTATATGAAGGACTTAAACGATAAGTATGGAACTTTATAATATATATATATATATAAATACATAGGATAATATTATATTGTAATCGGCGCTATTGCAATTATACCTCGAATGTGATTTAAACTAGAGGGGGTTGGGGTATTTAAAACAACGAAGGAATTCTAGATGTTTTTTTTTATTAAATCATGCCGGATCATAAACAGATCATAGGCCTCCAAATAGTGGATATTGTAGTAACAGATTTTTGTTTTTACGAAAAATGAACATTAACCGCTTTCTCAACTTATTTGGTCTAAACCTAAACACACATTGAAAAACAATATGTGAATTCATACCCGGGACCCATAACATTATAAGCTGATACGTTAGCCTCAGGGCCAATGTATTTATTTGCATAGAGTTTTAACGATTAAAACAATATTACACATTTAGATACGAGTATGACACAAAAAGGAGGTAAGGTCATCTGTTTGCGCCAGAAAATAATGACGCATTAATTTATAAACTCAAAAATATTGCTATCATTAGTCACCAACGATGTCCGTGCGGCTTAAGCATCGGCCTATAGCGTCGTGGATCCCAGCTTCGAATCCCGGTTCTGGAAAATACACATATTGTTTTTAAATTTGTGTTAGAGAATGGATTTAATAAGTTGAGCATGTCAGTGGCGAAGGGTGATTTTTGGAAAGAGGTAGGCTGTGGAGTAACCACGCTTGTCGGGAAATAAAAAGATAACCCTATATTACTACTGATGAATAGGTACACTAAATCGATGAAATTTCAAAATCTCAATTAGTTTTATATAATCAGTTAATAAATAAGCAATTCGATTGAATTATGTATTTTCCTAAACATTTATAAACGTAACATACGCTCAAAATATATTATCTATCATCTTTGAAAATATCCGTTGTTGTATATAATATGTTCCATAACAATTTATAATTTAACCCGTAAAGCTAGACATTTTAAAATACTTCTATATTTAAAAAACAGACTTAGGTATAAATAACTGATAAATAAAAATTGCGAGATAAATTATTTTATATTTTTAACAACAATCAATATTTCTATGTGATTGAATCCCATAGAAAATATTTTTTAAATTATCTTCTTATTAATTATTTTGAATAAATGTGCGGATGTGGGCGCTAACTAAACAGCTTATGATTTTGGAATAAAAAGCCAGACAGAGACTGGCGTCAGTGGCGTCACGTGACTAAAAACACATACAAACTACACCTTAAATTCCCATCGAATATTTCATAACATAGTTGAATCCATGCGGCAGTAGTTATGGTTATAAACCTTACTAATTTATAAAATAAAGCTACGTACTTCTGAATTTTGACGATGGATGACTATCAATTATCTTGGATTTTTCAGGGTATTTTTTTTTTTTAATTCAAATTATTTTCTTGAAGATCTATTTTTCTTAGTAGTTAGGCTTTAAATAATCGCCTTCTATGGAGCCTTCGCCACTGGAGCATGTGGCCTTCGTCCATTTCTCGTAAAAAAAAATCTTTTAATACAAACCTCCGCTCAGTAGAGGCCCCTATGCCCTTATTAGGATCGGACATGGTCGAAAAAAAATTAAATAGTAGTATGAGCTCCCTTTTACTTGTTGGGATGCTGCTCCGCACCACTTACAGTCTCAATCAGGCATATCATAAGGCCCTACGTTTGATGTGAAGCATCACCGGTTGTTTATGCCTGAGAATGTATCAGAAGCAGTTATCAAGGACTGAGTTCACATGACTTTAAGTTAATAATACCCACCCACAGGTAAGGTGAGTACGAAGAACAAACAAAAGTGTATCATAATATATAAATCAAACGCTAATATAAAACTGTCAAATGATCTTAGTAAAAGATCTTCACGTTTTGAGTATGACTTACACATTTAATACATACATAATAATTATTATTCCATCATATCAGTGGATACCAGAAAACCTGGACTGGAATGAGGTTATAAAGAAAATGGGCCAAAGTATGTGGATAGATTTTCACCATAGGGCATCATTAGAAAAGGGGAAATGGAGTAAGTCTATTCTACCATCATCACGAGAGGTGCCCTGGTTTGTAGAGTCTCCTTTGACGAAGAATGAGCTTAAGTTAATACTGAGGCTAAGAACAGGGCACACAATGGGCAAAAGATTTGATGTCCTCATGGGAAGAAGCGAATCGCAACTCTGCGATGAATGTCATGTTTAAAAGGATATTGTACATATTGCACTACAATGCCCTAAATATGAACTTCACAGAGTACAGCTGAGAATTGCGGATATCTATGAGAATATTGACGAATTGAAAGGTGTCCTGGCGGTGGGTAAGACGGAACAGCTAGGCAAAATTTTGAAGTTATTTAACAAAATAGGAGTGAGGACCTGATCGACGGATCCCCTCCTAGAAGAGAAGAGGCGATATGACAGCGAGTCACAGTCAAAGCCTCGGTAAAATCACAAAAAAAAAATATTATTTCATATCGAGCATTTATTAAGGTATGTTTTTGTTTCTCCGAGATTTAGATATAGAAGGCTATAATTTAAGATTTTTGACCATCTGTACTAGCTATGAAGGTTTAACCCATTGAAGACAATCGGCGCAATCGCGATTTGGCGCCGTTGTTACAGGATGCAGGACATGGTGAAAATCAAACAATTTTAATCATATTTGGATTTTTGTTAAAGTTGAAATTACTTAATAATAGATGTAGCTCATTTTTTAATAATATTAGTTTTATATAGCCTGGTATATTTCTTAAGGATTATTTGATTTATAAAATCTATTTTAATTTAAATTTGTCATAATAATGATCGGTTTGGTAGGTATGAGGTGTGTGAGACAGTAAAAAACATACAATGACCCTCCATCTTCTAAATATCTTGAAGAGTATTTATTTAGTTACAGTTTTAGAATATCGTTTTTTATCGTTTCTTTCATTATATACTTATTATCTAAATAATTTTGTATAAAAAAACCCCAAAAAAACTTGTTTTCTTGTTTCCAATGATTCATAAAGTTAACTTCTAATATAAATAAATAATAATTTTAATACTATCGACCGAAGGTACATGATAGAATTTAAATTCTAATGGATTTAAGTTTTGTGCTGTTCCATTAGAGTCGTTATTTGCGACCCGGGTTTCGCCATTCGGTATCTTCAGGCACTATGCGCACTCACCAAAAGGCAAATACACACTGACAACGAATACAATTAACTCTAACTAATATAACAAACCAATACAATAAAGTAGGTAAAAGGTGAAACCCGGGTCGCAAATAACGTGATAAATGTGATATATCAATTATAGTAAGTGATCTTGAAAAATTAAACGTGTCTCAAATGAGTGAAACATTTATCCAATACAGAATCACCAGATACCTATATAAATTTAAGAAATATAAACAATCATGTTTTGACCAATCTATTCTCAATCATAATTACGTGAGTATCTTTTACATATTTAGTTAGAATATATTAAATTATTATAATATATAATACAATAATATTTTAACAATACCTGCTATGGCGCATATTCTATAGCAGTATTTATATGCAAGCATTGGGCCTTGATAATATATTGCATAGCAGTCTGCAGTACGACAATTTCACCAAATTTATGCAACGTGAGTTATATTGTGGTGTAAAATAATCATTTGTACCTACTTATTTGAATCATGTAATATTTTTATAACACGGAAATAAGAAGGGCAAGGATTTGTTTTTTCAATGCGTAGCTAAGACGTCACGTTTTTTTTTATTATATTGTTTATATAAGCAATTATTAGGAGCCTACTATAATTATGCACCCTTCTATATTTGAGGTGCCCAGTATCAAAATGAGCCAAAGGTACCTTGATGTTTTTTTTACAGGAAGGGCGAAAAACTGTAGTCACAATGTGTATTTAAGTACTTATTATATTTTTATTAATATGGGTACTATAACCTTTCCTGAATACTTTTAAATAAAAATATAAGTTACTGTAACTTTATTAACAAAGCTCAATTTGACATCTTAATCTAAAATATGCTCTCGGCCACTTTTGATATTGATTATTCAGTTTGACCGTTTTTGATAATAAGTAATGATCTTTTGGATGAGTTTGAAACTAATTACATATGCAGATGGCCGTATTTTTGTTTACCAAAACTTATTGGAGTATTAATTTATTTAAGAATATAAAACATTGTGGACATAAAAAATCTAAATTCAAGACGTACACAACATGAGATTTACGTTATAACAAATCGACACCTCCTACGTAGAGTATTGTAACTTCAAAATCGCAACTTTACAGGAGAGCGGTTTGAAGATACAAAAACTTGGTGTAAGTCGACCTTTTGAATGTTTTGCACCAAATTTGGGATGTCAATTGTGAATTATAAATAGATTTGTTTTGCATTAAAGGATATCTAATATTTTCTGTGGTTAATCAGAAAATGCAGTTACAATATTCTAGTGCGGAAAAGAATTTGATCCAAATATTGTATAAACCACATACAATAGTTTACGGCGGACCCTCTTACATGCATTTAGTTGTATGTGCTACTTATCATAATTTACGTCGTCATGGTTTTGGTGAAATATATTGTATATGTTAGATACAATCCTTCATCTAGGATTTTTTGCGTATTTAAAATCATAATTCGGTAATAACAATAATTAATAAAAGTCAGATAGGTAGGTTGGAAAAAAAACTCAATATAAAATTGCTTTTATTGTCATTTAATAAAACATTAAATAAATTTAAGACTTTCATGACATGATAAAAATTAAACATACAGAAAAAAACAGAGAAGAAATAATTTCAATCAAAAATCCAATTCAAGGAAGTATGTAAATATTGAAATAAAATCAAAAGCAAAAAAGAATAATTACAATCACTTAAAACCAACGTTTTTGGTTAAATATTATATAAAATATCAAAGAAAAATCAGACAAGAGAAAAACAATGGGTGATTAAGTGGAAGGGTGCACTTCAGGTTAAAATATAAGTGAAACTGAAAAAGAAATCATTCTGCAACTATATTTTTAGTTTGGAATTAATTTTCAATTATATGATGCGAAAAAAGAAGCATGCACAATTTAAAACATACAACCAAAAAGAGATTTTTTACACTGACATATTAATTATTAAGCTGATTTTATTTTCATCCTACAAAAACACAATTTGCTATAGGTGTTCGTATTTACAAATAAAAAAATCAATCTTCCTCAGAAACTGCTGGTGGAATTTCAGTGGTAGGTATTAACAGGTATAAAATTACTGAAAAACTCAAGATAACGCTCAGGAATGATTCCATTGCTGCACATATGCAGTAAATCATCTGTCTTAGCTTTTGGAATTGGCAATATTTGTGAATAAAGAACCTTTACCGAAAATGAAGTTTCTCGTTGCGTGTGCTATGTGTTACTTTTCACGACCATGGTCGAGTAGACAGTGCTGGACAAGTCGCACTTGTAATTAATCTTAAACGGATCATTGTGATTTACATTAATTTGTATTAGTCCATATATGATAATTTAATGGAGCTTTGAAATCAAACATACTACGTGATTGATCTCTACCACATCCTCAGGTCTTTCTTCTTGTTTTGTCCATCCAACTAAACAGTACCATTCTGGAGGTGCAAAAATTTGTTTGTTTGTCGAACATCTTTCAATCAGGGCTTGAACGCAGTCCTCTTCATTTTGCGTATGTCCCCTTTCCAAAAATGTGTGCTTTACATTAACATTGTATTTATGGACCAAATACAGTCATGTTAAAGTCATAAACAATGCGATTTGTGTTCTGGCCTATATTGTTAGAGCAAAACCTAAATCCTTTTGCTTATAGACCACAATAATTAAGCAACTTGAGTCCTCATTTGCACCTCGTTTGCCTTCAGCTTCCTGCTATATGTATCATGTAGCTACCTTTTGTGTAAATTGAAAAACTGTAAAATTTCAAACTGATAATTTACGTTTATAATAAAATGTACTTACTCAAATTTCCGTGAAGGGCATTCAAAATTTTTTGGAAGTCAAAATTCGCAGATACAATTTTGCCGTGTAATGATTGAACATCATTTTTATCAAATAATCTTAACTGACGAGCAAGGTTCTTGTCATAAACTGGGAGTTGCTCCGTGGATGCTACTCGGACTTGTAAGTTTTTGAAAATGTGACATTGGTCACACTGGTCCTTTTTAGGGACATAGTGACACAACACAATTTAAAATTTTCATTGATTATAAATAATAATTGATACTGCCTTTCTGTTTGAGCTTTATGTGTGTATATTATGGGCTCATATCAGTCATTATATAGTTTAAATAAATGGGTAAAATCCAGGTCGCCATCTAAGTAAACTTTGCTTGATCGCTGTCGAACATAATCTGATTCGACCGGTTGGATGGACTTAATATGGTCGGAAACACTGGTATTCATATCTTCAGTTAATACAACATTGCAATTTTTGTGTCGACTTCGTTGATCAGGTGTTAAAACGGCGGTTTCATTATCCACCTTGTCCAAAGCTGTGAATACAAATTGGTCACAAATAGAGAATGTAGCTAGAAACTTTTTTTGCAGACCTTAACCAGCTCCATGTTATTTTCATTTTGATATTTCGTCAGATGATATTTAATGGTAAAACTTCGCCGCGACTGAGTTTCAGTAAAAACTCTGCATTGCTTTTCATTTATCGCTAAATTAGCAACATACTACCACTTTTATTTCGATCACCCGAAACCTTAACCATTATAATTACGGTTTTTTTAAAAAAAAATGATTATAAAGCAATATAAATCTCATAGTTTATGATAACAGTACCTCTTGAGGTGATTTTTCACAAAAATAGCTCTATATTTTATAATATATCCAATTACTTTTACTGTTAATCTTTTCGAGAGAATGTAGTCTGTTTGTATGAGCAACGCTGGCACTAGTCTCATCATCGTCACAAATAATGTCTAAAAGTTCCATTATCATATTTTAATCAGCACCTGAAGGCAGTGATGACTCTGTAAAAAGCAAAACAACTAAATAAACATGAATTTATAGAAGTTATCACGCGTATAATGTTGCAACTAAAATTGTATGTCGCCGTATAATATGATAAGTACTACATACAATTTATTTTCCTAAAATAAGCACGACGTAAATTATTATAAGTGATAGATACAATATTTTTTTTCAGTTTTTTCTGACATAAAATATGGTAAATATTACATACAATAATAGTAACAAGTAAAGAAACGACGTAGACAATGGTAAGTATAACTTACGATACTTTTTGTTGTCGGACGAGAAAAAGATTAAAAATATTAACTTACCTTGAATCCTAAAGTCACAGCTTCCCTGGGTAGAATTTATTTCGTCCATTGTTGTTTTACTATTATTATCCGTTTCTATAATATTATACGCTGTACTATTAATTGTCCCATCTAGCCTAATCACACATTTTTGTGCACGCATAGATTTTCTATCAATTTTTGTATTCTTGACACTAAAGTCCTGTAGGGGCGGATATATTGCGCAATATTTATTGACATTGTCTAGATCTCTTCATTATGGTATTTAATATTTACCAAACCATACAAAAATACAATATAACCGAAAGTTCACAGTGGTAGCGGTGTGTCACCTCCCGTCCGAAGTGAAGTATCGTAATTAGCAGTAACAATACACCCGCGCGGCAAGATCTCCGCGCGTTTCCCGCGTATAGTATTGCTAAATACGTTACCATACTTCACGTCGGAAAAATTTCAAGAAATTTGAGATACAATAATATGCAATGCTTGAAAATCGCACTTATAATACGAATTTTGAAATTCTGTAAATTGCATCATATGTAATACATACTATGGATACGAAAAATGAAAAAAAAGTGAAAAACGTCATTTTGTTAGTTACAATAGTATACGTAGGAGGTGTCGAAATATTACCCTCACAAGAGAGAAGAAGAGAATACAGAAAATAATATTAAAAATAACAGAAAAATTAAATCAAAACATACTTATGTACAGTAAAAACGAAACAATAATGTCGGTGCGTGCGTATGGGAAGCCGTGATAAATGACTGGCAGCCGATGACTGCGTATACGTATATATACAATCGACGAACCGCATCATTGTTTCGTTTTTACTGTTTATGTACAATTTATTGCAGAAAAATAAAATTTTGAAAAACTTGAATAAAACACGGTTAAAAATAATTTTCATTTTCAATTATTAAAACATGACAGGTCTTGGAGATGAAAGATGTGCTATGGCGGCCATATTAGATTTTGTATATTTTTAGGCCTGTGATTGGCTCGTCAATCCTTGATTTGTCGTCCGATTTTGATGTCCGTTTTTGATATAAAATTTTTGAAAATGAAATTGACTTTGGCCGTTTTTTATATTCATGCAGATTTTAAAAGTCGATTTAGCATAGGTTCTGGGCGTTTTTGAAGCACGAAAATTATAAGAGTGGTAGATATTGATAACTATACAGAATTTTTTGCCATTAAAATGTAAAAAACGCTGATAAGTGCCTTTGGAACATTTTGATACTGGGCTCCTCAATTATGTAATGTTAAATTTATAACACGGAAATAAGAAGGGCGAAGATTTGATTATTCAGGAGATGCGTAAATAATTACGTCAACGTCATTCTACTCACGTTTTTTTATTATTTTGTTTATATAAGCAAGGAAATATTGTTGTTTTCCATTGGTTATAACGTGTATCTACACGTTTAAGGCTTGATTATGGAATACTAAATAATGTGACCTTTTGAAATTATTTTTATTTTTCAGCGATTACAATATGCACACTTTAGATTATTAAGGTTGTTGATTATAATTTTATTGCTTACAATTAATACGTTTACACTTATATGGTATGTTGAATAATTAATATTATATCATTATAATATTTTGTATTGTTTATGTTAAAAAAATGATAAAACATCCACCATTGAATAATCCCTCTTTGACGTCAGTGCAGGAAGCAATACGACGTGATAATTAATTATTAACCTGAATAATTATGATTATTGTTCGTTTGAAAATAACGTGGATTTCGAAATATTGTTTGCCTCAATTTCAACTCGCAAATAATGAATAGAGTCCGGAAATTATACTCTTTCCGGCAAAATGTTTATGAAATAATTATTTCAAATGAAATAAGCTTTGGCAGTAATTTATAGCTTGCATAGTCTAGTCTAGAAATGTTCAGTAATTATTTTTAATATTCAAAGTTAATTTTTTGTCTGTGATTTATTATTCAAATAAAAAACTGACATAGGTAATAATTATAATAATTACAAGATAAAAAGAACTTTTTATAAACCACGTTTTTAAATTTTGTGTTGAATCATATAAACTTGACAATTCTACGTATTAATAAAAACTTTTTTATTTTACTTGATAGAAATCTAATATATAAAAATCAATATCTGTTTGTTTGTTCATACTTTATGCGCTGCCATACCGTTCATCCGATTGCGATAAAACTTTGTCAACTTATTGTTTGCACTTGCGTAAAGGTTATAGGCTATATCTTATATATAAAAATGAATGTCTGTCTGTCTATCCCGTATGCGTTCCTATATCATTCATCCGATTGCGATAAAACTTTGGTGAGTTGTTGTGTGCACACCCGCAAAGGTTTCTGAATTAGTACAACCATTTTATTCTTCTTCTTCATCCTATCTTCTTTTATTCGTATGGTTCCTATACCATTCATCCGATTGCAATTAATCATTCGTCAGTTGTTGTGCCAACACCCGCAAAGGTTTCTGAATTAGTACAACTATCTTCTTCTATTCTATCTTCTTCTATTCGTATGCATTCCTATACTATTCATCCAATTGCAATGAAATATTGATCAGGTGTTGTGCTCACACCCGCAAAGGTTTCTGAATTGGTACAACCATTTTTTTCTTCTTTTTCTTCTATTCTATCTTCTTCTATTCGTATGCGTTATTATACTCTTCATGCGATTGCGTTGAAATTTTGACCAGTTGTGCGCACTCCCGCGAAGGTTTTTGAATTAGTACAACGATATTTTTCTTCTTCTATTCGTATGCGTTCCTATACCATTCATACGATTACAATGAAACTTTGGTGAGTTGTTGTGCGCACGCCCGCGATGGTTTCTGAATTAGAAAAACCATCATTTTCTTCTATTCGTATGCGTTCCTATACCATTCATCCGATTGCGATACAACTTTTGTCAGTTGTTGTGCGCACACCCGTGAAGGTTTCTAAATTAGTATTATATACAATACAAAGTTTGTTGTTTGTTTGTTCCATCCAATTTTGAATTTTTTTTTACTACATATCAATACTATTAATAACGTTTGCATATTTTGGGTTCTATTTTAATTTAGTGCTCTTTTGTTGGACTTCCTATTAGAACTATTTTCATATTGCCATATTGTATTACACAGATATTTTAATATTAAAAAGATAATAACTTATTATTTTTTTATAAATCTATAAAAATACTTCAGCTTGTACTGAATAAATATTATAGAATATTGAAATGTCATTTTGACATTTCATATTGATTTCCGTAGTAACGCACGTAAATATTAATAATTTAGTTGCTAGGACCCCCTTAGCAACCGACAATAATTACTTTCCATACAAAACAGAAAAAAACTGAAAATTAATTCAATTCTGCTTAAAAATGGCTAAAACTATTAAAAGAATGCATGTCGCCGTGTTCTGATATATTCTAAAAGTTTCAAATGTCTAATTAGTCGGGAAGTTAGTTAAAAATCTTCAATCGTCCAATACAAATCTTGGACAAATAATATTTAAAATATTTTTTTTCGTGGGGTTATGTCGCGTTTTGGAATTTATATATCAATACATATTGTGTAAAATTATACAAAGAATACGTGCGTATTATTTCTCGATTTTGTCCAAATGTGGACTTATCGCTTTTTGGAACTAGACGCCTCAATTAAGCAATATTAGTGACGTTTAGTTCAAAGTGGATCAATAATATAATAACATATTATTGAGTAAGTAAATTGCAATAGTCGACATCACACCGATCGAATATTCTTAATAATATGTGTTTAATTAGTTGCTTAGGGGGTCTATGAATTAAACATTAAGATAATTTATTGTCACTGGGGAAATATCATAGAGAGGGTAGTAATGGATACATAACTACTACTAAACATGATTTGTACATTAACATTGATATATCGAATAAGATGTACCTACAACATTTTTGACAGGTGAAAATTAAAATAAAACTCAGGAAATAAAATTAAAATATATATATAAAAACGCTTATCGTGAAAATACTAATTGTTTTTATTTAATTTATATACCTGATCGTTTATCTCCCAAATGTAAAAAACTCAAATGTCTGTTTTGAGGTGACAATGTTTGACCATGGATATTATGAAAATTCTAAATTATTAATTTAAGATGTTCACGGCATGGAATTTAAGAAACACTTTAATTTAAAAAAATAAATAAGTGAAGAAGGTGGGTGAAAGGTTTTTTTTCCTCGCGAGACCGTGTGAGTGGGATACGTATCTTTCAATTTCTATTAACTACTGTATTTCCTGAAAATATTTTATAATATCTACGAGTCTGGATTTTTTGATTATTCCCAACATCAGCTATTAGAGCACATTAGTAATAACATTGATTTAAATTATAATTATATTGAAATATGAAACACTCTCTAAGATATTCATAATACAATAATGTTTCTAATCTAAATTATTATAAAAACTAAATGATGTATGTTCGATATTAATAGTCTTAAAATATTTCGTTGTTTCAATTTAGTTGTGTGGCCAGCTGTACTGTCACTGTATTGTAGTGTAATTCGAATTATAGATATTTTAAAATTATATATGTTCGATATTAATAGTCTTCAAATATTTCGTTGTTTCAATTTAGTTGTATGGCCAGCTGTACTGTCACTGTATTGTAGTGTAATTAGAATTATAGATATTTTAAAATATATATGTTCGATATTAATAGTCTTCAAATATTTCGTTGTTTCAATTTAGTTATATGGCCAGCTGTTCTGTCACTGTATTGTAGTGTAATTCGAATTATAGATATTTTAAAATTATATATGTTCGATATTAATAGTCTTCAAATATTTCGTTGTTTCAATTTAGTTGTATGGCCAGCTGTGCTGTCACTGTATTGTAGTGTAATTTGAATGATAGATATTTTAAAATTATGTATGCTCGATATTAATAGCCTTCAAATATTTTGTTGTTTCAATTTAGTTGTATGGCTAGCTGTACTGTCACTGTATTGTAGTGTAATTCGAATTATAGTTATTTTAAAATTATGTATGTTCGATATTAATAGTCTTCAAATATTTCGTTGTTTCAATTTAGTTGTATGGCCAGCTGTACTGTCACTGTATTGTAGTGTAATTTGAATAATAGATATTTTAAAATTATGTATGCTCGATATTAATAGCCTTCAAATATTTTGTTGTTTTAATTTAGTTGTATGGCTAGCTGTACTGTCACTGTATTGTAGTGTAATTCGAATTATAGATATTTTAAAATTATATATGTTCGATATTAATAGTCTTCAAATATTTAGTTGTATGGCCAGCTATACTGTCACTGTATTGTAGTGTAATTCGAATTATAGATATTTTAAAATTATGTATGTTCGATATTAATAGTCTTCAAATATTTAGTTGTATGGCCAGCTGTACTGTCACTGTATTGTAGTGTAATTCGAATTGTAGATATTTTAAAATTATATATGTTCGATATTAATAGTCTTCAAATATTTCGTTGTTTCAATTTAGTTGTATGGCTAGCTGTACTGTCACTGTATTGTAGTGTAATTTGAATTATAGATATTTTAAAATTATGTATGCTGGATATTAATAGCCTTCAAATATTTCGTTGTTTTAATTTAGTTGTATGGCTACCTGTACTGTCACTGTATTGTAGTGTAATTCGAATTATAGTTATTTTAAAATTATGTATGTTCGATATTAATGGTCTTCAAATATTTCGTTGTTTCAATTTAGTTGTATGGCCAGCTGTACCGTCACTGTATTGTAGTGTAATTCGAATTATAGATATTTTAAAATTATGTATGTTCGATATTAATAGTCTTTAAATATTTAGTTGTATGGCCAGCTGTACTGTCACTGTATTGTAGTGTAATTCAAATTATAGATATTTTAAAATTATGTATGTTCGATATTAAAAGTCTTCAAATATTTCGTTGTTTCAATTAAGTTGTATGGCCAGCTGTACCGTCACTGTATTGTAGTGTAATTTGAATTATAGATATTTTAAAATCATGTACGTTCGATATTAATAGTCTTCAAATATTTAGTTGTATGGCCAGCTGTACTGTCACTGTATTGTAGTGTAATTCGAATTATAGATATTTTAAAATTATGTATGTTCGATATTAATAGTCTTCAAATATTTCGTTGTTTCAATTTAGTTGTATGGCCAGCTGTACTGTCACTGTATTGTAGTGTAATTCGAATTAAAGATATTTTAAAATTATGTATGTTCGATATTAATAGTCTTCAAATATTTCGTTGTTTCAATTTAGTTTTATGGCCAGCTGTACTGTCACTGTATTGTAGTGTAATTCAAATTATAAATGGTAAACATAAGCATAAAGAGAAAAAATGATACTGTTCGGTTATCAGGAATACAGCAGAAAACACATTTTGAAAATACCCGATATACTGGATTATTTGTCAGTTTGGGTTAGTTTAGGTTACGTTAGGTTGGATTAGGTTAGGTTTAGTTAGGTTAACCTTACCAATAATCCAGTTTATCGGCTATTTTAAAAATGTGTTTTCCGCTGTATTCCTGATAACCGAACAGTACCGAAAAAATAATTTACATGGTCTTAAAAAGTGATAAAGTAGTAGGTATCATATAATTTTAGTCATGTTTGAAAAATATAAGTTTTAAATTTGATTTACAGAATACCGTAAATCAAGTTGTACTGAAAACTTTCCCGAAGGACGAAAAATTTACTTAGGGTTATAAATCTGAACTATTACAATAATTAAAATTATTTCCGGCCCATAACATTTTTTATGATTAAAATTTTGCCGTCCGCGTAGCAATAAAATTACGCAAAAGAGTTTACCAACGTTATGGATCCGTGGCTCATGAGTAATAAAACGTGGACAGCGGAGACAAATGATTTTATTTGAGAGCAGTTTCCGCAGTGCGGTCATATTATCGGACAAATTTGGTGACATCTGGGAGAAAGAATTTGATGCCACCGACACAGGGACTTTAAACTTATATCATTGTCATCATCAGCAGCCTGAATTAATAATCTGCTTTATTTATTAATTTAAGAAAATAAAACATTGTAGACATACAAATCAAAATTCATAACATCCGTAATTCTGAAAATACTCATGAGAAAATATAGCGAATAGAAAAAATCTTTTTCGAAAAAAGTAAGACACCCGGCAGGAATCGAACCTGCGTCTCTTGAGAATCGCGCCCAGTGCATTACCACTATGCTACGACTGCCATGCTTAATTGCGACAAATTTTACTATTAGCCTTTTTAATACCTACTATTCTAACCCAAGAGACGCAGGTTCGAGCCTGCTGGGTGTTTTCTATTGGTTATATTTTCTCATGCGTGTTTTCAGAATTATGTATGTTCAATAATTGAAATTATACATTATTAAATCTTGTGAATTATTATTCGTTGAATAAAAGAAATAGTTCATTAAAATTATTAGCAAGTTCAAGTAATTTACAACAGTAAAATATTGGAGTGAGCCGTGACGTCGGTTAGTAATTAAAGTAATAAATACTTTAATTTACAATACAAAAATCGATCGCCTACCATAACTAAATTTGGAGAATGCTTATGAGCAGGTATTAAAAAGGTCAATAGTTAAAATTTATCGCAATTAGGCATGACAGTCGTAGCATAGTGGTAATGCACAGGGCGCGATACCCAAGAGACGCAGGTCTTCCATTTTTTGAAAAAGGTTTTTTCTATTGGCTATATTTTCTCATGAGTGTTTTCAAAATTATGTATGTTCAATAATTAGAATGATACATTCGCAAATCTTGTGAATTATTCCTTGAATAAAAGAAATAGCTAATTCCAATTCAGAACGTTCACAACATGAGATTTATATTATAATAAATATTACCCTAAGAGAAAAGAAGAAAAAATAAGAAACATAAACAATTTTATATTGTAAAATAAAGTTTTAAAATCAAAATACACAGAACATCATTGAAAATTTCATTGTCTTTAGGGAGTGCATTGACTAATCTTGCGCTCCTCGCTAATGGTGCATGATTTACCCTGAAATGACTCAAGGAAACGGTTCTGACCCAAAATAGGTCATGGCTGCGACCACGTAAGTAATTGACAGGCGCATATAAATTTTAATTATTTAAGGCGTCAAGATTAGAAACCATCCTCGTGATAGCAGCCAAAACTAGTCAGGTTTGTTAGAATTACACTGCAGAATACACTCTCCCAGGTGAAGGTGAATGGCCAACAGACGGAGGGCTTTGAAGTATCTCGGGGTCTTAAGCAAGGAGACGGATTGGCTCCCATGCTGTTCAACTTAGCCCTCGAATCCGCTATCAGAAAGTCTCAAGTGAACAGGAGCGGCACTATATTAAGCAGACCGAGCCAATTGGTTGGCTACGCAGACGACCTCAACATGATGGGTAGATCCATACAGATTGTGAAGAAAGAATTTGACCACCTCCAAAGGGCCGCACTAGAGATTGGCTTAAGAGTAAATGAAAACAAAACTAAAGTCATGGTACAAAGCCGACAAAATCAGAGTAGGCTGGGCCAAAGTTCCAGTTTTGGAAACCATCAATTTGAGGTTGTCAACCGGTTCACATTCCTGGGTTCCAATATTACAAAAGAGAACGAGGAACTGGAAGAAATAAAAGCCCGAATAACCGCTGCAAATAAATCGTACTTCTCATTGCTGCCCATATTCAAATCCAGAAATGTTCACAGAAAAACTAAGACGCGGCTCTATAAAACCGTCATACGCACAGTCGTTGCATACGGATGCGAGTCATGGACGCTAAATGTGAAAGCAGCTGAAATAGTGGATTGCTTTGAGAGAAAAATCCTTAGGCGGATATACGGACTCATGAATGATGGTGGGGAGTGGAGAATTAGGTACAACACGGAACTATACCGCTTATACCAAGATTCAAAACTCTCCAACTTCATAAAACTCCAGAGGCTAAACTGGGCAGGCCATCTCCAGCGCATGCCTGAGTCACGGATACCGAAGAAGATCCTCGAAGGAAACCCAGGAGGGAAAAGGCCAGTGGAAAGCCACGCACACGATGGGGTGATAATGTTACAAAAGATGCCAACCAGATACTAAAAATCAGGAACTGGAAAAGACGTGCGGAGGACCGTTCCGGCTGGAGGACAGCGCTGGAGGAGGCTAGGGCTCGACTTGAGCTGTAGCGCCATCGAAGAAGAAGAAGATAGCAGACAAAGATATTTCAAGAACAAAAAAGTGAACTACGAGATTCAAGGGAATAGAAAGGCAGTCGGAAAGTAAAGTAAGAAAGGCCAATTTCTCGTGAATCATAGAATGTTGACTTAGGTATGTTAAATGAAAAAAAAATCAATGTAACATGCATAGACCAAAATACAAATACGGCCAAAAAATTATAATTATTGACGCCATAATATCACAATCTAACATCACTGTTGTTGCAATATTTGAAATTTCAATCTACCGATAATTATTCAAATATTTTTTTATTGTCATACAATAGTAAAAGTCTGCAAACGGCACAATATAAATTGAATACCAAGTTATTTATTATTATTATTATTATTATAACATAAAATGGCTTAATTATTGCGTTTCAGTATCTAGTTAACTCAATTAATAAATGAATGTACCTATTGTGGATAGAGTATTCCAAGTAATATAATATACTGGATTCATATATTTTTTTTGACATGGCAACAATTTTGTCTTGTGATGAGATGTCTGTTTACGATATTAAATGCTCCTTATATAAATATTAATTTATTTTACAATGGAATGTATATAATGCTTGCATTCATTTGGTTTTGCATTGTTTATCATTTTTTTGGTTGTTTTGCGTGAATACTCGTAAGTCGCGAATTACTGATGTCACCTACTACTAGTTTTATATGCGTCATTTTTCACGCACCCCACGTGTTAAGCATTACGTGATAGGTATTCTACCCATTAGAGTTTTAGAATTCAATATATTTGCACTGGTATATGGCGTGCGTAGAGAAAAGTTATATCTACCTCCGTTTCACTTTCAACATTTTCGAAAAATCCACGCGACTTTTCTTCACCAAGCGATTGCAGTGAATTAAAGAATTGTATAGCAGCTTTCAATATAAATTCAAATAGACCAACCCAGACAAGACGAATACTTAGCTAAGAAATCAAACGGGTATGGAGAAAGAAACCAGAGAGGCCCGATTAACACTTTGGAGGAAGCTTTCACCCGAAGAGGGGTTCTTACAAACCAAACAAACTAATTACATATCATTGTTTAATTTATAAACATTATCTAATAGTATTATATACAAAACTCGATGCATGGCAGAGTTCTGTCACGAATATCATCTGTAAGGGATCTTGGCATTACGTTTGAGAGTAAACTGACATTTATTAGCCATAGTTGCCATATGTAACAAAGCGCTTAAAATGCTGGGCTTCGTCATGCGTACTTCCCCGATCTTTTCAGATGTTACGGTATTAAAACTTTTATTTAATTCTTTAGTTCGAAGCAGACTTGAGAGTGGGTCTATTGTTTGGGCACCGCACCAGTTGAAGTATGGCCTTATGGTGGAGAGGGTACAGAAGAAATTCTTGAGACTCCTTTACTTGAGGTTGTATGGATACTATCCGTGGCTTTATCCAACTGACATTCTCTTAGGCATGCTTACATACTGCAGTCTGCAATTTAGAAGAAATATTTCTTTAGCTACGTATTTTTTTCGACTTATACAAGGTATAAATGAGAACTCTGCCATTCTGGGCAGTGTTGACCTGTGTGTCCTTGATAACTATCTTAGAAATAGAGACCATCAGTTGTTTATTCTCCCAAGGTGCAGAACCAACCTGCCACTGGTAATGCCAATTGGGAGAGTGATAACTATGTTCAACGAAATTGCTTCGGGTGTTAATATATTCCACCTACGTGAGAATGAGTTTAGGTGGATGTTGTTTTATAAATTCTTAAAATAGGGTCTGCTTAACTCATCCGGTGTACTTCCTTGTACCTATCTAATTCATCTACTGATATATCTCTTTTTTTATGTAGTACTGTTATATTTATATATCTTTGTTTCTAAATGTCATGTTGTGAACGTCTTAAACTTATAATTTGTAATGTCCACAATATGTTAAAAAAAAAATGAATTGAATTGAATTGAAAAATTGAATTGAAAAATATAAAAAATAATAATAATTAATATTATATAAGCTAGAAAATAAGTAGATAATACAACCATAGATAGATATATATACATAATATATTTATTCATATGCTATATATTATATATTCATTAGATATAGTCATTTAACTGTCATTTACTTTTGTCTGTAAGAAATAAAAAGGCTTTTTTATATATGCTGATTCAGGCTATAAACCCATCTTTAGAACGGTCGACGACAACTGGGTTCGAAGATGGGGTTTTGGGGACAGCTGTCAACTTAAATAACTCAATTAAGTAGAATTAGCGTTTCAAAACCATTATAATAGAGTTCTACTACGTAGACGCCAGTTCAAATAATCAAAATGTTTTTCACATGAAATTATGTTATTTATATCAAAATAAACTTTGTTATATTCACAGCACTATATACTTTGAGTAAATTGTATTAAATTTGTTGTTTTATATTCAGTCGTAAGAAACATTTTAAAATAAAAGTTGCTCGACTTCTTAAAATTCACAAATTTAATATGTTGAGCTGGTTAAGTTATTCAGTAATTTATTTTGTAGGTCGAAATTTATTTATTGTTGGTCCAAAACTGATATCAATTAATTTCACTCGCGGAAGTTGATTGTGGACTCCTGTCGGAATGTGTGAACTGGGTTGCCATATGCCACCATAAAGAAGTGTGAAGAATTTGCGGCAGCAGTAAAGAAAACTGAGTTAGTTTATTGCTTTAAGTTTTTGTTATTCGACACAGCATGGCAACATACACTAGAATTTAAAAAAATATCAATTTTATATCGTGTATCTAATAAAAAATTAACTCTTAAAGTCCAGATGCATAGAATGTAATTGTTTCGTTAAATCTAAATAAAGAAAAAAGCCATGCGTATATTAAAATAGAAAGACAGAATATTGATATAATATTTTTAATTAACAAGGCAACGTTGCTTTCCGTGATCAATCATTTTTGAAATTCTGATTACCGATAATAATATTAAAAAAAAATCACATACAAAGATAAGAGTTTAAAAACTGCATACTGTAAATTAATATACATAATTTGAAGACACCTCAGGGACATACCTATTAGACAAAATCATGAAAAAAATATTGCACCGAGCATTAATCGAAAATGTTATTTGTTTATTACAGATTAACAAACATTTTCAACAATAATTTTATGATTACTTTTATTTCCGACCATGTCCAATCCTAATAAGATCATAATATGGGCCTCCATAGAGTAGAGGTCTGTATTAACAGTTTTTTTTTACGAGAAATAGATGTTAGTCACTTGCTCAATCTATTAAGTCCATACTCTGACTCATACACAAATTACAAAACAATATGTGTACTTGCCAGACCCAGGATTCGAACCTGAGACCCACGACGCTATAGGCCAACGCTTGAGCTGCGCAACCATCGTAGGACTGTTGGAGTGGGGATAATTTTAGTTTATAGCTAATCAAATGAGTGACATTAAGTAAATTTTACTTTTTATTCACTCATTAAGCTTGCAGAAGTCTGTAAAGTAAACAAATGAATGGTAAAAATAATCATGAAATTAAAATATATCATACGTCGTCAATAATAAATACTATTTGAATCCACCCAACCAACCGATGTATATTAAATTTTGCTCACTGAATTCACGATAGTAAACTGAATAAATAAAATCGGTCCATACTATGTAGTAATCAAATAAACTAAACTTTCCTCAGAAGTAGATAAACGTTCTGTCAAATTAAGCTGACGAATTTAAAATGACCACGGAGGGTAAGGGTTAATTCGAGTTGAAATGTGTGTTTTACCTCTAGTTTTACCTCAATCAAAAGTCGACATCGGGCCCCAGAAGCTACAATGTAAAAGTTGAGTCATCCCTATTGGACGCTTTTCACTAACTTACTTGCGATTCTATTTTGGATTATGGTACATTAAAAAGTTCAAAAGCACAGAATTCGGAGCAGAACTTTTTTTACATGAATTAACTTTTAATTTTCTCCAAAAATATTGTATGGGTTGGTGTCTGTGCATACCTCTATAAGAATACTCAATTCGTGGTACAAAATTATTTTCAGACATGTATTATAATTTGAAAGAATTCAAATTAATACTATTACATAATATACTCTATTTGAAATACAGGGGTCAACAATATTTTTGTATCTATGGACCGCATTCAATTTATTTTTTTATGTAATAGTTAGTATAAGCACAAAAAATACTTTTTTATTATTTTAATAAACAAAATAATATGTCATGTATGAGACATAAAAAATAAGATTTATAAAAATGTAACCAAATGAAAAAAATATTATTGAGGGTACTAAATATAAATATTCTTTCATTTTTTTAATTTCTGATAGGTATCTTAGAGGTGTTTCCAAATTATATACATACAAATAATATATTAGATAAAAACCAAAATACAGGTAAATCCATTACTGTCTGTGTTACCACTAAATGTGATATCTGTCCCTGGTTTTCCTTAGATAATAATTACCTTATCAAAAGTGTCTTCTTGTATTCGATATTACAATAAATTGCAGAGTCAATTTTTTTTATTGAAACACAGATTAATAAAAAAAAATGTAATTATAGCAGGGATAAATAGCCATTTGTAATTTATTTAATTAAAATATTAATAAAAATGATAAGATATATTATAATTCAGGAATTATAATATATATCACAATCAGTTTCATATATTTACAGAAGTGTCGTCTAGCACAGGGTTTCTCAATATATAGTTTGCAGACTGGCGCCAACCCACAAATAATTTTCGCCAATTTTAAAATGCCTATGCCATATGGTCAATAATAAACAATATTAAACCAAAAATCAAATATCAACTTACTATTCTGCCAAATATGCAGCAGCAAATCTCTCAGTCATTTAGAAATTAAATATTGGTTTCAAAATTTCCGAACTTTTTTTATTTAATACTTTTATTATTTATATTAATTATTTACTGATCAATTTTTGATTATTTTACCAATAGAATTTTTGTCATGTATTTTTTTGTATTCTTCATCAGATTAATGTATGTATATTATGTATATCTGTTATAAATAACTAATAAACACAAAAAATATTTAATGTTTTATTTCGTAAATTATAAATTTTAGTAAATTTTACATAATCGGTATACAATGATTCATATCTTTCAGAAGTCATCAAAGGCAAACGAAAAAAAAGCTTAAAAACTCAATGTCTTACAGAAACCGATTAATTATCATATTATAAATAAGAGCGGATATATCGCACAACAAAAGTTTAGCGGCTAATAAAAATTGTAATATTATTCTTATTTGAAAATATAATATATTTGATTACCACTGAAATCGTTGAATACAAATAATATGTATTTATCGGTATTTGAAAATATATACTGAAAATTAAAGCACATTAAATTTCGTAGATACATATTTGTGTTAATAACATATCGTAAGTCATCCTGAATTACCATATAATCAACATTACAAAGAAATTCAAACTAATCTAAATGCAGACCAAAAATGACAAATTATTCTTTAATAAAGAATAATAGAACAGAAAAAAATAACTCTTTGACAAGGGTATCACGTAGGTCATAGAATGAGTTGAAGCTGGCCTCAAAAATAATATATTATAAGTTATTAGAGAGAATATAAATCAGACATAAAATCACACATATATCACATTATTATTATCTTGAGGTTGATAAAAATACGTATTTTTCACTATTATCTCTCACTTTTCATCTCTCGCCTGTACCACATATGGCATGATAAAAAATAGTTTATTGGTGAAAAAAAAACAATATAGTGTAAAGGGACCGGAATGAAATCCACAATTCCATAGATCAGCATAATATTATAAATTTATTAAAAAGATGGTTTAAGGTAAATTTAAAATATAATTCTCGTAATTATCGACAACCACATTTCCCATATTTTTTTCAAATTTTGGTTTCTCTATTTCATTAAAAAAAATCCAGTTTAGAATTTAAAAATTAAATGATTATTATCATTGACTATTGATATTATCATGCAGTGTCAATAATTTCAGTCGTGCTGGCACTGAGTTATATATTATGTATATAAATATATTATATGCCAGTGGTGAAGAGTGGAGGTAGGCTCTGTAAATCCGACATAAATGGTATACACAAAACTTTGTCAGTCATACTTATTTGTTTTCATTGAATTAAGAATAAAAATGGCAGATGGTATTGGTTTGTTTTTAAAAATCAATTAACCCCTGCATAAAGAAAACCATAAGTAATAGATATTAGATAAAACATATTCGTCTCTAATTTAATATATTTTACAGATAGAAGAATATTTTTTTATCATTCATGATTTGGTTAGGTAGGGTTTAATACAATTTTAAAAACCACCTGCAATTTGTATTCTAGTTCAATGAAAACAAATAATAATTATGACTGACAAAGTGAACTCTATTTTTTCACATTTCTAGAGCCTATTTTTAATATTATGGTTTAGTCTAGACAGGGTTTATGTGTATTCTTAGTTGAATGAAAACAAATAAATATGACTGACAATGTTTAATGTGCACTTTTTATGTCGAATATCCACAGCTTACCTCCACCTTTTGCCATTAGTATATGCTTACTACTGCAGAGTGGCGAGCGACGACTACCTGAGAATTTTAAATAATAATATAATATCTAGACTCAGAAGAAAATATTAAACCATTTGGAAATTTGAGAAATTGGCTCTACTGATTTAAAATGGTGTGTATCAATCCTTTCCACGCGGACGGTACACCTGTTGTACACTAATTAATTGGGCATTCGATATAATTAGCATGTTATTTAAATGCTATAATTAAATAGTAATTAAATGCTCCGCAGTCAATAAGTTGATGATGAAGGAATTTTTATTTATTTTTATTTTTTTGACTTTATTATCATTGACATGTATGATACTGTTTTGACAATGTTCTATTTTCAAATTGTTAACAAAGCATTATTTTCCTTCATAAAATATTCCTACCTTTAGCAATTCCAAAGAATTTTTCACTGAAATGGAAAAATACTCTTTTTTAAAGACACGTGTCATATCATTATTTTCAACGTCATATAATATGTCATTATATATCATTGTAGTATATATATATGAGTATATTATTATGTACATGCATATTATGAGCACATGACAGAACATATTCTATGAAAGTGACTACTGATCTGTAAATAACAAGTAAACACATGAATGATATTTTTATACATGTTTATATATCGTCATCTCAATACTACAACTTAATAGATAACTCTGATTTGGCCATTGTTGGGAAAATGAAATTTAAACATTACTTAAATAAAATAAAATGGAAAATTGTGCTTGTCTAATTAGGAACAATTAAATAATGTTCAATTGCATGAAAAAATATAATAGATATATTATTTTATTTATTTAATGTATTTATGGTTTTAAAGTTATCTTATAATTTCAAAGAAAACATTAATACAGTTCCCATCTACGTCTGACTTACCTAATTTTATCATTTTGAAGAGAAGGAAATGTATAATCATATTATTTAATAGCTATCTCAAAAAACAGTGAAAATCAAGTTGTCTAGTTGTAGTGTTGAGGTGCCAATATAATTTAAAGAAATAGCAAAGATCCGTTTCTAAATGACAATTTGCCATTGGTCTTGAAAATTTGTTATTATTTACAAGCATTCAACATAATATCCATTAACACGGCTATAGTACCGATTCCAATAATCAAAAATTTATTGCGGATAACGATATTTATTTGAAAAGGTACTATAAAGTATGATGTGTATTTATATTAAAATGTGAAAGAAATAACTTTCAGGGTAATTAGCAATTAGCATCATACGATAGTATCAGATTACCAATGAGTTAGTCTTAAGACAACAATGAGTCAAGAAAACTTATAGCTAGGTACCACTAAATGCAGAGAGACTGCATAATTAGACCTTTTCTAAGTATATTTGACTTCAGTCAAAGGTAGAGGGTCTTGGATATACAACCTTGCTTTTCCCTCTATCACCCGCCTCGTCTTCACGCCCGTTATGCAGGTGCATGCAGTATTGTGATGACTGTTACGCACTCTTCAAAGTTGTGCTGAGACTGTCCCAGGAGAAACTTCCTAAACCCTTGGTTGGCGTGCACTAGAGTGTGCGTGATTCCTATTTTAATTTAGTAAATTACGGTGAATTCTCAACAAGAAAAGACTTTCTCGCTCGCTGTAAAATGCCACAAACGTTTCGTATGCAACCATCGTAGGTAACCTAATGTCTAAGATGAATAAATGCCTAGAATGGAGATATGTACCTACTCTAATTTGGTTGACAACTTTTGATAAAAGATGGCACTGAAAGTGGAATAATAATACATAATTTAAAAATACTTTTGAGAAAATATATAACCAATTGAAAAAATCTTTTTTGAAAACATACGACTCCCAGCAGGATCGATCCTGCGTATCTCAGAATTCGCGCCCACGCACATCGACCACAAGGCTATAGGCGTCCTATCTAATTGCGACAAATTTTAACTAATGGCTCTTACAATACTCTCTGAAGCGGTTTCTAAATTGAGTTTCTATTGGCAATCGGCTTTTATATTTTAAATCAAAGTAGGTAGTAATTACTTTAATTACTAACCGACGTCATGGATCACTCCAAGATTTTTTATTGTAACTTACTTGAACTTTATAATAATTGTCTGGGTGTCGTAATTTTTCAAAAAACTTTTTTTCTATTGGTTATTCTCTCAGAAGTGTTTTAAAACTATGTAAGTTCAATAAAAATAATGTTGTATTCTTATATCTTATGAATTATTCATTGAAAAATAGTTAATATAATAATCATGTTTAAAAAAATGTGAATTCTGTACGTAAACCGTAAATCTTGCTTAACTATCAATGAAAGAAACAAGACAATATTATGATCAATTCGTATGTCCATCTTGATCTACTATCAAGCAATATACACATAAATAAAACTGCCTCATCGCTTGCTTTTATGAATTTTTAAGACAAATTTTGATAAATGATAAAATGTAGCTATCTCTTCTCAATATCGTTAACATTTTTTGATAAAAGACGGTACAGAAAGAAAAAGACTGTAAACTATCACTTGGTGGCGCTTTTAGCAATGGACTGTATAATTTAAAGGTGATGGTGGATGGTGCATTACGGATCTAGGGGGAAGGAGTTTACACAAGAATACTAGGCACTGAACCTTTATGTTGAAAGGGCTGGCGCGCATTGGAACCGATTCGGTGTTCACGCACTCACACACTGGTAAACAGACGATACACTTTGATGGATGATATATGAGGTTGATGAATCGTGATGATTGGTTATATGAATGATGACAGCCGGTATCACGGATATCACAGGTATTCAAAAGTATCACTTGAATGACGGTCACACTATATCAAGCTAACCCGGCCGTGACCCACGAACAAATTTTAAATTAGTCTTTATAATAATTGAATTAATCAATAAACTGTGGTTTAGCGATAACAGGCTAACACGCACACCAGTTGTCTTGAGCTGGCTCACGCGCGACGGCAGTCTGGTAGTCACTCAACGTACATTGCAGTCACGGTCTACTCATGACCCGTAATTGCTCGTCGTCTGGTCTTGTAACAATAATGAATAAGGGGATTTGAGAAGGTGGGGAATAAGAATGACGGCCACCACAATCGGCCTAACCATAACTTCTAATTTTAGGTTAGTGATTTCGAATTATTATACTCTTGTAAGGTTTTACTTTGTCACGGTTACTATGGTAATATGTAGATGAATAAGCCGATAATAATCTGCCATAATTGCCATGCATATACGGTTAAAATGGAATATATACGGTAGCATATTATAACCATTCCGCAAATAGGGTTTCTCGATCTATGGCCCGGGTTTTTCTCCTAATGCTCTTAGAAACAGATTGAATGTCGGATCATATTAACGTTGGTCCTCTGAGCTGGAAAAAATACACGTAAAATATTATAGTCTCCGGGTGCGAGTATGGTTTTTATTATACAAAGTAATATATTAGGCGAAGCGGTTGCCTTCTGAAAATTTGTTGTGACAATGAAATTTGTTCGTGATATTACGACTAGTTTTTGTAATGTTTTATTTTGTAAGAAATTGGTTAGTCTTTCATTGTATTTTCTATTTATTTATCGTGCTTTTTATTACGATATATTCAGTAGAGTAATTCTTGGTTCCCTTGCAAAAAAATCTAGACCACCACACGCATACCGTAAAAACACGTAATTTTTCGAATAGTTTTTTTATGAAATATTTATCGACTACCTAATAGTTCCCTTCAAACCAATCCGTCCTGCCCTACAGTCGGTCTTAATTGAGCGTATCATGAGGCCCTACGGTTGTTGTGAAGCATCACCAGTTGTCTACGCCTGGAAATGTCTCGGGAGCAGATGCCACGTACTTAAGTGTGCATTAATTGAGTTTACATAGACTTTCTAATGAAAAGTGCCCATGAAAAAGAAGAGCACGGTAAGGTAACAAAAATAAAAGATTATTATTAATAAATATAATTAGTACAAAAAAATAAGGCTAAAACAATACGGACATACACAACTATGTGAAGAGACCTTCACGTCCGCAATACGACGCCGCATTTTTTTTAAACGCAACAAAATTAGCCTTTGTGGCGATCGAGTCGGACCGTGTCCGGAAACTTGTACGTATGTAGTTCGGTAGTTCGCCGTATCACACTTCACGGTGAAATGTTTAATTATTAAAGATCGTCCAACCTCTTTGGGTCGTACAGGACTGACATAAAATTCATGTCTAAATAAAACACGGATCTTGTCGGTTTACGCTTTACAGGAAGCCAGCAGCAAAAAAAATTGAAAATAGCCGATTTACTGGATTATTGTTAGGTTAGGTTAGGTTTTCATTCTTAAATTCATGAATTTTGTCAAAATCAGCCATGAAAATTGAATTAAAAAAAAAACTGTGAAACGAAATTGCTCCGCAGGCACTGGCTAATTTTTTAATGTAGGCGCAAGGAACAAATTTATAAATAATTACGAGATAAAAAGAACTTTTTATATACCACGTTTTTAAATTTTGTTAAATCATATAAACTTGACAATTCTATGTATTAATAATTTAGGACAAATAAGGCAATTGTCAACAAATCATTTTTTTGCTATTTTGCAACAAACAAACAAATATAGAATACTGAAATGTCATTTTGATTTCCATAGTAACGCACGTATATATTTATAATTCAGTTGCTAGGATCATTCCCTTAGCAACCAATAATAGTGGATTGGATTACGGATTTCTTCCGAAATAACTTTTCATACAAAACAAAATTAACTGAAAATGAATTCAATTCTACTTAAAGATGGCTAAAAGTATTAAAAGAATGCATTCGCATCGTGTTCTGGTATATTCTAAAAGTTTCAAATATCTAACTAGTCGGGAAGTTTAAGTTTAAGAAGAAAAATCGATTGCAAGATTTGTACTGGATAAAAAACCACCGGACAAACAAGAACACGAGCTAAGAAAAACGTGGTAAAAAGTGAAAGTTTTAATGTTTAGACACTTTTAGGAAAATATTGTGAAGGTTTGATTTAGTCAAAGATAATAACGAAACCTTTATGTATAGAGTTGAAGTCCAAAAGTATCAAAGTGAAGCAAAAAAATGACTTCTAATTTTTATACAGACTCTAATACTTCTCCAGTACGTTTCCTTTTTACGTCAAACTGCAACTTGCTTTAGTAATTTTTGTAGTCAAACTATAAAACGCCCCGCCAGATTCAACATCTTTGGTTTTTCCCAAGATAGCAGCAAGAATTTTTATTGCAATATGATGAATTCTTCAGAATTTCTCGGTTATTTGAATGTAGGTACCCACTTTCCTTGAAGCAAGATTGCACATCATGGGTTGTGACTTGTGACATTTATTAATAAAATCGCGTAAGGTACAACTGTATAACCTACTAATGTCTGTTTACATCTAAGAGAAACTATTGTTAGACACATTCGCGTGACAGAACGATCCTACTTCCTGATATCAGGAGTAGGTATATCTAAATATTATTAGACAGTTTTTTTATAACAATAACAATACTTTGGGTCCACGTTGGTTGCCAGTTATAGTATGTTATAATCTTTATAAAATAGAAACACTTCCGGTTTTAGTATTTATTTCGAATTTGCAGAGATTAATCAATAATACCAAAGAATACTTCAAACGGTACACGAATATATTAACAAGATAAAAATGACTCGCTCGACCAAATAACCAGATAAACTTGCCAAAGGATTAGTTCAGGTCAGGTAGGTATCCCATTTGAAAACTAGATACCACACTTATCACCACAAACGAATCTTAATAAAGATGCTTAGTCTCAAAAAAAAGGACCTGTGTGATCAAAAGGGTAAGAGCTAATTTGACTTAAATGACTGGCTGTGAGATATCTGGGTTGCCAATTACGGAGCTAAAAAAGAAATAAATCTTAATTCATCTACATAGTGCTTGCGATGTCCAGTCAATGGGCAGCGCCATCTATGGATCTCTTTTCGAAGTTACGCCGCTGTATATAGAGTTAAATCCTACATAGCGCTTGCGATGTCTAGGCAATGGGCCATCTGCCATCTGCCTGCTATAATCTTTGTTTTATATAACAACATTGTACTCATGGTTCTACCTGCCATGCTATTTATTGGAACGATGTTTTTTCATTTGACACTGTCAACATATCTGGTTCTAAGGTCGAAACCTAAGTCTGGCAATTTTAAATGTTGTTTTCTCAAAATACGACGTGTACTGCTCCAAAACATGTTTACTAAACGTTTATTGTCAATAAGGTATGGGAAGATAACTTACACTCCATGGAAACGCATATTATAATGCTTAGGAACTTAAATGGTAATTTATCTTTTTTATAGGTCATAAAAATAGCACTTACTGACATACTTCAGTCGATTCATAAACCACCCATGGATTTAACGCCGTTGGACGTTGTTATGTTAGATGACTGACAGAAGTGGGTATGTACAGAGAATCTGTCGACTGTAAAAAAAACACTTTCGGGAAAATACAACTGAAATTTTTTCGGGCACTTATGCATTACGATTTTAAGAAAATTAAATTATTGTTATGAATATTATCAAAAATCGAATTGACTATGAAAGTTATAATAGTTTTGGTACCAAATCTGTATCTTCCAATTATTTAGTTTTTGAAAAAATCAAACATAAGATTCACTGGTTCTTAAGTATAGGCATTCTCACTAAACATACTTACATCTGAATTGTATCGACATGTACCTCTTTTTCTGTAGATACAGTTTATTTTTCCTGCAGAAAAATATATTATTGCTAATCAACGATCTAAGATAATGTTTTATATTTTGATTCTGCATCCGAAACCTAAAACTTAGTATACTTATATTAATAAGCCGGAACATAAAGTATTTATTTATTTAAGAAAACCAAACATTGTAAACATAACAGATCAAAATTCGGGACATTCACAACAAGAGATTTATAACAAATATTACCCTCGCAAGTGAAAAGAAAAAATAAAAAACCTAAATATTTTTTATTTCAAAAAAAAAAAATGCACAGCACATCATTGAAAATGGAATATTTAGGGAGGGCATTGACTAGTCTTGCACCCCTCGCTATTGGTGCCTGATAGACTTGCCTCGAGGAAACAGTTCGGACTCAGAATAGGTCATGGCTGCGATCACGTAGGTAATTGACAGGCGAATATAAATTTAAATTCTTTAGGACGCCAAGATTGGAAATCATCTCTCGTGATAGCAGGCAAAAATGACCTACGAGTTTCAAAAGAGTGAAAAGTGAGCAAGCTTTGTAGAAAGACAGTTGGAAAGTAATCGTTTCATGGATTATTGAAAGGAAAGGAAATGTCTTAAAATAAAGACTTCGAAGAAATTTCTTCGGGACGCACTCTAAAATAAGCTTGTAGGAAACTTCGTAAGGACTCTAGATCAGGGTTTCCCAAACTTTTTCTGCAATGAAACACTTCGCAAACCCGGAAATTTTAACGGAACACTTAGCTTATTTTTTGGATTGATTCCTCCTAGTTAAAACTAAAAAAATATTATTAAAACACATTATTTATTTAGTAATTACATAATTTTAAATATACAACTATAATATAATATAAACATAAAAATATGAATAAATAAAGCACTTAGGTCATGACTTTGATAATTTTGTGTCCTTGAATTGCATATCTTCGTGATATCAGGCACAATATTGGTAAGTTGCATTCTAATATTTGCAGTGGCGTCGAGCCTGTTGATGCACTTTGACTTCGTTGCAGCATAAAAAGAAAATCCCGCTTCGGATAAATAGTTAGTAGAAAATGGAAGTAAAACAATCATGGCCCCTACATCCTGAAGCGGGCCCTCAGGCTAGGATCTTACCTATCTCTTATGTTAAAGGCAGTGTGACACATCACATTAACATTTTTCAAATTGTGTTACAGCTCAAATTAAGGGCCCTTATTCAGTGTATTATTAACTATTTTTTTCTATTTTAATACATCTACTTTCATCATGGAGTTGTCGAGTATCAATACGCAATAATCAAAAAATATATCGTTCAATTATATAATTTAAAATTAACAAATGTTTATTAAATTTTTTTTTTTTTTTAACTATTAAAGAAAATTTGTGATGTGTGTTTATCTTACTTATCTGATCACTCCACTACGCCGGGCCCATCCAGAGCCCGTGCCCACAGGTTAAAGCCCTGTTAGCCCCCCTTTTGAAAAATTGGGGTACTCTTCTGACAAACTCGCCCAGAAATCATTTAAAGGCTGGTCTTCAAATCAGAGTCACTAATTAAATCAATAAAATTTTCATAGTCACTTGCACCTAAGCCTACTGGTTTAGCTATCACAGAAAATGGATTCCGAACCCAGGAATCGTCCTTACTAGTTTTCAGAAAATATTGTAAAAGTGTATAAAACCTTTCCAAATTGTCGCAGAACACCTATTTAGGTTCGGCAGAACACTGGTGTTCCGCGGAACATAGTTTGGGGAACCCTGCTCTAGATAATGGACCTAAATTAAAGAATACTATGCACTAACGAGATAATTGTTTGCAAATTCTTACCGCTTGAATGACACTCAACGCAATGTCAATACATGAAAACATTACTATCAAATTAAATGTTATTCTTTTTAAATTGTCCATGTAAAGAAGTACGCGTTAAGGGCGGACGTGCTCAGCGTGGGTCAAAATGGAGCTTTTTTCTATATTGCATGATCCTGGACATACCTTAATCGTTGTAGATAATCTATTTATATAATTTTGAAGCCTTAATATCCGTTATATTTATTTTAAACATTTGATGACTGCATAAAGTATTTTTATTACATAAAATAGTATTCTTTTAAACCTTTCGCTCTAATGTTTTAGAATATAGTCATATTTCAGTACATAGATGTGCAGTGGTGTTAAAATTATTTACATTTGCTTATTTTTAAACGCATTTATAAAACCATCAGTATAATTTATTTCGACACTATTATAGTGAAATATGTCCCCCCTTCACGAAACCACGCGTCGCTGAAATAAAAAAAATCTGTTTAAATGGCCATACTGACTAGTTTGTCGCATGTGAGGAAATTTGTACGTATGCAGTTCACCGTATCACACTTCATTGTGAAATATTGTATCGAAAATATAGTATATTAAAGACCATCCAACGATCCAACCTCTTTGGGTCGTATAGTACTGAGATAAAATTCATGTCCGAATAAAACGCGGTTCTTGACGACTTATTTTACAGGAAGCCAGTGGCAAACAAATTTTGAAAATAGCCGATATACGGATTATTTGTTAGGTGAGTTTAGGTTAGGTTAGGTTTTCATTCTTGAATTCATGAATTTTGCCAAAATCAGCTATCAAAATTGGCGCGATTCCTGCCCTGCTTCCTGTAAACCGATTTGTGTCTAAAACACTATATACGTAATGAAAACTACCGAAATACAAAGGAAAGACAGTAGAAAATATGTATGTAATTAAAGTGCTGAAATAGAGATGATAAGAAAGCTCACGGCAAAATGCGCTACAGTAAAATGTAATACGTACAATTTACATGTAACCAGTTTGTCAGTGCAGTTGAACATGCTTTCCATCATTGCAAAAAAAAATTTAACAGTTTTTATAAAATGTTTATTATGTCGGTCTGAACTACGCGCTGCAAGTCTCATATGGTGGGAGGCGCGAGATGTGGCGATAGACCGAAGAAAGTGCTGGTGCGTCGAAAGGCGCTGTAAGTAATTAAGCAGTAAATTAACTATTGTGCTACAATTTTACCTTGAATATGCGCAGATGCAATTTTTTCTAGTTCCCAGAAATTTGGCAGGCCGAATGTGATTATTGTGACGGTTGCTATTCTCGATTGCACTTAAACACATTAGGCTGTTGTGTAGTTTTCTCTTACCCAGTGCCGATCCAATTATGTCTTATTTTCTGTCAAAACTATCAAACCTCACTTCAATGTGGTTTGTTTATAGTGTATTTAGATTCAGTATATTGATGTCAGCATAAGTTAAAATTCTTCTTCTTCTTCGGCCATATCCACCCCTTAGTTGGAGAATATGGACACCACGCGGTACCTCCAAGAATTATTTTCGTTCGCCAGTCTTATTGCACCGTTACAGGTCATACCAGCATCCCGTAGCTAAACTCGGTAGATAGTATTTAGCAGCCATCCTGGACGCCGGAATCCGGTTTCCTTGAAGAACAAATAGGCCAGGTTGAGGTTCTCTTCTGACATCCGCAGCAAGTAGCCAAGTCAAGTACAACGTCACTTCTTCACTCTCGTTGTGATGAGAGGCTAAGGAGGAAAGTCATACCACTGCACACCCAGTTTCCATCGCAAACATCTGTTTTTAAAGCTCCAGTATACTGTTACCTTCGTAAGGTGCCATGATTTGCTACCGTAAAGCAGCACCGTTAGAATGCAAGTACAATCGTGAGTTCCAGATATTCCAGCCATCACCATTAAGATAGCGTATTCTCTCTGCAAAATACCATCTGTACCCCAAGGTATTTTGAGCTATTTAAATTACATCTTATGAAAATATTAGTTTTATTAAAAATACAACTCTTATCTTTTCCAAGCCGGCAATGTTTGATTTTTAATTCAATTATTACTTGCCTAACTCTACCTTAAACAAAATTTTCATGACAAGTTACAAGAGAATTTTAAATGATTTCAGTGAAAATAATTAAGTTTAAGCTCGTTGAAGATGTATAAAACGTAAGACAATAGATTAAATTCGCGGGAAGCTTTTTACCTATAATCCAGACTTTAGAATAAAACAATTGCACCGAAGCTCGCAAGAGGGATTTTTTCAACTCATGATCAAATTATCTTTTAATTTATCTTTTCGAAAGTTTATATAAGAAAATTCTTTTTGATTTTTTAAAAAAATACTCCCGTTATTAAATTATTTTATAAAACAGCGACGGGCTAAAAAATAATACAGGTGATAAGTATAAAAACTATGTCCGGTATCTGCGATGGATGAGTGGTAGAATATCTTCTGAACCCGTTGGTCATGAGTTAAAATTTAAAAAATAGTTGAATTCGAGAGGCGATCAAAATTTTCATCGGACTACGTATCTAATAAAAAATCATTACTTTCTCAAGAAGACTATAATATTGCCTCAAAGCCGTTGAAATGACTTATGATAACAAAAGTTTCAAATAAGGAATGCGTACTGTATAGTATAGGGCAGTGAAGGCGAACCCATGGCACGCGAGATAATTTTGTATGGAAAAAAATATCTACAATAATTTAAAAAATAAATGAATATTATAATATTATAAAATAATGACGACATAGCCATGCGTATTTTCTTCGGTCTGTAATATTATTTTTTACCAATAAATTACCAATCGATACACAAACAGAAACGACGAAAATCATGCATCCATGACAGATCGCATAGTATAAAAAATATCATGCAAATACTCTCCATGAATAAGCATTCTTAAAAACTATTTTTTCACTTTTTCCAGGAAAAACTGATCGGCATGTCAGAGAAAAATAATATTTGGAAAATTTTGGCACGCGTACGTAAAAAGGTTTGCTAACCCTGGTATAGGGGAATGCCCTTATTCTTCTAAGGCTTTTGGTCTTTCAGTAATGAGTTGCCGTGAGTGTGATTAATTTATATGGCATTTTAAATATCAATATAATAAATTAATATTTTTTTATTGCAACATTATAATTATGTAATAATAAATAAATGTGTAAATATGTCCGTTTAATCTATTATAACTCAAAAATAACTGGGCTAATAATAATGAAACGTACAGAGATTATAGACTATTATTATGAGTGAATACTTAAGCGGGAACCACATTGAGGTGCATGTCATGGACTATCACGTGAACTCACGGCGATAAAAATGTCTACGGTTTGTCATTTTGCAGAATATTTTGAAGGTGCACCATCTCGTAAATTCACTGAAGAATGACACTGGTGAAGAGTGCCTATTATAATGTATTAGTAATTTGAATTATTATTATTTATTCATGCTTATTATTTCAATTAATTTTAACAGTTTCTACGTGTGCGTACATTAAAATTACGTTTGACATGACATCCATAGATAATATTTTTAATAGAACCCAACTTAAAGACCATAGATAATAGACAACATTCTCATAGAAAATATATAGTGCCAACCGCTAAAAACAAAAAATCGTGATTTTGACATGACATTCGAAAAGTGCAGGCATGATATAAACGTTCAAAACGTCATGCAGGTGCCGATGCAGTGCAGTTCAACGTGAAATTCCCTCATTCTCGTTTTAATGATTACGGCAGATTTTGTCAACTGACAATGTTCGTTTAAAGGTTCAAAATGTGCTACGGGATGGGAGCATCAGTCTGGTAATATTTTAAACACCAAGAACAACGAAATTACACACCTTTTTCCCCGTAGCAGCAGCCTGTGATAGTTGGCGACAAGCACCGTGACATGCACCTCAGTTTGGGTCGCACTTTAGAGACTACAACGCACTTGTAATAACATAATAAGTGAAGTAAGGTTTAGGTGGATAACTTTGGGCCAAGAAATCTTATGGTTAATATATTTTCTTTATATTTTTTCAGTGTGTAATCTGTTAACGTTTTATTTTAGTATTTCAAGCAAAAACATGTTGCAGGCGATTATTAGTTTGAAATAAACTTAATGCACGGTGAAAATAAATGAGAACTAATATATACTTAAATGACATATGTTGTGAGATCAATCTTTGATTGTGATACATTCCTAATATATATATGCAGAATAATAGCGAATCAAATATCTATTGTTTAAGATATCAAATTGCTCTGCAGTAAAATACTCCCAGCGAACCAATTCCCAGCAAACAAAATCTTAGCTAAATCAGCAAGTTTATTGCGGTGTATTAGCTGAATAAACACTTTTCATGTATTATATTTTCGTACAACTGTAATAACAAATAATATTTCTTTTCGCTACTCAATTTAAAACGCTGACTCTATATTTAGTTCAATATGATTATGTAACAGAATTTAATGTTAATGTGTTAATTTTTATTGTATAAATAACGAAGAACAATTTTATTTATCTCAATGTCACTCGAATCAGAGTACTTAGCTAGTAACTATCATGTATAATATACTATTGTACCGATACGCTGCTAATAAATCTCACCTTGCTACATCGTAGACTTCGTCATTATCATCATCCTCAACCTACATATCGAACACCACACTAGAGTGACCCCAACATAATATATAAGCAAGTATAAATATACATTATAATGTCAAGATATATAATGTTACCTGATATATATATGTATTATATTATATGTTACAAAAAGTCATTTCGATTTCTGCTTCGCATCATTCAACATGTGATCAAACTCGACGGAAATAAATAAGAAAGAAATACAAAAAATACGTAATATCCACCATTTTAGCAAAACTCGGCGTTTCGAAATACTCTAATAAAAGGAGTGAGTATATTATTTTCTCTAATAAATCTACAATTTATTCTTGAGTATATAATAGTGTATAGACTATATTATTATAATTTAGATAAGAATACTGCCAGTATTAATTAAAATAAACTACATTATATATTACTAATTTCACTTGTTTAATAATAAGCAGAAACGGTTTCATCAGTTTCAAAGGGATATTTTGAACTATTATAGAATATTATTACAAAATAATAAAGGTAAAACTATTTATTGAAGATATTATACACAATAATTAAATACAGCTTCTAAGAAATTATTAATTTTGTTAGCATTTACTTGGTAGAATTCCATTTTACAAGAAATGAAAATATAATTAATATTAAATTCTACAGGTTTTTAAAAAAGGTTTGTCGATAGCTATTTCGGTTGTAACACCATTATCAAGACTATAGAATTTAATATTAATTATATTTTCATTTCTTCTAAGAAATTCTCTGTTTAAAAATATATCAATTAAAACTAACTAGCTTCTCAGAAAATATTATGATAATCGTATTTAGGTACTTAATATGTATGTGTAAAGTGAAGTATTCAATAACGGTTACTACATTTATTGTGATTAATAGGTATAGTGTATTTCCGCCACGAATTTATAATTAACATTATGAAAGAAACGAAAAACTGTCAGTGTTACTGACTCAGTATTAAGCCTAGTTCAGATTTTACTACTATTTTAGTCGAGTTGCGAATGATTTACTTACCACTAAACTCTTTGGTACCTCAATAAACATGTCCGAATACAGTATATTAGTGATGAAAAGAGTTTAACAAAAAATAAAATAAAAAAATAATTGTAATGGCTACATTAGAAAAAGTGGAGGAAGAAATTAATTAGTGGGAGAAAAGAAAATGGATCAATAAGAGATATGCACTAGGAGTTTGTTTTTTATGGAGTGAACATTTAAATAATTACAAGATATAAAGAACTTTTTATATACCACGTTTCTAAATTTTCTGTTGAATCATATAAACTTGACAACTCTATGTATTATTAAAAACTTTTTATTGTATTTGATAGAAATACTGAATAAATATAGAATACTGAAATGTCATTTTGACATTTCATATTGATTTCCATAGTAACTCACGTGTATATTATTAATTTAGTTGCTAGGATCAAAAATCAAAATCTTCAAAATCAAAATCTTCAATCGTCCAATACAAATCTTGGACAAACAAGAAAAAATTTATACCGGACACAAGAAAAAATCTGTACCGGACAAACAGGAATACGAGCTAATTAAAAATCGTGTTAAAATCCAATAATGGTTTAAATATTCCGACACAAACTTTAAAGTTGTATCTTCGCTCTAATGAAACCACATTTTTGCGAAAATACTAATGAACATGAATTAAGATTATACTCAGACTTATTTGGTAGGTATATAGAGTCGAGGTCACTACTCGTCCAAAATGGATTGACTCGACTAAAGTGATTTTACTAAATTACTTGAATAAATATTTTATTTTTTGTTCATAATATACGAGTACTTTTAGTTAGTCACTAAATTACTCGTTACTTGACTAAAATACTAGCATAATTTGAACTAGTCTTTAATGACAGTAATATTGAGTGTGTGGGTATGTTTTATAAAATAATCATTCCGTAATACCTTGTCATTGTATGCGGCGGCCAGTGGTGAAGTCTTTAATAATAAATAGAATACTGGAATAATTTTACATGTAGCAACTTTTTAAGTTGTCTGTTCTTCAAGAAAAAGTAACGGAATGGTTTTTCGTAATCAGTATGCTGGAACAAGGGGTTCCATTACTTGTGAACTTTTCTATCTCACGTGGGGCAAATGGCTTAATCATTCGCGGTGGAACCAATTACTGAAGTTTCTCGCACAGTGGGATATAGCGGTTTTTGCAAAACGCTCAGATGCCGTGGAAGGGTTAACGTTTAAAACTTTAAACAAAGAAGTTGGCTACAACAATGAAGCAAGTTGAAAAACTATTAATCATGAAAAATGTCGCCATCTTTAGCTTGTGCGTTGTTACATAGCAATCGATGATCGAAATACTCACTCTTTCAATGTAATATATAGCTAAATATAAGTTTGTATTATAGATAGCATTACACTTGACAAGATTAATATGTTATAGATGAAACAAAAAACCTATATCAGCGTTTCTCAACATTTTATAAAGAATGGGTGAATTTTTATTTGATTATTTTTATATGTCCAGAATACCATCCATAATATTATATATAACATAAACATAGACCCCTCCAAACTAATCCGCCCCACAACACACTCGGTCTTAATTGAGCGTATCACGAGGCCCTGCGTTTTGATGTGAAGCATCAGCAGTTTTTATGCTCAAGTGAGCTTTGTTTGCAAATGTTTAATGATATATATGATACAAAAAATAAAGCTAAAATAATACGGACAAACAAAATTATGTGAAGAGATCTTCACGTCCTCAATATGACGCCGCAATTTTTTTAAATGCAATATAATTGACCTTATATTATATAGAAGTTGGTCATGGAAAAAAAACTAAGGAGAAAAAGTAATATATTGAGAAAGTAATTACTTTCTTTATCTGTATCCATTGGATTTACGCCGATCTGTTTTACTAATTTACCTCAAAGCGTCTTATCTATTTTTTTTACCATGTGCGATCATACTTATATTATAATATGGGCATACATAGAGTGAAGGTTTTGCATTAACAGATTTCGTTTTTACGAGAAATGGATATTAGCCACTTGCTTAACCTATTAGGTCCATAATCTGACTCATACACAAATTGAAAAACAATTTGTGTACTTGTCAGACCCAGGATTCGAACCTGGGACACACGACTTAGACTGGCGCTTAAGCCGCGCGGCCATTGTTTGCATCAAATAACTCTATTCTAATTACGACGAAATAAACTAGTAATTTTACATATTGGAATGCTTATCATTTTGCGATAATTTTTGGCTATCGGCTATTGTGTTTTTAAATAAAAGTATTAATTAAGTGCCCTAATATTAATTACCCTTTGATCCAAATTTGGTGTATCTAAGGTGTTTTATTACAGCAATGTGTTAGATTATCTTAAAATGAGACATTTGAATACAAAATTTAGCTATGCTATTAATTCTTGCTGGAATTTTTTAATATCGTAAAATACCGAAAAATTCGTATGTAGGTTATGTAAACCAAGCAAAAGACATCAAACCAAAACACGAGCCACCATTTTATTTTTGAGGCTACCAATAGAAGAAGATAGGTGTACTCGTTCGATTCAAAAATGGAACTGCTCCAAAATTCCTAATACGAAATGCGTGTAAGTCTCCTATCTATAGTTCAAATTCCTTGGATTAGTTAGAAACACTACGCGACAACATCTCAAACGATCTCTAGTCTTCGAAATATGAGTTTACGGAGTATAAACATAATATTAATATTTGAATCATTTGTATTTCAAATTGAAATTTTTATTATTATAATACAAAATCCTTAAATTTGAAAATCGTATTACTTTACCTAGATATAAAGCTGTCATATTATTAAAAAAGCTAAGGGTGTAGACGATATTCTGTCGAAGCTTAAAAATAGGCCTTGCTCATAAAGTCTCTATGCTTTTTTATTCCATTTTTCAAATTTCAATAAGCCCATATTGCCCAATTTAAGGGTGCATCTAATTTTCTACCTCGTATAGAATATTTCAAATAAACTTCCATGGCAAATATCCTATATTATACTTTGAGAGTTGAATATATTTAGGGAACACTGTGAAAGAAAAGATAAATAGTTTTTTTCATAAATTTTTGTTATAGTTGATTTTCTTGATAAATTTTTCCGAAAATTTATAGTGTTTATGATTTTTAAGTATTTAAGATATCGCTAAATGTAGGTATACTAAAAATTTATTTGACTGAATACCGAAAAGTTCTATGTATTATCAATATCTGAAAGGTATTGTTAAGTACCTACCTTTGCCCATTGTGAGCGACAAATTTAATGTACAGAATTTCCCAGCAAATTATCCAGGGAAAGGTCAACATTATAGGAAATACGTCGTATTTCATGGCTTAAGAGCCTCCGTGATCGGTACGAGTGTAGCTCTACCGAAGTTTTTCGGGTAATATATGACAACAAAGTAAAAATTGTCTTGACGGTGGCCGACCTTTGATAGGGTATGGCACAAAGTGAAGAAAATAATTTTGTTGTAAGTAATGTCTGCAACCCAGTTCAATCTTACTTGATTATACATAATTTGAGCTTGTGTGAAATAAAGTATATAACTACTAGGACTAACCAGTAAAAAAAGACACCCAGCAGAATTCGAACCCGTGCCGCCTGGGAATCGCGTCCATGTGATATGATCGCTAAGGTATGTGTATACTATCTTGTTGATATATAGCCGTATAATATAACAATATAATTAAATAATATAATTAATAATATAAGAATAAAGTAGTACGTGTTTACATCTAGCGCTCGCTGTTCGACGCTGCTAGATACCGATTATTGTTTGTAAGAGGGAGACAGATTTTTCTTCCCACTCTTACGCCGCACCTGTGTGTGCGGCGTGATACTAGTTAGTTCTCTTCGGTTATTTGATAACGCGCGCATATAAAATGTAATCTTTCTGTATAATAATATTCATGCAGTTTAATCTAAATAAAGTTAATCGTATATTAAAACTACGTTACATATTTACGCACCTCAAAACAATCCACTATTCCCAACATATCTAATTGTTACGAAACTAGCTAGCGGTTTGTACAATTTTCACTAAAGCGCTTTCTAAATCGTCAGGTTCTTGTATTTGAAATCAAAGTAATAATATTTTACCTTACTTACTAACTTGTATCAGGGTCATTTCAAATTTTTGTTATAACGTACTTGCACTTGCAATAGTGGTTATATATTTATCACAGGTTATTTAAAATTATGTATGTTCAACATTCTTATATCTTGTGAATTTATTATTCGCTTATTTTATCAGTTCAAATATTATTAAAAAAAAGTGAAAGCATAATTTAGATGTCGCCATTTTTTTCAGTCAATGGTAAGTATGTCGTTTCCACGTCTCATTGATCCAGAATTTATAAAAAAAATGTCCAATCTCATATTATTTTATGTTTTAATGAAACACCTCTCATTTGTGATGATAACAAATTAATAATAGATTTACATTTCAAATATATCTCAATCAAATTTGACATGTTCTGTGAACATAGTATTATTATTTATTCAATAATCAATACATATGGTTAGTATCAGATCATCAACTTCCTATTTTGTTATGTTTTGGCTTCATTTCCTGTTTTCATTGCTGCATTTTTATTTCTTAATAAATTTATACTTACATATTTATTAATTGTTTTATATGAAAATGCGTTAAAAATGTTATATTGTGCAAGATGAAATATTTCCTTATGTGCCAGCGAAAATTGTATTCATGTGGAGGTCACATTTGGCCAAATATGTTCCTATAATCTTAACTCATGCTCTATATAGGTAAAGCCACTTTGCCCGCCTAAAAGAACGGATAAAGTAAACCAATAAATTCGGAAACCTTTTTAGCAGAAAAAAACAGACATGTTTTTTCGCAAGACTTAAATTATTGCGAACAAACAACGTGATGTATTTACATGAATAAGCTGCCGTTTTCTTAAATATTATATTTACTCTCTTGGGGTTGGTTTATGACAAATTTTAAAGATAGTTAAGGATTTTTTTACATGTTATACTTCTTTAGGCGCGTTTGGGAAATCAAATCAGTGTGTATTTTTGGCGTGTGACATGTAACCAATGACATTAATATGGACGAATCATCTGGAAAAGAAACTGACACTCACTTTATTGTCGGGTCTGCCGAATGGCATAATCTGTTCTAACGCGATTACAATAAAGATGATATTGCTATAAATTCCTGATGCTTTTTGTTGAGTCTGCCAAATGGTTCGAACGGGTTCGCTCAAATGAATATTGACATTAGAAACACTGCTCTAACGCCATTACAATAAAGGTCATATTGCTATAAATTCCCGATGCGTGATATCGCATAATGGAAATTGCGTGACGTCTACCAAACATGCGAATTTACTTGCTAGCTACTGTAATGAGTGCGTCGTCCATTAATAATGTCATTGCATGTAACACATAATTTATTTTTTCACACGAAAAAAAACGCACTCGATTGGATTCGAACCATCGATTGTTTAGTTATCAGCCGAACGCACTACCTTTACGCCACAGTATGATACTGCAATCGTGATATTATAGTTTAGAATTATTCCGTTGCCAAAGCAGCGAATTTATTATTATCGGCCATTTGCAATTCCTTACGCAAACAAGATATTAAACGTCAGAGTGACATTTGGTACTATAAAAATAAAAACAACGAAAAACCATTATATAATTTAGCAATATAAGTTATAGTGTATAGAAATAAACCAACGGCGTTCCAATAAGCGGTCCTTTTTCTTGAGTGTGTAATTTAACAAGATAATTAGGAGTTAGTCAAAGAATCTAGTTTATCACAAGTTTTGTTTTTGTTTTGTTACGCCAAAGAATTATAAGTTCTAACGCACATAAGTATATACACCGATTTTTTAAAAAATAAATCAACAAATATTTTATTTGTCCTTACATTTTGTTTATTATCTTCACAGCTAAGATATAAGGATTGTAAAATATATATGAGCCGCTTAGAATCATAACTCACATATTGCAATTTTGTCGTTTTTTAGTTAAATATGCCAAGTGATTCTAAATGAATTAATCTATATACCGAAAAATAGTTGAGTATTAAAAGTCAATTTAAACCATGTGAAAATCGTTGACAAAGTTCATTGTTGGTGTAATATGTCGTATATTTCAAAGAATAGAGTTTTGTCACCAACGCCTTCCTAACCAATCGGGGAGCTCTATTTCTCATAGTATGCTGTATGTCTGCAACGTTAGGAGTATTAGGTATATATATTTAAAAAAAAAAAAAAAGTTATTCGACTCTCTCACTCATTAATATTCTAGGGAGTTCAATACCGTTCTTCTAATTACAAAAAATAGTGCTCTGTTGGTTTTTAGCGATTATCTCAAAACTTGATTTTTGGAATATGTGAGTTATGATTCTAAGCGACTCATATATTGTATGCCTCGGCGGCAAAGGGTGGAGGTAAGCTGCTAAAATCCGCCATAAATAGTGCACACTTAACTTTGTCTGTCAAAAGTATTTCTTTTCATTGAACGAAAACTACAATGTGCAGATAGTATTTGGTAGTTTTTAATATTTAACTAAACCCTGCCTAATCCAAGCCATAGTAGATGACTTATAGAAAAAAAATATCCGTTTATATATAAAATAATTTTAATTATATCAATAAACCATACATAATTTAAGATATTTTATGGATAGAAGAATATTTTTTATCGATTAAGGTTTGGTTAGGACGGTTTTAATGATTTAAAAAAATACTAACCAACACCATCTGTAATAATACGTATTCTTAATTCAACGAAAACAAAGTAGTATGACTGAAAAAGTGTGCAAAATTTTTGTCGAATCGCCCATAGTATACATAAACTTTTATGGTTTGGTTTAGACACGATTTAATTGAATTAAAAAAAAACTAACCTGCACCATCTGCAAATTGTATTCTTAGTTCAACGAAAACAAATAATTGTGACAAAGTTTAGTGTGCATTATTTATATTGTATCTTTACAGCCTACCTCCACATTTCGCTACTGGTCACAATGTCTAAATAATTTGGGCTAATTTACCATAGTTGAGTCTTTTTATAATAAAAATCCAAAATTCTTAACATTACGAGTGATCCCGACACCTGTTCGAATAATTGTAAAAAACATTAGTTCAATTAGATAAGACACGCATAGCACAGTGGCCATTGCACATGGGCGTGAATCCCGAGGGGCGTAGGTTGATATCCTGCTGGATGTTGTATTATTTTTAAAAAGATTTTTCTAGTGGTTATATATTTCTTAGAAGCATTTTCAAATTATATAGGTATGTTTAATAATTAATTATTAACATGTGGATACATAATACTATATTATTTTTGAGAATGAGAAGGGTATTTTAACAATGTATTGTAGGTATTAATAATGATTTACCTGATCCTAATTTTTCTGATGCTTCGTTTTTATGATACTCCTCGTAAAATCGTATTGTTATTATATTTTCATATTGTTGTGTGATTTTTTTATCTTTAAAATATGTAGGTACCAATACAGATGCATGTAAAAATAAAATATTCATTCGAAATAAGACTTTCTTTTCCCTCCACCACCCGTCACGTCTCCACACTCGTTATGCATACGTATACTGTGGTGTAACGAACGGTGATCTTAACACTTATGCTAAGGGTATCCCAAGCGCAACTTCCCAAGACCTCATTTCTTCCCAAGACTGCCTTAATAACTCATTTAGTGCTAACACCGCGACTGGCGCGTTTGGGGTCCTTGGCCAGGGAAAGGGACGACTGGCCTCCGGACAATTGGACGCCGCACTGTCGTAGACACGTATACAGAACGTAGACGAGGTATTTTAATCAGTTTCTATCTACTACATGGTAGTTTGAATTCATTTTACTCTTAACATAATGTATTCTTTATCGCGGATTGAGAATTACCATGCCGAAGGCTTTATATAAAATAAAAAACTCTTTTTCCGTTGGAACTTAAACATATGCACGATTAAATCATTATTTACGTGTGCATATATAAATTCTCACCAACTATTCAATCATAATATAATAATTTAAATATAAATAATAATATTATTTTAAAGTACCTATATTATGTAGCTAACGTTGTCCTGTGCTAAATCGTCCTAGACCCCCTTGGCCATTAGATATGTTATTTAAACGTGGTAATCAAAAGGTGATTAAAAGTTAAGCAGTGATTGTGTTAACAATAGGCCTGACAAGGATAATATTACAATAGGGCCTCCATAATTGGCCCAACAAACCATTATTGTTCCATAAATATATTGAAGAAAAATAGTGGCCACAGATAAAAATGATATAAAGCAATGTTACACTAAAATAACGTCTTATACAGTCATCTCAGCAAGCCATAATAAATTTCTTTTTATCATTTGACATTCATACAGTAGAAACAAATTCTTCAAAGCAGAATTCATTATTTTTTTTTGTTTACATATAAATAAAAAGAATCTAACCAATTGGAAAAAAACATAATCAACCTACTTTAAGTGATATTTTATTATATATATTATTTACCATAGGTTTTTATTCATCCAGCATCAATATTTCAAAATAGTATATAACCTATATAGATTATTTATTATTATTCGAAGTTAACAAAAAAATGCGAATCCGTTGAAAGTAAATACACTTGCAAAATATATATTTATAAAGCGCTGTGCAAATGTCAGAAGAGATTTTTTTTCGAGAAAATCCTTTACAATTTCTTTGACATTTAAATATGAATAAATATCATACCGAATAATTCGATACTATAAAACGAATACCTACTGCTGTAGAATATTTTTTATGTATATATTTTGTCAATAAGTTGTTTACTTACTCTTATCTAATATATATAGTATAATTCATATCTTTGCGTATTCATTTTTTTCTTACAAGTGTGGTCTTTCTCACAACCAATACGGGCTTTTACAAAGTACTCATTAATGCGTCAATTACATTGAGCTACTTTACGAGCTGCTTGTTGGCGATTTAAAAAGCGGGCGATTCAGCTACTGTGATTGTGATGATGACACACAAAACTTTCCATTCGCTGAGAAGCCAGCAAGCTAGCGACTATTTTGACAGAACGTAGTTCGTTTTTTACCGGGAGGGCTGCACACGCCGGCGTGTAGCGTGTAAAGTTGACCGGCTTTTAACTTTTATCGGTAGATTTTTTACAATCTGCTAGTTAGCTTGTTCGATGATGACACTGGGCGACTTTACAGGCAGATTGTAAATTCAACAACAAACAGCTCGTAAAGTAGCTCAATGTAATTGATGCATTATCATAAATTTCCAAGTAATGTGAAATATTATTGTATCCTTTCAAGAGGTCAGCAATTCTCAGCTCATCCAGCTGTGTATTCAATGTATTTGAGACATTACCAGTCATCTCATATTCACTTTCTTATACATATAACTTTAATTATTATAGTAAATATTATAATTACAGGTAGGTACGTTCTTCTTTAAGTAATTAACTAATTATTAACCTTTCTTTCTAAGTTAACACATTTTATGTCATATTATATCAAATATATATTATAAAAGGAAAAGTTTAACCTTGGAAAGTTTTCTTATATGTGTGATACACTTCGATATTCATGTTTTGTTTTCAAAACAAATCAGAGTAGTGGAAGTGATTCACAACAGTTTCCTCAATCATAACGAAGAACAACAGCGTCTAATATGATTTATGTAATTGCGAAAACGACTCTTGTAATGTATTGATTTCATGTGTATAAATAGCGATGATGATCCATAAGTCTTCACTCCACTCGTGTCCAGTCACTCAACTCAGTCACTTGCTCTCGAAACTCGTCATTCGACATTCGTCTCTCAAGCACGGACTCCCGAGTTCGTCACACAATCATCATTACAACGGATCGTGGCTTGGTCTGAGCACCTAGCTCACCACGATACTGTGTACCGTTATCTTACTCCGACCATTGTAACTCTACATCAAGATGATAAACGCTACATCCATCTCCACTATCGGTGCCTTTATCACCTGATCACCTTCTCCCTCACGACCCTTAAACTATTCAAATATTTTATTGTATTATACATTATAATATAATTATATATTTTATTAAAAGACTGTCTTTCTTTCTCTATAAGTAAGTACAAGTCTTTATATTACACGAAAAATAAAAGAAAACACAATTTATTATCTTCAATATATTATTTATTTGAGTTTAAAATTACATATCCAAGTATAATGTGATACTTTAAACAAAATATTAAGAACATTAAAACGTTACCCTTGAAAGCAAAATAAAATAAAAACATAAAAATGTCTTTAAAAATAATGGTACATAGATTAATTAATAAAAAATGTTATAAAAAAACATGTTATAAAAGTGGAATTTGTTTGTTTTTATTCGTCTTTTGCCAGCCAAATGTCAGAAGTGCAGTCTCCTCCGGGATATCTGGAATAAAAAGAAAAAAGATGATTAGTAAACATATTACAAACTGGACGCTACAATGATGGTACAGTGGTAAGATATATAATTCATTGATAAGTGTATCAAAATTGGGAAGTACATTGGTTTTACATTATAAGATTTATAGCACCATACCAAGAAAATTAAATTTGTACATCAAAACTAGAACTTGATAATGTATTCAATGGACCCGATGGGATGTAATAATTGAATTCGCACCAATGAGCTTTATCAATTAGTCACATTGCTGCGATTCCAGTGGATACGGGTTCAAAGTCCTGTCGGGAGTTGTATTTTTTTTGTGGTAAGTATATAATATCTGAGGCAGTAACGGTTTTAAGGACGTAGGGCACTGATTAATTGGCCTTAATACACCCTACGATAAAAAATAATAATTTATTTTTAATTTTCCAAATAATAAATATTTGTTGTGGTTCGGGTTATATTATTATTACACTCCCTTTTTCCGAACTTACAGTATAATTTAATAACTTTGTGACTGGTTTTAACTAATCAGAGGCCTCGTTTTAAATTGTCTGATAAATCGGTTGCGTTATTTACGTCATAGAAACGCGCCGCTGATCTGAGATATTTAAAAAATGTGAATGTTCAATATAAATATTTTACCGATGGCACTTGATAGAATTTGAGTTTAAATTCTAATCGATTTGAGTTTTGTACTATTTTATTTGAGCCATTTTTTTCGACCCGAGTTTTGCCTTTCGTTATCTTCAGGCAATGTGCGCACTCACCAATGGCAAATACACACTGAAAACAAGTACAGTTAATTATTTAAAGAAAAATACTCAAATGGGTACACATCTCAAATCAATTGGAATATTGTTTCAGTTTAAAAAAAAAGTGGTATTACAAGGCACTGAAACGATACTTGAATTGCATAGTGTATGGAAACATAAATACGACCGGTTGCTATATAGTACCTAGACTGTATGATTATAATATAATGGATATTTAATTTACTTCCCGGTATGTATTATCAAACATTAACATTTTTACGAAAATATTTATTTAATCATGAATATACACCAGTGGCGAAGGGTGGAGGTAGGCTGTTAAGATCCGACATGAATAGTGCACATTAAACTTTATCAGTCATACGTTGTTCTTATTGAACTAAGACTACAATTTCCAGATGGTGTTGGTTAGTTTTTAAAAATCAATTAAGCCCTGCCCAACCAAACCATAATGGTTATGGTATATTTTGGGCGATCCGACAAAATTGTGTACACATTTTCATTCATACTTATTTGTTTTCGTTGAATTAGAAATACACATTACACATGTTGTTGGTTATTTTTTTAAATTCATAAAGCCCTGCCTAAATCAAACTATAATAGAAAAAAAATATTGTTTTGTCTATAAAATATCCAAAATTATGTATGATTTAATGGCATAATTTTAGATATTTTATAGATAGAATATTATTTTTGACTATTATCTATTATGGTTTGGTTTTGCAGGATTTAATTAAATTTTAAAAATCTAAAGAACACCATCTGTAAATTGTAGTATTAGTTCAATGAAAACAAATACTTAGTCTGCACTATTTATGGCGGATCTTAACAGCCTACCTCCACCCTTCGCCACTGATATACACGAATAAGACGTAACATATAGCATATTTTTTGAATTATAATATTTTTCACATAAGCCAAATCGAAATAGGTTGAAGAATACGCGGAATATATACAACTCGAGTTAATTCAGAAGACGTGTGCATAATGGTAAAACCATTCTTGCCATCAATATGTCGCATAAAATTCATGACACGATACGTGTTTAAATATTGTTAAGGGAATGGCTACACTACGTGATTTTGTTACCGTGATGCCCCCCCCCGTTACTATGTAAATAAATAAAAAAATCAACAAAGTACTCTATATGAAAATGAGGTGTGAGTTTTAGGTTCTACGACAAAAAAGAACAGTGACAAAACAGAACATGACAAAACAGAACAAAACAGAAGGGATCTTTATTTAGCTACATATTTTTTCAGACTTATACGCGGCGTAAATGTGAACTCTGCCATTCTTGGTGGTGTTGGCTTGTGTGTCTCTGATAATTACCTTAGGAATCGAGGGCATCCGTTGTTTGTTCTCCCACGGTGCAGAACTAACCTGCCATTAGTAATGCCAATTGGGAGGGCAATAACCATGTTTAATGAAATCGCTTTGGATATTGATATATTCCACTTACGTGAGGGTGAATTTAGGTGGACGTTGTTTTTTAAATTCTTAAAATAGGGTCTGCTTAACTCATCCGGTGTACTTCCTTGTACCTATATACCTAATATTTTTTTTATTTACACATTTATACTGTACATAAAACTGTTTTAATAATATTTCTTTGTTTCTAAATGTCATGTTGTGAATGTCTTAAACTTATAATTTGTAATGTCCACAATATGTAAAATAAATAAATAAATTGAAAAATTGAATATTGAAAAACATGACAAAACAGAAAATGACAAAACAGAACATGACAAAACAGAACAGTGACAAAACAGAACAACGATAAATATTAATATAACCTTTCAGGAAAAATATAAATTTAATATTGAAATTGTCCTATCTCTATTATGTGATAGATTTTTAATAGCACATATTTCAATACGCCATAATAAATCAAATTATATACCTAATTTCTGAATTCCCAATCGCTAGAAAGCCTCAAATAAACGGGACTTAACTCGGTGTTGCCGGCAAGCTTAGGATATCTCATCTTAATCAATATAATGTTCAAAATGATTGGGTGACTAGGTACAACGAAATAATGACCTAAACTAACTTAACCTAACCTAACCTAGATTCCACAAAAAATAATGTTTCATTTTTCCCCTGGCTGTTCTGTTTTGTCCGGTTACCGTGAGTTTAATATCCGTTATAAATATTATGGGTATTAATTGGTTGGGCCAATTGTGGTCGCATTCATACTTTCTTCCCACCTATCCTCGAATCCTTATTTATCATTGTCGCAAGATCAGTCACGGGTCATCAGTCAAATATGAAACACTTCCCCCGATAGCCACCGATAGCGACCGATAGTAGTCTTGTGTATAGAATATAATTCGTCTCTGTTCTGGCAGAACACACTAACTGGAGAATACTAGTTTTGAGTAATTTCCTTTATTTTGTTAACTGTCAATTCATGGTGGAACTGCATTGTATTGTTGTTTTTATTTTATTTAGATAAAAAACTTTTCAATGTAACATTTTACAACACACAAAATTTGAATTCAATACTGGTGAATACTAAAGATAGATTAGATAAACTTAACCAAAGTGGAATTTATCTATTAAGTTGTGACTCTTGTGATGCCAAATATGTTGGACAAACGGGACAATCCTTTAATACTAGGATCAAAGAACATTTAGCCTGTGCCAAAAATGGTAATGAATCTTCAGCTTTTGGAAATCATTTAAGTTTAAATAATCACTCTTTTAATATCAGTAAAAATTTTAAAATCCTGCATTTGAATGAGAAATCTATAAAATTGGATAAACAGGTAATCCTAGAAATTAATAGGTATAAATTTTTGCCCAATTCTTATTTGTTAAATGATCAATTATATTTTGTGTCTTCTCCATTATTGTACCCTATTTAATATTTGGGATTGTCATAACATAACTTTATATATTGTACATTATTTATTATTTTTATTGAATTCTGACTCATATTTTGGTTGTATTTGTTTTTTATTCCATCTCACTTCAATTGATAATTTTATTTTTATTTATTAATTTTTTAATTATATTTGTTAATTTTGACTAATTATAATTATTTGTTGATATTAATGTTATTGTAAGTGTAGATTGTTTCATATTTTGTGGTTTGTTAATATTTTAAATAATTTGTTTAATGCCCCTGACGTAGTGTGAAATATTAATGTCCAACCTCATTAGTTTTAAATTAGTCTGTTATTGGGAAGGTATTATTGGACGGCTAATTATTATGTACCTATTGTTATATTATTTCTATCGCTTTGAATTTTGTTTGATAAATATTGTTTTAAAAAAAAATGTATTCAGTCGAAAATGTTTCACTGAAGCGGACGAAACCGGTCCTAATATATTAATTAAAAGTGGAATAAGTACTTTAAAAAATTGCGTTTTATTAAATAAAAACAACAATAGTTTTGAGTAGTTTGACTTTGAAGTTGTTAAAAAGTTTGAAATAATGGTCTATCATGTGAGTTTATTAAGTAATCGTGAAAAGGATGACTTTAAATAAGGACTGTTTATTTATTAAGAAGGTTTCCAGACGGTAAAGTTTGAAATAAATAACATTTTGGCACTAACTCAATATGTCATTTTTTCGAATTAGTGTCTTCTGCCAGAACAGTGACGAGCGCTTGTCGCTTTATTGCTTATTTCATTACTTTATAGTGTCACATACTACACACGTAAAGATCTCTTCATTTAGATCGTTTTGCAGTTTTCTATAAGCATTTGATTTGTATTTTAGTATTAAATCGTATCTATCCTCCATGGACCATGCTTCGTTCTCCCATAGGTACCTACTCTTAACGTGAATTCCGGCTCCTATATCGAGACGTATACGTCACCACGGCCGTTTCTGGAACTAAATTTAAGCATTTAAGAAGAACGCGACGTATTAATACTGTCTACTAGTATTTATCAATACTGAAATACCGGTTTTAAAAATCCAAAATACCGGATTTTTTGGTATTAAGAAAGCACACTCGTTAACGTTTTTAAAAATGAATTATTAGTAATTTGCTTCAGAGGTGAAAAAAATTTAATCAAATATACTTATATAAGTAATTGTCGCGATGAATTATCATAATATTATTTCGAAATATAAAACATTCGTGACGAAAATGTTAAATTAATAATTATTATTGATATAAGCGTTGAATTTAAGAAGCTTTTCCTGCAGCCGGACTTATTTGCACTTGATGAACTTTTGAGGGCTTTAGTTAAAATTATCAATATATTCAAATTATTTGTAAAAAAAAATCACTAGTTCTACAATTATGATCAATAAAGGTATATTTTTAAATGTCAACATAATAAATGTAGGTATATAGGTTTTTGTTATAAAATAATATTTTAAAAAGATTTTAATGGTTATAATTATTGATAAGCACCTACTTCTGTTTTTTTTAAATGTTTAAGAAATACCGGTATTCAATAATAAATACCGAAAAACCGGTCTTGACATTTTTATTCGGTATTGCAATCCCTAATACTGTCATCACATAAAGCGCCACGACGTAGATGTCAATATAATATAAGGCGAAAAGTAAAGTCATGTAAACTTATTCAAAGTACCTACACACTCAAGTGTGACCTCAGTTTTTGTTAACTGTTTCCGAGACTGTCCCAGACATGAAAAACTGGTGATGTTTCACATTCAAACGCAAGGGCCTCGTGATACCCTTGATTAAGATTAGATACGGTGCGAGGTGGTTTGGTTTGGAAGGGTATATTAGTTTGTATTGTACACATGATCCCTGCAAGGAGGCTGACAGGGCTCTAACCTAGGGGCCCGGCGTGGCGGGTCGACCAGATAAATGAGATAAACACACATCTTAAATTTGCTCTAACAGTAAAAGTTGCCTGTGGCACTTATACTTGAAGTTATTGCCTTTTCAAAATATAATATATCGTCGCCCTCAAAGAAGAACTCACTAACCAACAAAAGTAAAATCATGAGATAACAGGCTTTTAAACTTTTTGAAAATTTATTATTAGAAAACGAAGACACATAGAAGGAAACTGATTTTTTTGTTAGATTGCTTCTGCGTATTATTCACAACTCCATAATTCGATGTGAAATTGAAAACGCTAAAATATATAATGAATTTTACAGGGAACTCAGAAATAGTGGGAACTGAAACACTTAACGGGTAAGGCGATAGCAGGTAACCGACTCGAGTAAGGAAGAATCCGGGTTAAGCTTACACACGTGTCAAGAATACGTTGTACGTCGAATACTGAAAATTGCTCTCAGTTTATGCATTTATGCTCATTTAATATTGGTGTATTACACACACCATTGCACGTGCATAATGCGTGCTTTATTTTCGTAGGACACTTACACATTCAAAAACCCTGCATAAACATGCGGCGTATTGAATAAAGCCTATCCTATCGGTATTCTATTTATTATCTGTTCTGTAGAATTTTATTTGACTTCGAACACCATTATTTGGGCACTGTCACTTGACACTTAACGGCACTGGGAGCCCACTTCAGGATGTGGGGGCCATGATTGCACATCTACATCTCAAAGGTCTAAAAGCTTTCTGAAATATTTTCTTATTTATTCTTCATTCTCTTTACCACAGCGAAGAATTGAGAGAATCATATAACAGCAAAATTCGCAGAAGTTATTGAGTGACTGAAATGAAAAAGTGATTAAAATATTACGAAGTTTCTTTTGACGTCTTTATTCTAAGAGGAATTGATGTTTTGAATGCCTATAGCATGAATAATGAGACACTTAGCACACGGGCTGTAGAAAAATCGTGTTCGGAAATTGGCACTTAGGCATCTTCTCAACCTAATAAAAGTAAAACGTGTGAAGCTTCGGAAAAGTGTAAGCTATTTATATAAACCCTTTTATGGAAGCTTTAAACGAGTATTGCAATATCACTAAGGGAGGATACTTATTAGTACATAATATAATTAGGTATCATTACTTACCAAAATCTAGTTTATATAACTGCATACGTTAATGGTGACGAGTAATCAAAATAAATAGAACATACTTGGACAGTCATACCTATGGGAGGGTATCAACTAATTCCAATACTATTTATATAAGAGAGCCAGTATTAGCATCCCCGTTACTGTAATGCCACTTAGGTTACAAGGTCTAATAAACTGCAAATATTTCAGTTAGACCATGTACAGACGGCGTTTGTTCCACCGCGCCTTACGCTCGAGTACCAAGAAATGTACCGCGCCCATATAGCGCGTTTCATGTAACAGTTCACAAGCTAAGTGACATAATTCATTTTTATTGTGACGTTGCAGACGTCACCAACGGGCTAATTAACAATCATAATTAGTGGAGAGGTTTTTCTCTCGCGGGCAACACTAAAATCCTGCGGTTGGCACTTCAAGCTTCCGGGTTGGATGAGTGGTGGGGGGATCGATGTCAGGCGATCGAATTTTGTTTGGATCTCCTTCCTTTTCTGGTTGACCCTTGGGAACGAGAGGACGTTGGGAGGAGCGATTTCCGCTTGGCAATTTCCAAGCGGCTGTAAATACATTTCAATTTCATTTTTTAGTATTAATTAATTTTAAGTTTTTGTTTTAATTATAACCTCACTCACATGTGGATATTTTGGTTTAAATTGGGTTAGTTGCTGAAAACTTATTGTGTTAATATTTTAATTTGCAGACGCTAATATTGTGTCTTTTGTATAACGTAAATATTTATGTATTATAACATCGTCGTTTGTGAACGGTGGTGATTTTTCTATGGCCTCATGTCGCCATTTTTGTACCATTGACTTTTAATTACATTTTCTTTAAATACAGTGAGGTTAAACTATCACGGTGTTTCATTTAATTTAATTGTATCCCATAACATTATGTTCTTTTATGTTCTTTTCTTTCATAGAAAACGCTTTGGCGTCCAATAGAGTCAAGTTTTCAGTGCTCGCAATTGACTCCTGCAGCGGTATGGTAAACATTATCCATCGAATACCAATTGATTTCGATGGTCCTTTCCGTAACAGGATTGGAATTCATCAGAGAGATAGTGTGGAAACCCAGTACCCTGAGCTAGCGGTGCCTGTTATCCACATAGCTTGGATAACAGTGTTAAATGTTGGTCGGTTGTTATTTTTCATTTAACATTATATTGGCATAAAAATACAAACGTCAGTGTAAGAAGAAAGCCCGACAACTCAATTGTGATACACGGTTCCTTTGAGATTTTGTATGTGGTGATAACTTGCTAGCCATACAAACTCTCGCTTCGAGCGCAAGGCGGTCGTTGTTTATTTTGGAATGGCTATACACGTCGCGTTGTCGAGAGTCTCTCGGTCGCTTGCGCTTGTCGCGCGAGACTTATGCCGGGTCCACACTGGCAACATGTCGCGCGACAACCTCGTTAAATTTTACGATAAATATGATAATTATCGTAAAATTTAACGAGGTTATCGCGCGACATGTTGCCAGTATGGACCCGGCATTACACTTCGCGAGTCCAAGTGGACGGCTCAATTAGGTCACTTGTACCTGGAGAACGCGCGACTTATTACGCGAAAGTCGAAAATCGAGCCATCTGGACAAGGCCTTAATATGCGATTCACTATCTTAATATTTCGGCTATTCCTCGAATCATCAATATTACATCTAATTACAATGTTATTATTTAAATAAAAAATCGATAGCATTATTAAAAAAATAATTAATAAATATCACTATAATCGTCAGATTTCATTTGCCTGTCATAAATAGTATTATAAATGCACATTGCAAACAGAGCGTCACATTCCATTACTTTGATTTTGAATTTACCCTCAAGGGTAATGCCCTCTGTGCCGCTACTGTTTATAGCCATTGAACACTCGACTTGAAGAAGAAGAAGAAGAAGAAGATACCATGATAGATATAATATCTGATTAAATAACTTTAATCACGCAATCAAAATATATAGAACAGGTATCTAAGTCTTCATCAGCCATTATATATTATTATTTGACGCGTAACAAAGCCTTTTCCCTAATTCCACACAGACTTCAATTTAATTAACTGATGCGGGAAACAATAATAATTCGCCAACATGGAGTACCTACCCCGTATAATAATTTGAATAAATATTACTTTACTTAACCAGGAACCGCCCCCCGAGTACATACGTCTGCCTTGTGTTTAGAGTACCTCGTATGTACATACGTCTCTTTTGTACTCAAATTCCTTTGTTTGCCGTTTGACGAGATTTATGATAATTGAAATGAAATACTTCAACCAGAAATTTACGGCCATTTTACAAGAAACGATGCAATCAGAATTTCGGATTTAATCCTTTTTTTCAAAACAGTACCATTATCTTGAAATCATGATATTCGCGGTACGCTAGTTCTAAAATCATGTGATAATATGTACTGTGCGTCACTATGTGCTCATGGATATTATATCTGGGGGTGCTGCAGTTGATTCAAAAAAAAAAAAAAAAAGGCCGCGCGGCTTAAGCGTTGGACTATCACGCCGTAGGTCTCAGATTCGAATCCTGGCTCTGGCAAGTACACATATTGTTTTTCAATTTGTGTGTGAGTCAGAGTATGGACCTAATAGGTTGAGCAAGTGACTGACATCCATTTCTCGTAAAAAACAAAATCTGTTATTACAAACCTCTACTCTGTGGAGGCCCATAATATAAATGATCCTATGAGGATAGAACATGGTCGAAAAAACAATTAACATCAAAATTATTAAAATTAAACATTATATGTGTTTTTCTTTCATTATAAAATTGATTCTTCTGTTTTTTTTCCTTGAAAAAAGGTCTTTCATATTTTAGTTGCTCTTGACAGCTGTCGCGCTCAAGGCCGCTGTACCCGCACGCAACACGAAATACTGCCAGAGTGGCAGTACCAGACTAAGATCCTAGCTGTGAGCCCCACTACCCGTGTCCCTCCTTTGCCCATTCAAGCATATTCCATCAAAAATGGTACTGCATAAAATCATGCGATGCGTAACTATATGATATTATTATCTCAGTGTATAATAATTATTGGATGTATCGGTGCGCGGGGGAGCTTGAAATGCTTCAATAATGTTGATATCTTCATATAATATACATAACTTTATGTATATTACAATATTGCATTTTTCTCAATTTGCTTGGGGGTACTGCACTCCCGCAGTGCATATGGACTAGCCGCTACTGGATGGATATATTCATAAATCAAAATTGGGCGAAATGTTGCAATTATACCGGACGGCACAGAAACGAATGAAAAAGCTACTTCTGCAAATATTATGCCAGTGTGATATTTTGGAATAATAACTGCACCCCATGCGAGTAAACTTTTTTGTTTGTGATACCAGCTGCTTTTATCGAACTAAAATATCGCATTCGATCAGTGTGAGCTGGTACATTAGGTTACATGTGTTATGTGAATATTAACAAAATCACATCGACATTTTTGACGTGTTGCAGTGGAGATGAGTTCAGATGCGAGACCCGGTCTTCTAGTCCTAGGTATTCGAATTCTATCAGTTCTCGTCAATAATAAACTATTCCTTTAAAATTTATCTTCAATTTATTTTCGAAATTTTAATTTCCGGTATGTTTTTTGTCCCCATAACCTATTTAATACGCCATCTCTCTATTCAGCTCTATCCTACATATATAAATAACATTCTCTCATAAGTTATTGATAATTATAGATAAATGTATAAGGCAATAAAAGCAATTTTTAATTAAAAATAAAATTTTATACGTATACAAAAAAATTTATTGATGTGTAATTTTGCTGAAATAATACAAATTCCATAACTAGTATTATTTTGTAAATAGTCAATATCCTTTATTTTTTTAATAATTCTTGCAATGAATTTGACATTAAGTTACTAAATTAAAAAATATCGTATCCACTCGTTTGGAAATATTTTGAAAAGTCTTTTATTATTCTCAACATTATGTTTATTTTATATTCTTTGAATTTGAGACTCGTTAGTCTAATTATTTTCCCGGTATTACGTTTGGCTAATTTCCCCATGATATACATATATTATAATCTTCGAGCTCAGTTTTATTAGGTGAAATCTTTCAATGTAATACGATCCTTCAAAGAAACATGACAAGTTATTTTAAGATTAAGAAATAACAAATAACGTCTTATTTTAACATATTGTGAGAATATTCCATAACAACATAATAATATGTCATGATAATTTCTTAAAGTTCTAACAATCTTCAAAAGAAAAGCCTCAAAACTGGTAAAATAAATCACAAGTGAAAAAACTACTTCCAAACATATTATTTTACAATTATTCTCAGATTTAAGTCAACCTTTTATTTTTATTATTATTTGTAAAGCCAGCAATATACTTGCGCATTTTTTAACAAGTTTAATAGCGTTCACACAGTATAATAAGCGGTGTCAGCTTATACTTAATGTCGTCAAAAACGTAACGAAAAATACGCAACTGGTTCAAACACAAGTCTTTGCTCCACACGTTCAGTTATGCATGCACAAGTATGCTTACTATATAGAAATTTTCATGTCGCTTGTTCAGTTAAACGATTTGCGCAATATTATCGTACAGACGTTCATGTTTACTTGAGCTACTGCTTGTACAATATACATATTTGTACAGGTATATTGCGCAAGTATACACAAGCGTGTGTAGCCGGCTTAATGCAAAGAAAATGATAGCACGCCAATCATGACAAAGTCACCAAAGTATGCACTTCTTAGATAATCAAGCTTAAGCATTTTTGAGAATGCATTACCTTATCCTAGGATTATTATCAGTCTTATAATTTAGATTTTTATAATAATATTACTTATTTGGGGCTTTGTCAATTGTTTTTGACACATCGACAATAATTAATTAGTAACATCGTTAATTTTTTTACACGAATGTGTCACTTTAGTGCTTTTGGCTAATTTGTATTCAGTATTTATACAGTTTCGTAAAAAGTAATGTCATTATTTGACCCATTTATAGAACTAAGAGCAATTTTGGCCTTTGGCATAATAAAATTTGGTCAATTTCTACCATATCCATGCACTTAAGTCAAATTAGCGAAAAAGGCACCCTTGTTCCTTTGGCTCCATTGGGATGATAATACTTACGTTTCGATTGATATTTTAATGATATGACAGTGGTAATTCGAGTGAACCTGGGTTTTTCCTGGAATATTCAGTTCTATTACTTTAGAAAATTTATAAGAAAGCTAGAGAGGATTATTTTAGCTGGTCATATATATTCAAAATATGAGACTTGACCACACCAAAAATGTATTTCGCGTCACATAATAAAATTTAGTCTCGCATTATTATAAAAATTCTATTATTTTGATCTTTTAAATTGCACTATTACTGAGATCGACAAGCTGATGAAATAGTATATGCTGATTGACGAGTGTACAACTATTGGACAAATACAGTCATATAATGATACCTAAAAAGTAATAAACAATAGCGGAACGCCCTAAACGAACTTATAAAGTTTGTCGGATATTCCTATGTGGCAACAAGAAATAGGAATTGGTATTGGTATGAAAGAAGGTAGGGGTAGCTTTAATCTAACAAAGGATCTAACCCGGTTGATGACTATAATGATGTTATAGGTAAACAATATTTGTCTTGCGTAAAACGGGTGAAACACTATTATCACTCAGTCACAAAATATAATCGAATAAATTTTCATATAATATATGATAGACTTTTTACGAAGACTGGTTATTGGTTAATCGCTCAACACTTTTGTGGAATGATTAAAGAAATAAAAATGTGATTAAACCAACTGATTTGATCTTAGGTTGCTGACCGCTGATCCACGTTTAGTGACTTTTTTCATTTTATGACCTAAAAAGTAATAAATTTTCAGTATGCTTATTCGCATCCATTTCTTCATTATGATATAAATAATCATAATAGGTATATAAAAGTCAAAATATGTTTACTTTTCTTATTTGGCCCTAAAACTCCTTACTGACATATATTTAAAAAAAAAATGGAAAACTTGTTTGTTCAAATTACATTTCCTATCAATTCAAATTTTTAAATTTCACGAACAGATATTAATTTAATAACTAATAATGTAATTATTATGGTTGATTTATTAGGTAAGTAAGGACCTCGTGTATTGTCGGGTAGGTACTTCAGATACAACATTATTAATTTCATCACACACGGAAAAGTTTCAGGAAAACACGATTTAAAATTTTCATGTTTTAAATTTTAACTCAATAGGAAAATTGACTGTGAAAGAATTATGATAATTTAGGTACAACATCTGCAATAAATTTTACTATTTTTAGCAACATCGAATAAGAAACACACGCTGACTTTGAGATAAAGAATTGTATTTAAAAAAAAATAATCATATTTAAACAAAATTAAAAAGCTTTAGGATTAAACAGAATTGTGCGAAACTTTCGTTTTTAATTTCGAAATAAAAAGTTAAATGGAAAAATCTTCCCCCTATCTTTATTTCATAGGCGAAAAAATTAAGGGGGCTTCAACCATTTCTACACCACGCTTTTTGAATAAAATTAAAGGTGAGAATGAAGTTAAAAAAGGGGTGTTAAGATTCTGCAGTAGGCGTCGCGGTCAGCGCCCTTGTCTGTTTTCTAATCCCGATGAAGTCAGAAGTAATTGGATTTGTGGGAAACAAGGGATGAAATACAATCCATTGCCACTTTGGTGTTATTACTTACGTTTAGAGAATTTATTCTTACACATTTTTATTTGACGTACTTAACAAAAATCTATGAAAACAATAATTATTAACTAACCATATTGTGATTGCTTCATGACCAGAAATATGTACGTATGCAGTTGGCCGTATTACAGTTCACTGGTTCAGTTTTATTGAAAAAAGATGGCCGTACAGTATTGACATAAAATTCAAGTCTAAATAAAACACTTACGAATACGTAATAAAACCGCTGGAATATAAGGGAAAGACAAAAGAAAATAGGTAGGTAAATAAATTAGAAATACAACCATATCGTATAATTTATATAAAATTCTGGTAGGTAAGTATCATGTCGTAACTAACAAATTAATGCACTTATTGAATCTAACAAAATGAATCTAATGCTCCACAAACATCGCTACATCTTTGATCTTAATGCTATACGGCCACCTATTTTCGGTAAGGCAGCTCACGACGAAATGTGGTACGGCGAAATATAATTAACAAATTTTATGTAATCATTTAGTATACTATATATACATTTCTGGTGGGTGGTCGTAAGTAGGGATTCCAATCCCGGGATCCCGAGCTTTTTTCGATACCTATGAATCCCGGGATTGATAAACATAATCCTGGGATTTCGGGATTGATTTTTTTATCATTTTTTATGGAAAATAAAATAAAAACGAAAATATAATAGAAACAATACTTTTAATAAAAAATAACCACATAAGAAATAAACTGAGTTCGAATGAAGTTTGATTTATACCCATGTGTAGGTTGCCGATTCATTTTATTTTTTCACATAAATTATTAAAAATGACAAAGATTGGAAAAAAACAATGCTTCGCACTTTTAACAAAGTAATTCCACCATGCTATCATACGTTTTACGGCAGTTTCATATTTGGCTGACTAATTATATAGATTTATGAAGCGGAAAGGCTATAAGTACGCCATGATTTGCTTGATTATTTTAAATCTCGCTAATCCATTCATTATGTCTTTACTATCAGAAACAGCAATCTCATATCAAATTCATATTATTATTTATATTATAATATTATTTACTCCATTAAACTTGTGTATTTCCAAGATTGAACGTATACAATATTAACAATAAATGTCTTAAATAATATAAATTATACTAGATTTATTTTTGACCGATTTTATCAATGTTATTTGTAAATATAAAATTTTTATATTAACAATGGAAAAAAATGCCAATCCCGGGATTGTCAAATTGTATTCCCAAAATCCCGGGATCAGAATTTTGGGTCGGGATTGGATTCCCTAGTCGTAAGTAAGTCGTGCCTATTAAATATCTTTTATTATAATAATGATAGTGTTATTTAATGTAATAATTCTTGATCTCAATGCTATACGGCCATTTGCTTCTGGTATGATAGTTTACGGCGAAATGTAATAAGTATGTCAAATTTATATATAACCATTGTGTATACATATTTGGCTGTCATCGGATTCCTGTAACCCGGATCTTATAATATTATCTATTAAATATTCATTTTTCACGTACAATCAGTCAGTAGTGATTTCGTAATATTATGAGATAGAGGATCTACAATTTCATAACATTGCGAATTAATATTATTTCGTGATAATTTTAACATATTATTTCATAGTGCGCCGGTCAATAAAAATAGCGGGTCAGAATTGATTGGACATCTTACTCGATTCGCATCAAATTACCGTTATGTTTATTATATTGCATCGATTGTACCCTTGTAGATATTAAAACATTAAATAAATTCTTGCCTCCTCCATCATCACATACAACTACTACATTATTTCATCTACATAATACATATCTTCTGCCAAATCAAAGAATATCACAGTGGTGACCCCAACGTGGAAATAAAATGTTTGAACTAAATTGAAGAATATTTTCGATGCTTATTTTGTCAATTTATGAAATGATATTTATATTGTAGCATATTAAATTTAATATCAGTATGAATGGCAACCCAAGTTTTGCATTCCTCATGAAAAATTCCAGCTAAATTTGATTTACAAGAAGTTCCCTACTAAACGACAGCGGGATTCATTTGAGTAGGTTTGCATATAAAATTCCTACACAACTATTATACAATCATTTTACTCAGTGGTGTTCCCACTAAACAGTCATACACCAAAATGTTAATTTACCATACTATCTTCCCTATTACAACATTTTGATTCCAGAAAGTTTTAAGTATGTTAGATACTGGAAGCATACTGCAGTAGCGAAGGGTGGAGGTAGGCTGTTAAGGTCCGTCACAAATAGTGCACATTAAACTTTGTCAGTCATGCGTATTTGTTTTTATTGAACTGAGACTACAATTTACAGATGGTATTGGTTAATTTTTAAAATTCAAATAATATAATATATAAATAATAATCAAAAATCAATTAAACCCTGCCTAAACCATACGATAATAATTTTCGTATACTTTGGGCGATACGACAAAATTGCCCACACTTTTTATTCGTACTTACTTGTTTTTGTTGGATTAAGCGGGGACATGCTCAGCGTACGTCTACACACATTCACACATTCACCATAAAACCGTTTAAAAAAAAAATGGTTTGGTACATGTTAAAATACGCGCTTTAACATGATCTCACTCCCTACTTCATTTATCGTTTGTCAATTTATGGCCACAGCCGTAGGTTGTAGCTTAGCCACTGGTAAATGCCAATAGAAATGGCGTATTTCAAAAAAATACTACCTTATTCTTAGGTCAATAATTATTATAAAGCAAACATTATTCGTAGAATGTTTATCACATTTGAATGGTCAAAAACATAGCTTATAATCAATATCTTTAAAATTATCTTTAAATGTGTAAATCTTGCCCATTTTTTGAATAATAAAATGCCTAATTCTAAAATTTGGGATCACAGAGATTATCAATATAATTTTTATTGTAGATATTTCACTATAATAATGTCGATATAAATTTTACTAATGGTTTTGTAAATGCTTTTAAAAAATAATAAATATAAAAAATCTTAACACCATTTCACATGGACGTACTGAAATATGATTATATTCTAAAACATTAGAGCGAGAGGTTTAAAAAAATACTATTTTATGTAATAAAAATACTTTATGTAGCCATCAAATGTTTAAAATAAATATAAAGGATAATAAGGCTTCAAAATTATGTAAATATATTATCTACGACGTTTAAGGAATGTCCAGGATTATGCTTTGAAAATAGCATAAAAGCTCCATTTTGACGTACGCTGAGCATGTGGGGCGTTAAGAATACATATAATTAGTTATTACGTGTTATTACACATATTTTTGGTTCATTTTTTTAAATTCATTAGGCCTTACCTAAACCAAAATATAATAAGAAGATAAAAAATCTAAGTCTTTCTATAATACATCCAAAGATATGTATAATTTAATTGCATTATTTGAGATATTTTATAGAAAGACAAGTATTCTTTGATTATTATTTATTATGGCTTGGCTTCGCGGGGTTTAATTGAATTTTAAAAACTAACCAACGCCGTCTTTAAATTGTAGTCTTATTTCTATGAAAACAAATACGTATTACTGACACAGTTTAGTGTGCATTATTTATGGCTGATCTTAACAGCCTACATCCACCCTTCGCTACTAACATCCCTTCAGAGATCGTCTCCATAATTAAATCCCTGCATGACATTAGCGAATGCTGTGTCAGAATTGGTGACATTGTCATGCAATGAATTGATCCCCGAATGGAGTCAGAGAGGATTGTGTACCCCATCATCTTCTTTGACTTCATACTATGAAAGTCAATACCACGTGACCGACGTATTGGTTTTAATCCCATAGTAAACCTGTGTGACCTGGAATACGCCAATCACGCTGTCCTATTGATTGGTGCATGAAGATGCCAAAAGGTGAAACCCGGATCGCAAAAAACGACTCAAATAGAATAGTACAAAACTTAAATCATTAGAATTTATATTCAAATTTCGTCAAGTACTCTCAGTCTACAGTATAGTATTTATTTTCATTGAACTAAGACTACAATCTGTAGATATTGTTTGTTAGTTTTTAAAATTCAATTAAACCTTGCCTAATCCAAGCCATGGTGGATTATAATAAAACAAATATTCGTTAATCTATAAAATATCTAAAATTAAGCCACTGAACCATACATAATTTTAGATATTTTATAGATAGAAGAATCTTTATCGATTTGGTTTGGGTAGGTAGGGCTTAATGAATTATAAAAAAACTAATCAACACTATCTGTAATAATATGACGTATTCTTAATAATTCAATGAAACCAAATAAGTATGACTGAAAAGTGTGTACTATTTTTGTCGGATCGCCCGTTGCATACCTGAACTATTATGGTTTGGCTTAGGCAGGGTTTAATTTAATTTAAAAAACTGATCGGCACCATCTTCAAACTGTACCTATTCTTAGTTCAATGAAAACAAATAAGTATGATTGTTAAAGTTTAGTGTGCACTATTTATGCGGAATCTTGACACCCTACCACTGATAGATAATAATATAGGTACATTTTATCTTTTTATCCTATCCACATTTTTATCTAAGTGTTCATACATTATTGGATAATATTTATCTAAATAAGCCATTTTCCGCGTTAAAAATAGATCGACAACTTTTACAGACTAACCCTTCTCCAGATATTATCGCCCAAATACCAAAATAATACCAAAAAGCCCCGACAACTTTAACAATATTTGCCTCGATAAAAGGCTTTAAGTTTTCCCTTTTTATCAAATAACCGTTAACTTTCTTTCATAAAAAAAGGATTTACAAAAAAAAATCTTGGCCGAAAAAAACTTGTTTTCATTTCGGTGAAAAAATTTGCTCACGAGCTCGGCTTATGAAACAATCTCGCGGAATACTGTACGTAAATATTTATCGGTAAATGAATTTAATAAAATTTAGCTTTTCTGAATTACAAAATGTCATCCGAAATGCTGGTCGCGTAGACTTTGGATGTCTTTATTGGAAACAATTTGGTCTTTTTGCTTACAGATAAGCTAGCTGTATAATACTATAATTATTTTTTGAATTTAATCAAAAATACATCTTTTTATAAATTGTTTACGGAATTTAAATTGAGTTTAGTAATTCTTGTCTTAACCAATATACATATAAATGTTCTATCATCGTGGTAAGTAGGGATCCCGGGATCCCGAGCTATTTTCGATACATATGAATCCCGGGATTGATAAACATAATCCCGGGATTTCGGGATTGATTTTTTTATCAATTTTTATGGAAAATAAAATAAAAGCGAAAATATATCAGAAAAAATACTTTTAGTAAAAAATAACTACATTAGAAATAAACTGAGTTTGAATGAAGTTTGATTTATACCCATGTGTAGGTTGCCGATTCATTTTATTTTTTCACGTAAATTATTAAAAATGGAAAGATTGGAAAAAAACAATGCTTCGCACTTTTAACAAAGTAATTCCACCATGATCTCATACGTTTTACGGCAGTTTCATATTTGGCTGACTAATTAGATTTATGAAGCGGAAAGGCCATAAATACGCCATGATTATTTGCTTTAATATTTTAAATCTCGCTAATCCATTCATTAAGTCTTTACAATCAGAAACAGCTATCTCCTATTAAATTTACATTATTATTTAAATTACAATATTATCTACTCCGTTAAACTTGTGTATTTCCAAGATTGAACGTATACAATATTAACAATAAATGTCTTAAATTGTATAAATTATACTAGATTTATTTTTGACCGATTTTATCAATGTTATTTGTAAATATAAAAAAATTATATTAACAATGGAAAAAATGTCAATCCCGGGACAAGTCTCGGGATCCCGGGATTGTCAAATTGTAATCCCGAAATCCTGGGATCAGAATTTTGGCTCGGGATTGGATTCTCTAGTGGTAAGTTTATATATTATATAATACTGAATACTGTAAATTATAAAAAATACGGCGTAGAAGAACATCACTTTGATCTCGGCATCCATATGAGACTTTTAATAATGTAGATTGATTGATTATCTATAAAAAATTAGACTCAAGGTTATATCTAGACCCAAATGTCACATACACCAGACAGTAGGTATAATTCAGTTTAATTGTCCTTAACAAAGGATAAACACAACATATTATCAACTGTCTGATTGTATTCACCCAATTAAGGAATATTTGAAAAGGATTACTTTATTCAGTTAGGTACAATATTATTTAATATCATTATTTGATATATGTTTCACAATTATTGTACATAATACAGTTAATAATTATAATGGTATGTATGTTTATTTGATTATATTATATTATATTATAATGGTAAGAATCTACAGTGTGTAGGATAGATTAATTATCATATAACCCCTTTAGACTCTGATTCATATTATTGTGATCAATATGGATTTTCAAACATGCACCAGTTTCCTGACGATTTTGGTACTTTGGAAGACGCAGCATCTGACCAAAGCACAACATATTTCTAATGTTTAGAATCAATGTATTCTATGGATACACTCATACGACCACTTTAGCCACAATCGAGCTGAGTGCAGTATTCATTCATCGGCGTAGCTCTCATTAATTGTTCTGCAACATTAATAATTATCCAATAGCGATCCACAGGATACTAGACGTGAAAAAATATGAACGGTTTTTACTACACTGCTAAAAATAGTGAGATTTAATATTTTTATAAACTAGTGATTTTAAACAATTTTTTGGTTCGCGGAACCCTTGGAGTATTTTGTAAAATCTTGCGAACCCCTGTCTGGACGAAACATATTAAAATCTTGAATAAATTGTAAAAGTGACTTTAATACAATACCTAAGTAATGATATATCTAATGCAAATGTGACTCAAAATCAGACTCAATTTGCCCCTACTTAAATGTTACCGAAAATTTTATAAAATTAAATTTATTACCTTTTACATTTGAATATGTTTGTAACGATTTAAGAGCGTACATAAATGAAACGGCAAATAATTTTCAACTATATGTGGAACGAAATTACGGCTGCGTTGCCACTCGGAGAGCGATAATGGAGGTGTCTGCACGTCGTTTCGTTTTGTCATGGCGTCGGATGAAAATATTTTTAAATCGTGTAAAGATGACTAAAAATCTTTACGCATGTACTTAAAAAAGAAAACATGTCAATGAATATACTATTATTATTACGAATGTAATAATAAACATAACATAAAAAGGACGCATGTTGAACTTTTATGACAAATTAGATTTCGTTCGGCTTGCGTCATTTACATACGCGACCTGCAATCCGCGCATCGCCTAGTCACGATATTTTTAGACCATGCCTCAGCTGAGGTATAGCCTTAAATTCTGATATACACCGCAAGCGAAAAATTCGCCATCTTAACATAATCTACTCTCAAAAGTAAATAATACATGGGTACTTTTATTTTTTAAATTTTACAGAAACAAAATGAACGGTGCATAGTAGGCGGTGATGTTCATTGCTTTCATCTCAATTCGAAATTTTTTATTCCTTCATCCAATTTTCTCTACAAAGTCAAATTCTAGGTAGTACTTCTATTATGCGAAATCTTAACACAAGTTTAGTTATCCTCTGGCATTACTCGCGAAGCCCCAAGGTTCTGCGGAACCCTGTTTGGAAATCACTGCTCCATACGTTGAGCATTGGCTATGAAAAGTTAAAAAGTGGTTATGAACAATTATAATTCATTTAAGTTTTCCTCTACGTATCGTTTTTTTCGAAGCTTTTATGATGAAAATTAAAAAATGATTACCAACCCTTGCAAAAAGTCATTTTAATATATCTTCAGACCATAATGATACGCAGGGTTTGCCTAAAACGGTTACATTTTAAAAATATTTTATCTTTTATAGTACACAATATATTTTGGTATTATTTTTAATTCTCTTTGCTGTACTATCCGTTTAAGATTTGTTTACAACGACAAAATTATCTTAAGATATTAAGTTTACTTAACTTTTTTTTCAATGAATAATTCACAAAATTTAAAAATGTAACATTCTTTTTATTGAACATAATATTATATAGTTTGAAAACACTTCTGATAAAACCAATATAACCAATAGAAAAAATCATTTTCGAAAAAAAATATAAAATAGGTTATTAGCAATTTCAAGTAAGTTACAACAAAAAATCTTGGAGTAATTAATACGTACTTTGATTTAAAACACAAAAGCCGATTGCCAATAGTAACTCAATTTAGAAAGCGCTTTAGAGATTATTGTAAGAGACATTAGTTAAAATTTGTCGCAATTAGGTAAGATGCCTATAGCATTGAGGTCAATGTGTGTTGGCGTGAATCCCGAGAGATGCAAGCTAGATTCCTGCTGTTTGTATTATTTTCAAAAAAGATTTTTTCTATTGGTTATATTATATTTTCTCAGAAGTGTTTTCAAATTATGTATGTTCAATTAAATTTAGTGATTATAAGTCATTCGTTATATCTATTAGGACCGTGCTTTGAAACCAAAGACATTTTTATATATCATAATCATCATCATCAGCCTGAATCTATCCACTGCTAGATGAAGGCCTCTTCAAGCTGCTTCCACTTCTCTCCGTCCTGTGCATTACGTTGCCACGTACTTCCACAGAACTTTATCATTTCATCGATCCAGCGGCCTCTAGTTCTACCTTGCGGACGTTTTGTACTTCTTGGATACCACTAGATGACTAGATTTGTCCAACGATTGTCTCTTCTTCGAGCTATGTGTCCAACCCATCTCCATTTAAGGCTTTTAATAAACTCTATTACATCACAAACCCTTGTCTGCTTCCTTATCCACTCATTATTCCTCTTTTTGTCCTTTCGCGTTATACCCAGCATGCACCTCTCCATACCACGTTGTGCTACTCTAAGTTTCTGGATCTCTCTTTTACTTAGGGTCCATGTTTAACACGCATATGTAATCACAGGAAGCACACACCGGTTGAACACTTTGCGTTTTAGGCACAGTGGAAGGTCACTTTTGAAGACATTATTTAGACGGCCAAAAGCACTCCATCCTAGCTTAACTCTGCGAACAATTTCATCAAATATACATCCATCTATAGACAGTTATAATTACAATACATTATTTATCTCTGCAACAGAGGATCCAGAAGAATTTGTATTATTAAATTAACTTTGCTCGACCGAAATCTCAAAGCGGCAGTATTGAGGAGGGAATTTAAAAGGATTAGCTGAATGCCAAATTTATTCAAATTCGAGGACACTTTGTGAACTCACTGATTGGGATTTTGTTCGAGTACCTGCATAACACGCTCCAATAATTAATTATTGCTTGAATTAATTTTGAAAATTATCATTCAGGTACGTCGTACATCATCATTGTTAACTTATTGACTGTTGCTCTATGTCAACATAATATACTTCCCTCTTTAGGTACAAAACGTTAAGTAGATACCAGTGGCGAAGGGTGGAGGTAGGCTGTTAACATCCCCATAAATAGTGCACAATAAATTTTGTCAGGCAAACATATTTGTTTTATTGAACTAGGGCTACAATGTGTAGATAGTGTTGGTCAACATAATAGTTCCCGACCATGTCCGATCCTAATAGGATCATATGAGCCTCCATAGAGAAGAGGTTTCCATGAACAGATTTTGTTTTTACGAGAAATGGATGTCAGCCACTTGCTCAACCTATTAGGTCCATACTTTGACTCATACACAAATTGAAAAACAATGGGTGTACTTGCCAGACCCAGGATTCGAACCTGGGATCCACGACGCTATAGGCCAACGTTTAAGCCGCGCGACCATCGTGGGTGTTCATAGTCAACAGTCAATAGTCAACAAATATTCATTTATTTATAAAATATCTAAAATTAAGCAATTAATGCTATATTTCAGCTGGGGCATGGTCTGAAAAGATAGTGACTACGCGACGCGTAGATTGCGCATACGGCGCGTGCGGAATAAAACATAAATTTTCATAAAAATTCAACATGCGTTCATTTAATGTTATGTTTATTGTTATATTAGTAATAATAATAATATATTGATTGACATGTTTTCTTTTTCGAGTACATGCGTGACGTTTTTTAGTCATCTTTACACGATTTAAGAATATATTCCTCCGACGCCATCACAAAACAAATTGACGTGCTCACATTTCGACTACGTACCTCTCTACGATTGGCAACGAGTTCCATCTATTATTGAAAATTATTTGCCGTTTCACTGATGTATGCTCTTAAGCCGTACATAATTTTAGATATTTCATAGATAGAAAATATTTTTTTATCGATTATGTTTTGGTTAGGCAGGGCTTAATGAAATAAAAAAAAAATATCTAACACCATCTATAATAATTGTATTCCTAACTCAACGAAAACAAATAAGTATGACTGAAATAGTGTGCATTATTTTTGTCAGATCGCTCATAGTATACCTGAATTATTATGGTATGGTTAGGCAGTGTTTCATTAAATTTTATAAACTAACCAGCACCATCTGCAAATTGTATTCTTAGTTCAATGAAAACAAATAGGTATAATTATAGCTGACAAAGTTTAGTGTGCATTATTTATGTCGAATCTTAACATCCTACCTCCACCCCTTGCCGATGTTAGGTACCTACTAATAAAACTTATACATAAAAGATATTTAAAGATATTAATATGTTTCATATTTTTAATATATTATAATACAGGAAATCTTTTTCTGTTGAAACAAAAGTCTGCTCATTCATCTCAAAGATAAATGCAAGTAATAGTTTTAGTTTCGGCTACGACAAATCGCTGAGTCACTAAAGCACATTCGTTCATTTTTATTTACCCATGCGCTGGCCAAATAGAACTCAGCAGAAAATATCAACAAATAAATACTGAAATAATATTAATAAATAATAAACAATCGCGGGAGACGTCATAAACAAGCGCCTGCCGGAAATGACAAATGGCGGCGAGACGCAGACGGCCCGGATATTATGTTCGTTGGCACTTTTCCCGCGTTAAATTCACCTTGAAAATTAATCACCTGCCGCGTTTCATTTGATTTCCTTCCGGTACTTTATATACGAGATGTATATTTTCTTGTTTAAACGGCATGCATTATGGGAGAGATGCCAAACATGATTTCAACACAAAAGTGTTTAATATAAATAATATATTATAATGATAACAAATAAATCTCTTAGAATAGCTGTAAAATAATTTACATAATCTAATGCCTCATTCTCACATGTCGATTTTTGGTGTTCAAAACAAAATAAGCCGTTACCTGAGTCTATTAATATTACAGTGGATTAGGTTGATGAAAACGTACGCGGTTCATCTGTGTCTCATATTATAGCACATGATAATTATTGAATTGGACCAAAACTCATCTTTGCCATACACCGGTTATAATCGATTCAGAAGTGCCCATGATGAATTAATAAAAAATCAAATTTTAATATATTTTTTTAATTATTTACCAACTCAACATTCACAAAATTTATTTATTTATTGATATATAAATTTACTCATAAATGATACTTACATAAATATAACCTCAAATCTTGATACACAATCTTTACAATGAAAAATAAATATACCTACACTCCAAAGTTTTATGAAGATAAATTAACAGTGTAGAATGTTAGTCTCGAGAAATTTGTTGTATTATAACAAAATATTGGTTATGTTTACAACACGTGCTGTTTATTTGGTTATATTGGACAATTAACTAAATGACACTATGCGCATGCGCATGTACCCCTGCGATCGAAATGAATATAATCATAATAATAAATTACGTGTTGTATCGGCGCGCGCAACTTCCGTCACACGCCAAACGTGTTACATGGGCGCGCGCAACTTCGTCACACGCCAAAAATACACTGTGATCTATTTTCCCAAACGCGCCAAAAGAAGTATAACTTCAAAAATATTTTTTAATTATCACTATTACCGTATTTAAATATTAATAATTTTTAATTTTACAAAAATAATATAATTTGCCAACGACATGTATGTATTTATTATACATTGATTGCCCGCTTGCATAATCACAACGACACGTACCTCACCGCATCTCGGGCTTATATTATAGTTTATTATCGATTTGGAGTATCTAAAATTTTCACATATTATATTATTTGGTAACACCTCGGACTACTAAATAAAATATTAAAAAAAAAAATACGATGCAAAACGTTACTTAAAATCCGTACCCACTAGATCAGGGGTAGTCAATCTTTTTATACCAACCGCCCACTTTTATATCTCTGTTAGTAGTAAAATTTTCTAACCGCCCACCGGTTCCACAGTAATGGTGATTTATTAAGTAGAGAAGTAACTTTACTTTATAAAATTTATAAAGCAGAGTTACAGCAGGCTAAAGCATATAATAATAATTGCTTACCAAATACTTTATGTCAGACTTTTGCTAAGTTTATCAGAATAAATCTTTGTAAAACAGTAGTTAAATCTTTGTTTTTATTTATACTTTGCATACATAAAAACATGAAGTCGGATGAAATTACATTTAATTAATTATTTCTTTAATGAGATCCCTGAGGCTGATACTGCGAAACTAAACACTGGATATCTGGCTCAATTTTTGTGAGAAGCAAACGAAAGTCTCATCTTTCGGAAATATTCAGGCGGTTTCTTTCTGTGGTCATAATATCATTAACAGCACTAATGCCTGATTTCACAAAATATGAGGTAGGGAAAGGTATTAATAAACTGTATATCATTTACTATTCAAATCGCACTATAGCGCCGTTTAGTTTCACTTGAATTAAACTTATGCCAGGACGATAGTAAATTTTCTGAAATTTAAATTATCACGGGGAATTGTATAAAAACATAATGAAAATGTTTTTAAAACCCCTACCGCCGACCATGAAAGCTGTAACGCCTACTAGTAGGCGATAAGGACTGTTGGTTGACTTGATTGACTTGGTTGACGGTTGACTATTCCTGCACCAGATTCACGTCAATGTACTTTGCCAATTAAGCATAACCAAATATTCATTACATATAGCAACTGCATGTGAGGTATAACTAAAATATGGATATATTCAGATGACAGTTAGGGCACTTAATTGGTACCTTGATTTAAAACATAAAAGCAGATAGTCAACATTAAATTGACGCAATTTGATAAGCATTTCATCATCATTATAAACATCATCATCATGATAAGAATTTCAAGATGTAAAAAATAATAATTAATTTCCTATATATTATAATTATGTCACTTATTTGGCACAATGGCACGATTCCAGTAAATACGGATTCAAGTACCATCAGGTGAATGTTAAATATGAAAAATGTTACATTCTCAAACCATGTGAATTATTTGTTGAATTAAAAAATTGTCAATTTAAATTTTAAGAATAATATTATTTTGTCTATTTTTTATTTAAAATAACTTTACCTCATCTCATGAGCAAGTACCGGCACCTCTTCGACGTCAGTAAACTCGACGAGGAAATCTTTGTTGATGGTCATTCCTCCTTTAACGGTGTCGATATCTAGTTCAGCCATCCAAGAACCCTGCAACAAATAATTCGATAATGAAATAAATTAACCAGTTTTTACACATTTCTATAAAAGATTTTTACACCACAGAGTACTATTGAAACTATGTAGCCAACACTTAAATTTGGTACTTAGAATGAGGATGGTAAGATGGAAGATATCAGCATTGTCAGACATCCCGATTTTTGCGGAACGTTCCGCTTTTTAAGCAAAAATAGATTGTTCCGCGACAGCTAAATTCACGATTATTAACTCAAATAAAACGTTTAGGTTAAGACAAAAGAACGCGATGTAAGCATGATGCCCACGTGTTTGCACACTAATAACATTTATTTTAAGCATACAACATCTAATTGCTATACCTAACGGGTATTTTCTCAGATGAATTTAATAAATTGTCCGTGCAGGACAAAATTACGATTATTTAACAGACACAAACGAATGTGATGTATGTGATGCACATGTGTTTGCACACTAATTTCATTTATTTTAAGCATACCATCACCTAATTGCTATACCAAAAAGGTATTTTCTCAGATGAATTTAAAATGGTTAGATGCAAGATTACAAGAAACAGTATTCTATTGAGTTGATAAAATCGAAATTCCTTGTTAATTTCAACATGATATTATTTATACTCATGTGCTGAATTTTACCAATACATTAAGCAGCAGAAAGAAACTCTTCACGAAATATAATCTTCAGCCAAGTGCAAATAGGCGAGTGTCGGGAAAAATATTGTTTAATATTATTATTTTGATAATTAAAGAGTCTTGTAGTTTTGTCATATGATTGACATTATAGAAGTTAACATTAGAAATATTGAATTATGCATTTTTTAAGTTGTCCCGCTTTTTTCCTAATACCCGTTTTTTTATTTCACATCGTAAAAATCCCGATTTGGTAAAATAATTATCTGGAAAAGCTGGTAGGTATGTATTTTTAGTTCCATTATACTGTGTGGAGGTTTGGATACAATGCTTAGAAAACTTAAAGCTTACGAAATTTTGTTGTGCAGATTCATGATAATATGTTTCAGCTGGAGAGACAACGTAAAAATTATCGGGGATGAAACATACCAAAGAAATAATCAGATAAGTAAACACTTGATAGTGAGATTGAGAGATATCAAAGATTCACCATCCCTGTACTATAACCTAGCTGGAAGACGTAAGCTTATCCATAGTAATGTATTCAGTTTCAATCAATGTGTGGCTCCATAGATTCTGGCGCCAGATTAGAAACCCGATCACATAATGCAAATGAGGAGTTCGGTTTCGCCAGCTTATCTGATGTGGCTCTACACTTCTGCTTGGAATAGAAATGAATCAAACCATTCAGAGGATATTTGAAACGAGTTGTAAATTTAGATTTGAGTGATTTATTTTAATCAGGAATACTGTTGAATATAAATATTAATTAAAATTATTTTGCAATATTATAAATGTTTTGAATCATCGTAAAAATCAAACAGTTGTTATGATATCATCATTTACTAATAAGCTTCAAAGAATTTCAAACTAGTTCAATACACCCCAACGTGTCATGACTGAAACCAAAATTTAAAATCATCAATACTGTTGAGTGGAGGTAGAAAAAAAGCTATGTTTTGTGGGCAAGGGATAATTGATAAAATTTCAAGTTATAATAATTAAAACATTACGAAAAATTGTCAGCATGTGGATTTTTGTACGACAGTTTACTATAAGCTGTTTTACAGGCAATATATGGACGTATTGACTTCAGTTCGCATTATTCGTAGAGCATTTAACCGTCATGTAAGTTGTACATATGTTACAAATCCCTAAACAAAATATCTTGTATAAGTAATTTGTGTTTTATATAATTATATTGTGATATGTGGTGCACTTAAACGGTACTAACTATCAAGTTTTGGTGGAAAACATTGTATTAATTAAAATAAAACACAATACTATGTAGTTCCATATTACGGTAATGTTTAATTAGCCTTTAAACGTGTTCCACAATAAATAATTTTAATCCGTAACTTTGCTAGTAAACATAAGTAACAAAGCTATCTCAATGCTATATGGCAAACAGCGGTGGCGAAGGGTGGATGTAGACTGTTAAGATCCAACGTGAATAGTTGAAACTTTGCCAGTCATACGTATTTGTTTTTATTAAACGTAGCTACTAAAGCATAATTTTAGATATTTTACAGGTAGAAAAATATTTTTTGACTATTATTTATTAAAGCTTGGTTCTAGACGATGTGCAATTTGTAGTCTTAGTTCAATGAAAATAAATAAGTATGACTGTCAATATTTAATCTGCAATATTTATGTCAGATCTCAACAGCCTACTTCCACCCCTCGATACGGTGAACTACATATTATGTACTATTCACGTATAACCATAATTAAGAAGTAGAGGGGTGGATATTTTCCATCTCACCACATAGCAGTGGCGAAGGGTGGAGGTAGGCTGTTAAGATCCGCCATAAATAGTGCACATTAACCTTTTTCAGTCAAATGTATATGTTTTTATTGAAATAAGACTACAATTTACAGATGGTATTGGTTGGATCCTAAAAATCAATTAAGCCCTGTCTCAAGCAAACAATAATAGTATTGGTATATTTTAGGCGATATGACAAAATTGTGCACATTTTTTCATTATTACTTATTTGTTTTCGTTAGATTAAGAATAGGTACGTATTACACATATTGCCGGTTCATTTTTTTAATTCATGCTATGCCTAAACCAAACTATAATAGATAAAAATTATTATTCTATCTATAAAATATCCAAATTTACGTAAGATTTAATTGCATAATTTTAAATTTTTTATAGATATACGAGTATTTTTTGACTATTATCTATTATGGCTTGGTTTTCGCAGGGTTTAATTGAATTAAAAAAAACCTACCAACACCATCTGTAAAATGTAGTCTTATTTCAATGAAAACAAGTATGTATGACTGACAAAGTTTAGTGTGCAATATTTATGACGGATCTTAACAGCCTACCTCCACCCTTCGCCACTGCCACATAGTATTAACAATGATTATAATATTAGATAAACTCAAACGTATTTGTAATCAAGTGTAATAAAGTCACCATATGAGCAAAACAAGTATCGTTAAATAATCTTAATGATAAACTCATTTTATAAACAAGCAGAATATAGTTGTAAGTAAACTATAATACCATTAGTAAAGCCACCAGTTTGTGCTTACTTATATATTTCACTTAACATAAATAGACAAGTTCTGCCTTCGCAGTCATTCTAGTAATTTAATTATTCCAAACGAAACCAGTAGGTACTCCGGAAACCCCATTAATGTAAGTAATTAACTTTCTCATGCAAAATTTAATAAAGGTATATTATTAGATATTAATTAACGGTAGATACTTGTTTATTTTTTCAGACTGCTATACTTAGTTTAATTTAAGCTCTCTATTGAAAAAAGCTTCCGAAATAGTAAGCTTTTCGTAAAACTGGTTTATGCATTTTGTTAATTATCTTAACTAAACTAGTAATCTTTAACATAACAATAAACAATAAAAACTTTTATAAGTTTCATATTAAATACAAATAAAAGAAAAAAAGGTGACAGTATACACCCTTGTCATACACTGCGATGGTCTTCTTCTTGTATATTTATATGTTATATGTTTTAATTATATAGAACTTACGAAAGGGTTAACTTTTAAACCGAGCTGTAATATTACGCTGTCGTTTTTAAATTTATGATCAGTATAGTCTGGAAAACCATCATGAATAGAGTCAAGCTTGAAACATGCGTCATCATTGCATCTTTCTTAAGTCGATTGGGCTTTACAGTAGTCGGAAAATGACCCGTTATTTAATAGTAAAGTTGCATTCAACGGTGAGTTTCATTATTGGCTTAACGGTTTGCTAATAAACAAAATTACTGCATCAATTCAGAAGACACCCTATAGACTGCATTACATCTACAATAATGGTCAATGGAGATCGTTACAGGAGATGTGATTTCGTGATACGACGACCGCAACCATCGACTCTTTGACATCAAAATTTGTCGATAAGTTGATTTAGAGAAATGGATCTGTCAATTGGCTTCCAAGGTCGTGTGATTTGACACCTCTAAATTAATTATTGTGGAGCTACGTGAAGTCACTGGAATATGCACCAGCAAAAATGGATGCCCTAAAAGCCAACACTGTTCATATTTTTTATGATATATGGCCAGCAGTGCTCCAAGAAGTGGCCCAGTACGCACTTCATTAAGTAAAGTCACGGTGGCCATACGCCCGAATTTATTTTCAAATTTTAATACCATGTACTGATATTTCCAATTTAAATAAATAATCAAAAGTTATTTCTTACAATTTAAAGTTTTCTCGGGCTTAAAACACGGTTTATTTCGCATTTACAAAAAGTGAAATAAATATAAAATATATATATCAAATTTAAAACGTCTCAATTCGAGTAAAAAATTAATATTCCAGACTAGACAAAGCCTTATGACTACATTTAAACTTACGTGCTCAATCATTTCGGGATAGAACTGCTTGTCCCACGGGGAATACAGAGATGACGTGACATAGAGCCTTTTACCGTCCAAGGAGAGCTGTAGCATTTGCGGTGAGCCATACAACTTGCGACCTTTTATGAACACGGGGGATGGTTGCTCCTGAAATAAAACAAATGGCGTCAAATAAGATTACAGTTTAAATTAATTCATGCAACATAAATCTTGTATAAGATTTAATGAATCGTTGTAATTGAGTGAATGGAGTTACAAGAGGTCCAAGTGTTTGGATGATTACGTTGAGTAAGATTAAAAACTAAATATACAATTTTAAATACTAAATAACTACTATTTTAAATAATTTCTTAAAAAAACATTGTTATTATACTAAAAAAATACTAAAAATTATTTTCTATATATCTGCAATGAGAGTTTTTATATGACAGAAAAAAAAAGGTGAGGAAAATCATTTAAGTTAGGTACATTAGTATATAAAGAAATCACTTTAAATCATGGGTGGCCAACCTTTTCAATAGCCGGGCCAGATTCTAAAAATTAGATTTCCTACCGGGCCGCACAACCGATTTTTTTTATTATACAAAACAAAAAAGAAATATATATTGTATATATTAATAAAATAAAACATAAATGAGAATCAAACATATTTATTAGATTACACTTTTTTTTAATGAATAAAAAATAAACAAAATATCTTATATAAAAATAATAAATTTTAGTGAGAGGTTTGATTTTGTGTGGCAGAACTAAGTGCATCAATATCGATATCGAGTGAGGTTGTTCCTACACGCAAACAGTTTTCCAAATGCACATGAGTAATTCGTGTTCTCACTCGGGATTTGATATGCTTCATCCGACTAAAAAGCTTTTCACACGTGTAAGTGTTTCCAAATGGTGAAGTCATCATTAGATCATGTTTGTGAAATGCAGGATATTTTTCCTTGTCCAAATATGTTTTGTAAAACTCTTCCAAACTAACCTGATGGAATTTCTCCTTTAACTGTTCATCGCAACATATTTCACAATGTTCCATTTGCAAATTTCCCGGTAATAAATTCACGTCTACGGAGAATGACTTTGCAAATGCAGCAAAAAGCGCAAGGTGCTATTTAAAATCTTATAATCGGTTATCGAATTCAAGGTTGAAGTCGGATATCAACGAAACGTATTTACCCGCCGCTTCCTGTGTCACGTCTGATTGCAATAACAATGTAGGAAAATGATGAAGATTTTTGTCCTTGACTATTGTTCCCAAAGCCCAAGTTTCGTCGGGAATGCGGAAATAATATTATACACATTATTAATTGATTGATATTTTCCTTGTAGACGACTATTAACATCACTTTAGGGGGCTAACTATATCGAAAATAAATAAAATGCCATCAGTGATATAACTTTCTGACATAAAATGAGATGGCATTGGAGAATTGAAAAAATGAAAAAAGGAGTATGCGCGTGTTTGCGCGCGAATTCAAACTCGAGCGAGCCAAAATCGAATCTCAATTTACGAAATTAGCACATCTAGCGGCAGCATTTGATATTATTTTTATTTTTTCACTGCTCCGCGGGCCGCGGGTTGGCCACCCATGCTTTAAACCAATATTAGGGATAAAATTATATTAAAATATTATGACCACATTGAAAATAATAAGATTTTAAAACTATACCATATGAATTCATTTTAGTGATCAGTGATTCACCTTTCGGCGTCTTTAGATTATATTTTAATCTACCTATAGTATATATGTACAAATACCATATTATGTAAATATACCTACATGGAGCATGCAAATAATAACAAGCAAAATCTGGGTCAGTAAAAACGTTATCCATAATGGTGTTATGTAATTTCAATTTTCAATTCTAATTTGATTGAGTTAATAACTTTTCCAATGGGATTAATACTCGAGATTTCATAGGTCGGAATTTTGTATGTTAAAAGTACAAAATAGTCACCAATTAGAATTTCATTTAAATTTACACAAAGTATGCTCAGTTGATAGTATTAATTTAATAAGGATAATATAGTACGCCCTTTTCCACTGAGGTCTGTAAAATAGTTTGGGTAAAGTACTTAAGTTATTGAAAAGTATTTTTAATTAATCATTTAATCATCATAAACTATTTTTTTATTCAACGAATAATTGACATGATTTGAGAATGTAACATTCTTTATATTAAACATAAATAAGTACATAATTCAAAAATACCTCAGATATGTACCTACAAAAAAAAATATTTTTTAATATGACGGGACTTGAACCTGTAATCACTGGATTCTCGCCATTGTTCTTTACCAATTAAGCTTTGGACATCATATCATGTTACGACGAAGTTGCATAGTAGTTTTTACATGAAATGTTTATCAAATTGCCTATGTTTGGCTATGTTAACAGTTTTTGTGTTTTACATCAAGGTATCAATTAAGCGTCCCAATTACTAACTGACGCCCGGCCCGTATCACTCCAAGTTTTAGTTATAACTTAATTGCATTTGCTAATAATTTAATAAATTATTTATTTTATTCAATGAATAATTTACAGGATTTTAGAATGTAATATTCTTTATATTATTGAACATACATAATTTGACAACACCTCAACTCACATAGGTATAATATATATATATATATATATTTATATAAAGTATAAAACGTATTTGTATTGTATTCGGAGAGAAAAAATTTGATCTTATATTATAAATTTGTTATATTTATTTATTATCTTTTCAAAATTTAAAGTAGGGAATAAAACACAAATCTATAGAAATATGTTAATAATATTATAATATTTTTTCTTGTTTTTACCTTCAATTCCAAGTCTTTCAGAACCTTAAGCTGATCCTTCATGACCTTCCCTCCCAAGAAGATTTGGCCAGTCAGAATTGGCTTGCTGGTATCGGTGATGTCGTACTGCCTCACGTCTCCGTGGAGCCAGTTGCTGAAGTACAGGAAGCGATCGTCCAGGGAAATGATAATGTCAGACATCAATCCTGCAAACATACATTTTTATTACCTCCAAAATGCTTTGATTGTTTACGATAATACCATCCATTGGCAAATAATCGATAGTTAAGGTGATGTCTTTATCTACCAGAGGCACCTAGCGCAAAAAATACGAACCTTGCAATTTGAGACATTTTTTTGATAATTTACAATTTCAACTGTGTTAGTTACAGGGCTTGAAATGGATCGGAGTGCACCGGAGCGCCGTTCTGGTGCATAAGATTCCCAAAATCATCGCTCTGTCTCGTTGAATTGACCTTTTGTTTGAATTGACCGTCTGGGCTGAATATAACAAAAAATCTAACACACTTATTTTTATAAAATACACATAAAATTAGATAACCATAAAATTATCAAGCGCTCCGGTTCGTAAAATTTTCCATTTCAAGCGCTGGTTAATTAATAAATATGTATCTGAAAACATTAAAAAGAAAGATATTTTTTATTTTTAGTCAAAGATAAGCTTACAATTGTAAAAAATGTAATAAAATTTGAATTTGTTGAATCGGACCCCACCTTATTATTACATATATTTTATAATCAAATTTATTATTAAAATTTAGTTTATAAAGTTTTCTAAGCATCACTTAAGAGATTTTTGACTAATTCATAGTTTTAATATTTTTTTATATTTATTTTAAAAAACATCGATTTTTTAAAAAAATATATAAATGTGTATAACTTGAAGTCCTTTTATTTAGGTATGGTCCCAATATTGAAGCTCGATTAACCTTGAATACTGAAATGAAATTACATAGGGTAAATATTATAATAGTCATTGTTACTCTTATTATTTCCGACTGCTCTTACATGGCGCATATTGCATCGTTTTATCTCGCTCGGCGTCGCTCTAACTACGTCATATTTTCTGTCAAAACTATCGAACTTCACGCTTATGTAGTATGTTTCTAAGGCATAAAGCCCACCAAAGTAGGCTCCCTCCCACCCGCGCATTACCCTTCACCTATGTAATAAGGGGCACAAGAAGCACAAAATAATTATTATTATCAGCGACTCTCATAACAAATCAATAAAAATATTATATTATTTCTCGGGGCTTGTAATTAATATTCACGATGAAATTATTCTACCAGCAAAATATCGGACACGCAGCAACTAAACAATGAGTTCACTGTTATTAAATAATGCCGAGGCGCCCGTCCGATGTACGAGCGGATAAAATAAACAGCGCGCGCTTCTTTTGCTTGCCGTGTTGAATGAATTGGCTACGTTATATTTTCGTTAATTCGTCCCGCTGAGAAGCCAAATCATGGGTGAATCATGGGGCGCGTGGGCACAATGCGTCGTCAAAGGTAGTGTGCGCTGGCGTATTTGTTTACGTTGTATTTTTGATGATTCACATTGAATATGCGCGAGCGCCCCGCAAGCCCAATTCTATGTGCACGACGCCTAATAGTGCCATCACTTAAATCTATCTTGTAGGTAATGATTATCGCTGTACAGGCGTACAATGAACATAGTACTTATTTATGTCCATGATTCCACGAAATGATTCTACAAAATTTGTATTACCTACTTATAATAATTAGTTACAACGTCACTTGTCATAAAACATCGTTATCCAGAAACATAAAACTCTCAAAAATCTGTCAGAGTTTTTTTTTGCAGTCTCTTTTTCATTTATTTTTATCATAATATTGTCAACTTTGAATTCAGCGCTTTTTTCATTTATTCTGTAAGTATAAAAATTTGGCAGTAATACCAATATTTGTCTTTCATTTTGATTTCACATAGCTCATTAATGCAGAAAGGTTGACAAACAATTTTAATGATACCGTTATCAAAAAATATTATTATTCAGAATTGCCATGGGTAATAATATGTTATTAATAGGTATAACGAGATCGCATTGAATTTCATATGAATTATACTGATGAAAAAAAAACGTTTTCACAGAAGTAATTAATAATAAATATTAATAAATTCTGGATAATTAATTAATTAAGACTTAACATGTTCTTTATAGTTTTTTTTTTTAATAAAATTTAAAACATAATATTATTTATTTTAAGACTAGGAATTATTCATAAATCTTTTCCTATACCTTACAGTGAAATTATTATTTGTATAATAAATATTTCAATAAACATATCCATAATAATGAGATGAGATTCTTTAACGAACGCACATTTTATAATTAAAAAAAATGTATTTTTTTTTTGACTTGAGAAATATTTATTTTTCTTTTTAATGTTTTTATGTACCAACTTAATGATTGATTTAAAAAGTTTACAATATACATCACCAATAAATTGTATCACATTGTAAGCTTCAAACCATGCCGCTAGATGCTTTTGATAATTAATACTTTAATAATTAATTTAATATTTTTTTTTCCGATGATGTCCGATCCTGATAGGATCATAATGGGCCTCTACAGAGTGGATGGTGTATTGACAGATTTTTTTAATAACACCAAAAGGCATCTTCAGTGAAACAAAAACAATAGCAAAGATTCATGAAATTTACCATATTTATAGTCTACTTAGTAAAATAGTTTATGAGATATTCTCTTGAAAAACATTTTTTTTTTAATTTTTACTTAGTTAGTTCATGTTCATACTATGTATTAGAATCATAAAATTTGTTTTGACTAAAATATCTTAAATAAAACACAGCACAAGCAAATTAACATTATTGACTATGTTTAAAATATATGTGCCGTCAAGTGATAAAGTAATTAAATTATCCCCAATTTTTTAAGACATTCCAAACGGGTGGCAATAGCTTGCACATATATTATTGTACTGATACATTTCTAGATATAGACAAATATGACACCCGTACCTACTTAATATTGGTATGCGAGATTATTTAGCATTTTCATGTTTAAACGATATATTACTCGTATAGTCAGTTTTATCAATGGGTTTTAATATAATCACAACAAAAAAAATATGGACCATTAACATAATTATTATTATTTAATTGTATTCTTAAAAAAATGTTAAATCCTTTATACATTCTAATATTATACAATATTTTCTTTATGTATCATTTCAATATGTCTGTTATAGCAAAAGATTCTATATACTTATCACTTTCTCAAGAATATTTTGAGATTTTAATTGAGCTTAAAAACGATTTACAGGAAAATTCACTTAATGCCGTCAATATTTTCAATCCTACAGGTGCACAAAATTTTTAATTAAATCCTACGCTCGCCAAATTTTCCGAACATTTTTAAAGGTAATTTTAAGCGCGGGAAAAAAGCTTATTAATTTAAAAATACTCAAAAAGGTTCTCACGTTAAAATATCAAGGAAAAGCTTAAAATAACTCCAAGGAGAAAAATTCGAAGAAAAAGGAAACACAAGCGAAGGGAAAGTCCGATAAAAGTCTCCCGTACTGAAATAAAATATAATAATGAAGGAAGTTTTTTAGCTTCTTATTAGCGATACGAATGATGGGAAAGATTCCAAGTTTTTATTTCGAGTTTTTAACATGTCCGTGTTTAAGATTTTATGACAGAATTATAAACCTTTTAATTTAATCTTTCAAAATTATACAGGAAGGCAACGACTCAAATGCTCAATCTATTTCAATTTGGATTATTTCAGGGATTTTCAATAATTGACAGTCAGAATATCGAATTAGGTTTTTTAATTTAAAAATAAATTAAATTAGAGGTGCATTAAAAACACTTTAATTTTGATGTATTATGGTTGACTCAAATATAAAAATATTCTGAATGTATATAATTTGAATATATCCCATCCATATGCACACTACAAAAAATCATTTTGTAGAAAAAATACGACACTGACGGGACTTGAACTTGTATCTGCTGGATTCGCGCCAGTATGCTTTTAAAATTAAGCTACGGGCATTTTATTGAACTACAAAGTAACAATAGACTGGACATTAGATAGATGCAGCTAATATAAAACACAAAACACTCCCAGAGATCACCTAAAACCTGTTGGGTCGACAATCGGAACAAATTCAGCGGAAGGCAGCAAAAAAACCATCGAGAAGAGTGGAAACAGCTAGAGGTGGCCTTTCTTCAATAGTAAATTTAAGACAACTGATGATGGTAATCAACATAAAATTACCTGGTAATTCTGACATTCCCCAGCCTTCAACCGTCTTGCTTGGAATATCAACGACAATCTCGGTAGTCCAGGTTCCATCGTCCTTCTTGAAGAATCTGAAAATAAAAAAATAAACAAATAAGTACTATTAACTACATCATTTAGAATTAGATGATTTAGAGTAAAATGCAGTTTGTCAGTACTAGGGAATCCAATCCCGAGCCAAAATTCTGATCCCGGGATTTTGGGATTACAATTTGACAATCCCGGGAACCCGGGACTGGTCCCGGGATTGACATTTTTTTCCATTGTTAATATAAAATTTTTATATTTACAAATAACATTGATAAAATCGGTCAAAAATAAATCTAGTATAATTTACACTATTTAAGACATTTATTGTTAATATTGTATACGTTCAATCTTGGAAATACACAAGTTTAATGGAGTAAATAATATTGTAATATAAATAATAATGTGAATTTAATATGAGATTGCTGTTTCTGGTAGTAAAGACATAATGAATGGAATAGCGAGATTTAAAATAGTAAAGCAAATAATCATGGCGTACTTATGGCCTTTCCGCATCATAAATCTAATTTTTCGACCATGTCCGATCCTAATAGGATCATATAGGCCTCCACAGAGTAGAGGTTTGTATTAACAGATTTTGTTTTTTTTTTTACGAGAAATGGATGTCAGCCACTTGCTCAACCTGCAATATCTAATTAGTCAGCCAAATATGAAACTGCCGTAAAACTTATGATATCATGGTAGAATTACTTTGTTAAAAGTGCGAAGCATTGTTTTTTTCCAATCTTTCTCATTTTTAATAATTCATGTGAAAAAATAAAATGAATCGGCAACCTACACATGGGTATAAATCAAACTTCATTCAACTAAGTTTATTTCTAATGTAGCTATTTTTTATTAAAAGTATTTTTTCTGTTTTATTTTCGTTTTATTTTATTTTCCATAAAAATTGATAAAAAAATCAATACCGAAATCCCGAGATTATGTTTATCAATCCCGGGATTCATAGGTATCGAAAATAGGTCGGGATCCCGGGATTGGAATCCCTAGTCAGTACAGAGTTTCAAATATACTGCATTGAAAATATTTGCAATTAAAAAAAAAAACTGCAACTTGGTATGGAAAGGTGCATGTTGGGCATAACGCGGAAAGATCGTAAAAGAAACCAATGGGTAAGAAAGCAGAGAAGAATACGAGATGTGATCTCTAAGCATATGAACAGGGACTCCTTAAAATCCGCTCGATAGACGAACTTTACTCATAAAGTTTGGCGGATGTATGTAACAGCATATAAGAGTAAGGGAGACCTTCATACAGCAGTTGATCTCAGCAAAAAATATACCTAAGCAGTGACTGAATTAGATGAAATTAATTAATGTTAGTCGATTATCGATCACGAATATACTTAGTCTGCCAGTCGTTCGAAGCATGTAGTGTCCTTCCGCGATGACGTAAAACTACTAATACTAAATACACGAGAAAACTAAATTAATATAATATTTATAATTATATTTTAGAGTTATATTATAAATAAAATTTAATTACGCAGTCTTAATTCAGATAATAAGAAAAGTTAAAACTACACATCGCAGTGTTTTGATACAACAATTTTTATCCAATGTAATATAGGTATATACCTAGCCTAACGTAACAATGGAATATTTGACAAGACAAGAAAGTGCAAGTGATATTATTTCTCATAGACCATAGAGCAAATAGTAATATATTATAATGTAGCTGCAGAATAATAGCGATCAAATATCTATTGTTTAAGATATCAAATTGCTCTGCAGTAAAATACTCCCAGCGAACCAATTCCCAGCAAACAAAATCTTAGCTAAATCAGCAAGTTTATTGGCAACATTAAATACGGATATTATTACATATCACAGTACATTATACCATTACGGTGTATGAGCTGAATAAACATTTCTCATAGTATTTTCTTACAACTGTAATAATAAATAATATTTCTTTTCGCTACTCAATTTAAAACGCTGACTCTATATTTAGTTCAATATGATTATGTCACAGAATTTTAATGTTAATGTGTTAATTTTTATTGTATAAATAACGAAGAACAATTTATCTCAATGTCACTCGAATCAGAGTAATTAGCTAGTAACTATCATGTATAATATACTATTGTACCGATACGCTGCTAGTAAATCTCACCATGCTACATCGTAGACTTCGTCATTATCATCATCCTCAACCTACACATCGAACACCACACACGAGTGACCCCAACAATAATATTTATATGAGAAAGATTTTATTTTTGAAAAGAACTAGTACATTGCACCTTAGAGTTTTATGATTATCTATTTAATATTTTTACCAATATTCACGTAACAGTGATCGTGCATTATAATACATATATCAGGATATAATGTTAAAGTTTTTCTGATATTTTCCCTTTCCTCTACATTTTCTCACCCCCAAAACAGAGTTAGAGTGATTCAATCACCAATATTATATATAAAAAAAGAATATTGTGTGTGATAACGTAATTCAAGGTTTAATAAATCATTAGATACATTTTGGGAAAACGTTGTAATCTTTTGTGTTCATTAAAGACGATATCTTGTAAAATTATTTCTCGTTCAAATCTTTTCGGAAAGTCATCTAATCATTATTACTGATTATTAAGTAACACTCAGCATGATATAATTATTATATTATATCAGAGACCTGGTAAATGGTCCTGATAAAAGACATATTGCTCTGCTGGTACAAATTTCATAATTTCGTATACATATGAATGTAGTTAAACAATTAAAAGGTTTTTTTTAAATTAATTTATTATGAAACAACCCCATGTTTTTTTTCAAAGTGGTTTATGTAATTACGTAGAGATACTCATAAGTGGCCTATTTATATTTTTGAGAGGTGCTAGTTATATTTTTTAGTTAAGTGAACGATATTAAAAACTGCTAGATTAGTAATATATTATTTACATTATGTATTTAAGCAGACTTCGATATTTTGTATGGTTACAGGTAAATTATATGTAAAACATTTCGCCAGGCCATTTTGTCGTGAGATTTCTTATCGAAAAGAGATAATATACACGTATATTATACAGTCTCCAATTTTATTAGATTCAATATGAACATTAATTTAATTTTCATAGCTGATTTTTACAAAACTCATGAATTCAAGAATGAAAACTTAACCTAACCTAGTCGACAAGAAGCGTGTTTTATTTAGTCATTAATTTTATGTCGGTACTATATATGACGACTCAAAGAGGTTGGACGGTTAATGCTTACGAGACGCACAAATTTGTGTTTTTGCTAATCGCTTTTCAAATGCAAATAACACGTTTATTACAAAATCAATTAAAAGTGTTCGTAGCCTTAATATACACCCATATATTTTCGTTACAATATTTTACGGTAAAGTGTGATACGGCAAACTGCATACGTACAAGTTACCAAACACGATTTTGTATAGGTAGTGTTTCAGTCTTAATTTGTTATTTCGCAAGGTTTTTGGAGTTTAATTTTGTAATTTTTGTCTACACAGAGCTCAGAGAAACCATCGTTCCTTTTATTTTAATGGGTAATTGTTAATAACATGTCACAATGTTTGAAAGGTATTGCCATCACATGTAGGGATTGCAATACCGGTATTTCAAAACCGGTATTCCAATATTTTTCGATACCGGTTTTAAAAATCAGGCAATACCGACATAGAAAGTGAAAAGATTTCGCGATGAAATAAAAAATATACACTATAATGTACCTATTTTTCTGCTGAAAAGTAGCTTATACAACAAAGGAGAAATATATTTTTTTGATCAAAGAAATGAGCAATATTTTGTTCGGTTTTACTTTTTACCGGATAATAATAAAGGAATTGATAAGTGTAAAAATTAAAATAAACTAGTAAAACATTTGGTGGAATCACCAGTGGGGCACATTTAGAAATAAGAACACTTCATTATATAAATTTATTTAAAGATCATTCGAAGAAGAAAGGGCCAATAGTTCAAATACTGGGTATTTATAATATAAACACCAGCATTTCTTCATTAAGTTTGAAGGTTTAAATTTATGTACATATTTAGATATTTTTTCTATAAAATATTATAATCTAATTCATTATTAGATATTTTTTCCATATATTTCACGAATACCGGTATTCAATACGAAATACCAAAATACCGGTATAGATATTTTCATTCGGTATTGTAATCCCTAATCACATGGACAACCTTGTGGTGGAATCCATAGCTCGTGAAACCAACATAAGAGGATGGGTAGATAACAATACAACGCAGATGTGCGCTTATGCTGATGACATAGTAATTACTAGCAGATCCAAACAGAGGATGATCGACCATGGTGGCACTATGAAAATAAAAGCAGAAAACGCTGGGCTGTATATAAACCAGTCAAAAACTAAATATATGGTCAGCACACGCGATCAGGTACCGCTGCAGAACATAGACATAGGACAGCATGTATATGAAGGGGTGGACAAGTTCACGTATCTCGGATCCAGCCTAAATACCCAAAATAAGACAGCAGAGGAGATAAAAATCCGCTTTATCTCCGGAAATAAATGCTGGCATGCCTGCAAGCGACTGGTGGGGTCGATAATTCTAGGCCGAAGAAGTAAACTTCTAATATATAAAACAATTATAAGGCCAGTGGTCACTTACGGCTGTGAGACTTGGTGCTTAACTCAAAACGAGGAAAACAAATTAGCTGTCTTCGATCGCAAAATACTCCGCAAAATCTTTGGACCCACGTTGGAAAATGGGAACTACAGAATAAAAATGAACCATGAATTGGAAGAGCTGATTGAACAGCAAACAATCATAAGGTACTGTAAGTCCCAAAAACTACGATGGGCGGGACATGTGGGGAGAATGCCTAAAGTGCCAAGGATTATGACGAAGTGGCTACCCCAACGGAAGAGACCCAGAGGCCGTCCAAGAAGGAGATGGGCTGACGCCGTAGAAGTGGACTGGCTTCATATAGGAAGACCCGGTAACTGGAGAAGTGTGGAGAGAGACCGGAGTGAGTGGAGAGCGGTTGTGGAGGAGGCCAAATCCCACCCCGGGATTTAGCGCCGTGGAAGAAGAAGAAGAAGAATGACATGGACAACACTAATTATCATTTCTTAGTTTGAATCTTTTTATAATAAATAAACTTTTAGTGCTGCGTGGCCCGTTAGTATCGGAATGAGTTCCTGTGATGTATTTATGTTCCTGGGAAGAGTGGTGACGGTGATTATGGTTGGAATATAATAATGGGGAACTACTGGCGGAAGTTTTTATTATATTATATCCCCTGAAAAAAGTAGTGGAGTGTATGGAGTAGAGAATTTTGGTAACTCAAGAAATACGAGTAACTGCATTTTAGAGTGTTTACGATCCTCTGCCTTGAGGGTATGACGAAGAAGAAAGATAATGAAAGAAAGTAAGCAAGGAAATGAGCAAACAATTTTCTTTGTGTGTCTCGTTGAATTTGAAATAATAGAACATCTTTCACGGCTTACCGTTACGCCTAGCAATAATTTCAAAGTGACTTTTGCATTTTGATCCCTTTCCTCATTGTTGATTCGGAACAAAGCCTGAAATAATGCTCTGCGCATCAAATAGCGGTACTACAAATTGAAAAGAAAAGTAGAAACTCGCCGTGTCTGCAGGGAACGATTCACATAATGATTCCGCTTAGGCAAACATTCACCTGTGTTATTTTCTTTTAATTTCTTGTTTCCTCTTTGCTTATATTTTATGCTTTGATATAAATAGTATAACACAGATGTAATATGGTTATATTTCCGTGGCTTAAAAATTGTACGTATGCAGTTCGCCGTGAAATATTGTATCTGAATTTAATATTTGGTGGTAATATTATATTAAAGACCTTCCAATCTTTTTGGGTTGTACAGTACTGAGATAAAATTCATGTCTAATAAAAAATGGTTCTTGTCGGTTTATGGGAAGCCAGCGGCAAACAAATTTTGAAAATAGGCGATATATTGGATTGTTTGTTAGGTTAGATTAAGTTAGATTAGGTTAGGTTTTCATTCCTCAATTCATGAATTTTGCCAAAATCATCCATGAAAGTTGGCGCGGTTCCCGCTTGACTTCCTGTTAACCGACTTGTACCCAAAACACTTACAAAATACGTAATAAAAACTACCGAAATACAAGGGAGAGACAGTAGAAAATAGATATGCAATTAAATTTGAAATACAGAACAAAGCGTAATTTTTCATCTCGGTGTTATAGTATAGGTATAGTCATTGGCCCCACAAAGGGGGGGCTGACAGGGCTCTAGTCTGGGGGCCCTGCGTGGCGAATCGACCAGATAAGTGATTTAAATACACATCACAAATTCTCTCGAATAGTAAAAAAAAGTCTTATCTACTAGCTACTTATCTTCAATATTATTATTATTATTTATAAATATGTTTTTGTACGATACAATTTTTAATTGTGCATCGATACTCGACAACTCCACAATTCAAATATACAAAAAACACTAAATTTACACATTAATTTTACCGCGTACACCATTTGGAAAACGCTACTGTCGAGCGTCATACTGCCTTTATGTTTAGCGATAGATAGGGGGCCCATCAAAGAACCTAGCCTGGGGGTCCGCTTCAAGAGGTGGGGGCCATGAGTATAGTATACGGTCATCTTTTTCCGATAAGAAAACTTACGGCGAACTGTGCTACGGTGAAATGTAATACGTACAATTTACATGTAACCCATATTTGCATGCAGGGTCCAATGCAATCACGCCGCCTATAAAATCTTTGATTTTTCTATCCGTGATGATTGTATTACGTTTCGTTTGTTATTGTTTGCCAAAAAATCCATTAGACAGCTGGGTAGTACGTTAAAGCAGTTATCAGAAGGCAGTAGTTAAATCGATATAAAACACAAATATTTCAATTATTATAAAATACAAAATCTAGTATTTTGAATTATATGGTCAAAATATTTAACTACTTATAAGTATCATTGCAAAGTGTAAAATAACTCTGTAAAATGTTGTTTGGATGACTAATTCAGTTACAGTTTTAGCACAACTATTGGAATTACTGCGCGAAAAGGTGTCTTCCAAGAAAATGTATTTCCCGGACCATATTTCACCTTCTCCTGACATATTTTCTATTAACATTCTCAGACAGTAAAGGGTGAAATATGCGCATGATGTAGGTACATATGGTTACATCTCGGTATAATATTTTTTTGTGTTTAAATTTGAAATATTCCCGCTTATTTTGTATAATCTATCACACGTGGATAGAGATAGCGGTGAAATATTTGGTACACACTCTGAAAAGAACATGAACACACTAATAAAAAATATCTCCCCTGCATTAATTTATTCCAAGCAAATATTAAAACACACCCTTATCATTACATTATTATAATATATTACAATATTAAAGTTGTTGAAAGAAACCTTCTTTGATAGAGACAGAGCCTAAATATTTTGACGCCGCCATGTAGAAACGTATTATAGAGAATATTGACGAAAACCATTGGTTGAGCCAATTATGGTCGTCTTTTCCCATCTACCTTAAATTCCTATATATATATATATATATATATATTCTAGATGCCTTTATGGATACCTCGCATTTACTATCGAGGTTTCTTTAAGGACTTTGGTACGCAAACTACTCTACTTGATGCTAATCAAATGAAAATTATGAATCCCTAGATATATTTTTTTTAAATTATTAATAACCATGCCCTTGCTTCTTCGTACAAGGTGGTTGTTGGTAATTTTGAACAATCACAAATACCCAGGTTTTGAGAAAACACACATAAATATTGTGTCCTGACCGGGAATCGAACCCAGAACTCTCGGGTGGAAGGCAAGCGCCTTACGCACTGAACCAAGAGAGTCGCCATCCCTAGATATTGTCGCAAATCAAGGCGACCAACAGTTACGGGTCATTAGTCGACCGTGATTAAATAAAGCCAGTTATTTCAAGTTACCTTAAGACAACTGGCGCGTGTATGCTTTAGGCCGTTTAATGATTAATTCGATTATACACACTGATTCAGAAATTATTCTTGGACCACGGCCGGGTCTATTTGATATAGTGTGTCCGTCGTCTAAGCGATAATTCTGACTGCCTAGCAAGCCGTGTGCACAAAAGTATATCGTCAAGTGCCGCGCAACGGGTAAAATAACAAACAATAGCGCACGAGTGCTAGTGTAACCAGACCACGGAGCCAGCCTCAACAGCAAAAAGGTTAGTGCCTAGCACCTTAAAATACCGCCCCTCAGCATCCACATTCACTATCACAATCATTCCATCACAAAATTACAGTCCACTATGAAAACCGCAACCAACCATCAAAAATGGATTTCAATAGTTTGTAGATAATAATAATACTGTTGACATATAACTACGCCATTCATTGGGGCATGCATGAGGATTTACAACCGGAAAGATTGTATCACAAAATTGGAAGTAATTTAAAATGCTGAAAAACTAGAATATTCAAGATATCGAAATGAATATGGCGGCCACGTATAAATAAATAAAAGATAACAATTTAATTTCATGATGCACGCATCATCAATAACGGTGCGGAGACAAGCTATGTAATTGAAACTATGAATGTCGTCAGTCGCCCAACAACCAACGTGCGATATCAACACAACATCATCAATGTAACATTATTCATTGAATAAGCATAGCTTGAACCAAACTCAGAAACAAGTTAGAAAGATCTTAGAAAAAATAACCGAGTAGAACTTGAAGCTTAGATAGTTCTACTAGAACTAGAGTATAGTATTTTAGCCAGTGGTTTGATTATTGAAGCTTCTCATCCGAGTTGCAATGGATGGAGGTTCATTATTTTTCTATGCGCCCTCAACAAACGACTGACGAGCACGGCAAGAACAATTTTAAGCTTTTAGCATAAAATATAAGCACTATACCAAGAACGACGTCACCAACATTAAGTTAACTACATCATGTTCAAGGCGTGCGTGATTTGCAAGACAAAATGTTTAACTGCAGCAGCAAAATCATTTGTATTTGAAAAAATATCGACTTTATGTAGACATGCTTAAACGCGTTCGCTGTATCTTATACATGAATTCTGCTGCAGCCCACCCTTGGCTCGCCTAAAGCTCTCAGATACAAATATATTCAAGATATAAATAATATTATGTTTGTTAATAATTTATTTAGTTCTTAAATGTTTCATGTAAAGAATGCTGTTGTGGTTTTTAATTGGTTTTAGTGAGTTTGAGTGTGATACGAGTACAAAAAAATTAACAGCATTATGAAAAAGCTGCCTTTTTTATAATAAATATGTTATTTTTATAATGTCTTTATAAAATATTATAAAACATAATGTTGCTTGTTATAAAAGTCAACCTAAATATAATATAAACTTAGTTTAGTCACGCTAAAGTATCTCTATATTATTTATATTATTTACTCGTTAATCGCAACCATAAAAATATTTCAAAACTTTTCTAAAACTAAAGCAATTTAGTTTCAAAAAAGACGTCCAAAAATCATAAAAGAAGACTCCTTGTATCAATTTTTCATGTGAGTGTTTTTCTCGTTTTTTCCTGCTTCTAAAACAATAGGTCTCGCAAGGACAATTACGTAGAAAATCCAACGCGAATGCTTAAGAAAAATGTTATTTCCGTAACGACATTTCTTTGGGATTATAAAAGTTGTAAAACCTTTACGGCATCATAATGCTGCAGGAAAAGGTACGGAAGGTGATTTTATGAGAGGTTTATTACACGATGCAAAGTTGGCTAAAAGTGGATGCCATTTTTTTTGCGGACAGTAATAGTTACTGCTACGTAATCAAACATATAAAATATAATTAAAAACAACAAAAACAGCATGTATTTTCTTTGTTTCGGTCAGTATTTTTATAATTAATTTGGAAGTATTACTAATTAGGTACCTATTAGTCAATAAATGATCAATGATCTGTAATCCACCGATGGTGCACACATATGACTAAAATACTCGATTTGATGTTGTACGAGGATTGTCCAAGAATTTAAAACCTTTATTATTTAAAAAATCAGGAAAATTTATTTTTTATAAAAAAAAGCATAAAAAATTTTAGGCACGTAGTCTCGGTTACGATCGATGAACTTAGTGAGCCGTGGCACTAGGTTCTTGATTCTATTGTCGTAGAGTTGTTGCCGCTACCGTCCTCAAAAATGCTTTCACCTCTTCCTCCACGTCCTCGACGATCTCAAACCGTTTGTCGGCCAAATGTTGCTTCAGATGAAGAAAAATATGGAAATAACTCGGCGCTAGGTCGGAACGGAGCTATGAGCAGGATGACGGAAGACATTCCAGTTGGATGAGCCCAAAAGGTTCGAAAAGATCTAAGCGCTTTTCACACGATTTTGTTTGTGAGCTTCCGTCAGCATTTTGGGCATCCAACGAGCATACCTTTGCATTATGCATACCCCAATTTTCCTCTCAAAATCGTTTGTATTGTAGACTTACTGATATTTAAGATCAAAATTGTGAGCTCACGGACTGTCAGACGGTGATCTTCGCGAACTTTATCATTGATTTTCTTCAACAAAACGTCACCTCGTTCCTCTCCCTTCTTCATCATGAATATTCGTTCTACCACTCGAAAACTCAGTTAAACACTTTCTGACATTCCGCTGGTTCATCACATTATCATAATTGGAGGTGAGATGACGATGAATTTTAACAGGGTGGATTCCCCCCTGGTTGAGAAACCGAATGATTAAACGCACCTCGCAGGCGGCGGGATTCGACAGCGGAGCGGACGCAAAAGTCATACTGAAGCAGCTACCGAGCCGGTTCACCACTTGTTCTGGAGAGGGAAATCTACGGTACACACTAGTGCTGCCATCTTTTGATAAATACCATCCACGTTGCCGAAAATTAATAAAGGTCTTTAATTCTTGGACAATCCTCGTATATAATATCTTACACATCCTCTGGAGCTTTGAAAAATGCAATCAAAAATAGTGTGATAATTGCTACAAATTAATAGTTAGATATAGTGGTCATTTTTAACATTAATTTTTAGATTAACAATAGAATTCTTCATAATACTTGATTAAAATATACTAAAATAAAATAATACGACTAATGAGAGCTTAATCGGCGACATGTATAAACATTTAGATTTAAAATAAATTGACGCTAAGTAAAGTAATAATACGAATTATATGCTGAATAAAGTCTTTGAAGTGAAAGTTTACAGAGTGTAACATACAATTAGTAAAAGTTTACTCAGTAGACTTTTAATAAGTCATCAAACGAAGCTTTTAAGGCATCACATCATTTAAGCTTAAAGTTTTCAAATGTTTCATATTACGAAATATGGCTTGTAATCACATTATTACCAGTCGTTGAATATAACTTATTGTTTCCATAAAATAAACTTTCTACATAATATTAAATGGTTTGTATTATTTTTAAATTTATGTGATATTCTTCAATTTTTTAATTGGATTTCAGAACAGTTGCAACATCTTTTCATGCTTGTTTTAGTTTTGCAATGCGTTAGATATTCTCAATGAGTATAAACCCCTCTCATCCCCTTTGAAGTCTCTAGCGTAGAAAAGACAAAATAGCATAACAATCCGCTGCTTAATGTATACTACGGCCGATCGGCTAACACGTCGGCTTATAATGTCATGGTCCCAGGTTTCAGTCCTGGGTGTGGTAATCTGTGTTTGGAATCAGAGTAAGCACCTACTAGGTTGAGCACGTGGCTAACATCCATTTCTCGTAAATATAAGAGTCCGTTAATACAAACTTCCATTTTGTGGAGGCTCATAATATATGACCTTATTAGGATCAGATATAGTCAATATATATATAAGTGTGTGTATAATATGTAATCATCCAAACGATATGCATCAGTATTTTATTGCTAAACAACGTCCAATTTCCACCATTATTTAAACTTATAGGTTTCTATAATCCAATTATTTCAAACCCTTAAATATTTTTTTTTTCAAAATGCGGGACACAGACAAAAAAAAATAAAGTGCCCACCACCACCACCCGTCATATATGCACAACCGTGGATATGCACGGCCGCTTTCTATGACGCTTTAAACGTGTCTGAAAGAAATGATTTTAAGTGCTCATTCCATCCCGAGACGGAGCCGCACGGGACTGATGCTGCAACCATGCACCGTAGTGCTTAAAGAAGAAAGTTAAGAAAGAAAATGTTTGATTTTTGGACTGGCTCTGCTGTCCGCTGACGTTAAGCGCTTTGTATACCCGCATACTGAGTGTCACGAATTGAAATGGATGAGTCTACAGAAGAGTCGAGACTATCCCGCTCCCCATACGACGCTGCAAATTTCTCAAATGCCGCAAAGTTGGCCTCGGTTGCTACCAGATCTCCATGACCAATTGGGCCCGTGTGAGGACGGACCCTGGCAATAAACCCACTCTCAAACTTGCTTTTAACTTACGAATAATAAAGAACTTTTAATACAATTACAATTAAAAAGACCCAAAAAGTACGCAAGACGAAGCCTGACATATTACAAATGGTTACTACCTGGCTACTAAACGCCAGTTTACTGTCAAAGATAATGCCAAGATCTCTCATAGATGGTATTCATAAGAGAACTCATTCGTACATTGAATCTTGCAAAAACAATACTCATAAGGCTTTAGTAAACGATAAATTATTTTATTTATCAATATTTAGGTCCCGTTTGTTATGCCTGCTCTGTTGTACAATACTATATGTTGACAAACATTTTAATTTCATAAATAATATACGTACTGATAGCTTTGAGGCTAGAGCACCGATGCAGAAAGTGATAATAGTATAATTATTTGGTTATTATTATTAAATTATTTTTTTATTCAACGAACAATTCACAAGATTTAAGAATGCAACATTCTTTTATTGAAGATACATAATATGAAAACACTTCTGAGAAATATTATAAACACTAGAAAAAATATTTTTGAAAAAATATGACAGCATGTTTGGACCAGCTCCTCCTGGGATTCGCGCCCATGTGCCTGACAACGAAGTTATACGTGTATTATCTAATTAGTGCGAGCAATTAGCAAATTTAAGTACATTATAACAAAAATTTGGAGTGATTCTGACACCGGTAAATAAGGTAATTCGATATTTTGATTTAAAATACAAAATCCGATTGCCAATAAGTAACGCAATTACTTAGAAAGCGCTTTAGAGAGTATTGTAAAAACCTTTAGTCAACTCTTTCGCAATTAGATAGGATAGGTATAGCTTAGTGGTTTGCCCACATGGATGTTTTCTAGTAGTTATATACTTCTCAGAAGTTATTACGTATACACGATTATTATATTATTTCTATTGGTGTATTCTGGTTCGGCGGAGGATAAGTATTGCAGATGAAAGATGGTTAAGTTAGCGTAGTTGTTATTGATGATGGAGGAGGCGAGAATTTATTTAGTGTTTAAAATAACTACAAAGGTACAATCGATGCAATATAATAAATATAACGGTAATTCGGTTCGACGTGTCTTTAATGGAAGCTTGTAATCGAGTGAGATGTCAAATTGATTCTGACCCGCTATCTATACATATTTATACTATGCAGAATATGTTGAAATTATTATGAAATAATTAACATTAATTCGTAATGTTATGAAATTGCAGATCCGCTATCTTATAACATTACGAAATCATAATATTATTTATATAGATACTGACTAGAGGTGAGTTGAAAATACTGTCACCAGTTTGTGTAGTCAAGTCTCGGATGAAACTATCTATACTCAGTACGTGTGGCCCAATAAACTTGTTCAAACGCATGCGATGATAATACTCGTATTATCGCGAGCCGCTCGCTAGTTGGTAAACTTGCAATACTATTGACATTAAATGCGCGCGAGTGAGACGACACTTGAATACAAGTATATTTTAATTTATTAGTCTGCACTCGAATGACACAATCTTATGTATGAACAATAGGTCATACATTTTGTATAATTGGCAGCACGTTCCCTTGGGAAATTTAAAAAAAATCATTGTATATTCATTTTATATTACAAGAATATTATAACCTAACATAAAAAAAAATCATAAATTTAAAATGTGTTTCAAAATTTATAATAAATCGCACATTTTGAAAAGCCGAGCTCAGTGTATTTTTAGCGATTATATTAAAGCCGATATTTCAAATATGTACTAAAAAGTATTTTGGAACAAGTTTCGATACTAAGTACTTTTTATACTGGTAGTAAGTATACTAACTTAGTCTAAAAAACGACCAGTTTTTCCACCTCTAGTACTGACTGATTTTACGTTAAAAATGAATATTTAATAAATAATCTTATAATTATTGAGATCTGAGTTACAGGAATCCGATGAAAATCACACTGTTAATATCTAAAGTATTAAACTGAATAACACATTGCAATCAGACCAGTTTTAATTAAGTAGTATTGCACTCATACGAGTACATACTAATATGCCCTACTTACGAGAGTATATGGGTAAAAACAAAAAACGTATTTTCCACTGTTTAAACATTAAAAACAATATTTATGTTTAACATTTAGTATGGTCATTATTTTTTGCTAAATCGGTTAACACAAGGCACTGAGGTCCTTTTTCCTCCCTTGCGAGAAACTCGCTTGTGTATAATATCAGGAAAATATTATGAAAAATGAATGCAGGCTATGTTTTCACGCTGAGTGATTTTTCTTGAAAACTCACCCGGCCCCGGAACCTGTTTCCATTCTTCATACGATATATTAATGTTGCTCTGAAGAAAAACTTGAATATTTCCTTTAAAATAATAACAGTTTGCAATGTTTTACTTGTCAAAAATTCTGTTATTTTTTGTTTCCTGGAATGTCTACACGAGCAAGGATTTTCATGTAAAATTTAATAATATAATATGAAAAACAAATGTTTCTTTTACTCTCTCACAGCTATTTCATAAAATATATTTTGCGAATATCTAAACTAAAATATTTTCATAATTTATTTTACTTTGCTTTCTCATGAAAGTTTTGCAAAAAAAAATCCTTTATTATATATGGCTTTTTGTGTTCCATGTTATTTCATTGCCAAACATTTCTCTCACTATATTATTTGTATTAATGAAGTATGGCCACTGATTAAAGAATATAATTATATATTATGCTTCGCAAGGGGTCGCTTCATTGATCAATATACATTGATCCTTACTTAACAAAACAATAATAACTATGGGTCTAGGACAATTTGTCGCCGGGACAACTGGACGCCACCCAATTCGAAAATAAATAGACGTTAGGTTTATACGTACTTAAAAAAAAGATTTTATATTATTATTTATGTATAAATTATTATATTATGATTTAATAGTTGGTGAGAATTAAAATATACACACGTAAATAATGATTTAATCGTGCATATTTTTTTTTTATTTTCATAGAAAGCCTTAGGCATGGTAATTCTCAATCTGCAATAAAAAAAACATGACGTTACGAATGAAATGAATTAAAACTACTAATAGTAGAAAGAAACTGCTCTACGTTCTGTTTACGTGTCTACGACAGTTCGGCGTCCAGTTGTCCCATTTCCATAACTATATACTTCAAGATAAGTACAAGTATATCTGTATTTAGGCATATAATATGTCAAATTAATTCTGACAGCCTAGTCAAACAAAAGAACGTCGAGTTAAAATCGACTCCAAAATATTCAAATCTTATCTCGATTTGTCTTGAAAAAATCATAATTGGAATTGGCATTAAAGATAATTTGAATACAAAAACTTTATATTTTTCATGTGTACCTTTACGTCAGTTGGGACCATATCGGAAATATAAATCAAACCGTAAAGTAAAAGTAAGCCGACTTGTATCTAAAACACAAAATTCGTGATAAAACTACCGAAATACAAGGGAAAGATAGTAGAAAATATGTATGTAATTAAATTAGAAATACAGAACAACGCGTATTTTTACAACGTTTTTCTTAGGTCGTATTCTTATTTGTCCGGTACAAATCTTGCAATAGATTTTTAACTAACTTCCCGGCTAGCTAGATATTTGAAACTTTTAGAATAAGTATATCAGAACACAATGCCAATGCATTTTTAATACTTTTAAGTAGAATTGAATTCATTTTTAGTTAATTCTGTTTTGTATGAAAAGTTATTTAGATACCATTTTTGGTTGCTAGGGGGTTCTCGAAACTAAATTATTAAATAATATATACGTGAGTTACTATGGAAATCAATATGAAATGACATTTCGTTATTCAGTATTTCTATCAAGTACAAATTTTTTTGATCGTTTAATCTAGTCAAGTCAAGTTTATATTATGATTCAACAGAAAATTTAAAAACGTTGTATATAAAAAGTTCTTTTTATCTTGTAATTATTTTCATCTCGGTGCTATAATAGAGATGACTGTATACTATATAAAAATACAAAAGATAAGAGAGCTCACGACGAACTGTGCTACACTTGTAGGTGAATATCACGGCTTGATTTTAGCTACAAGCTAGGTTTCTGTCGCTGAAATCAAAGTACAGACTATCTGGGTATATGGTATATGTAAAGAAAGTATATGTAACAAAAAGTGTAAGAGTGCAGTGGCGAGAAAACTATTTTTTTTTCGATTAAATGGACCTTTTCAAACAATGATAACAGTGAGTGTCCACCATTCCGATTCTGTTCTTAGAGTCTTGGAGAATGTATTCAAATATTTGGGAATTGACACCACCCCATGGAAATGCTTCATCATCCTTCAAATAATATTGCTTTAGGTGTAATCGTATGGTGCTTTGACCTGTTAGTATTTGTGTGTCTTCGTGATTGAGTAAGGTCAGACGCAGACATAACCATTAACCACAGTCACAGTGACAGGTCCGCTCTTTCTAGGTGTGCAAAATATGCATTGGATAAAGGCGGTTGATTTTAGGGGGCGCAAATTTTGTATGCAAAAAGTATACTGACCGATGCCTTTCATATATATTATAGGTATATTATTCTAGTCGAACAGAAATTATAAAATAAATAACGGCCATAATAATAAAATGCAAAATAATTCAACAGACGTAAATCATCTATTTTACAAAAGTTATTTTATAGTAAATAATATATCATTTACATTAAAGTAGATCGACAAATACTTTTCACTTCCCCATACAAACATAATAAATGTGAATTTTAGTTTGAAACTACAACACTTTATAATACCACAATACAATTCATAATATTTTAAGTACATAAATATGTACACACATCAGTGGTAAAGACTCCATACTAGACGATTATTTAAAGCCTACTATCTTAATAAAAATATATTTTAATTGCATATTGACATATTTATAAATAATAACTGGATTATTTTATATTCTATAAAAATAACTTAATTTGTCAATGACAGATATCGTATAATGTATTATACAAATTATAAAACAATCTGCAAAGATTTAAAAAAATATACCACAGCGCGCCATCTGTTTTGACGTAACTAAATGTCGATTATTTATCAAGAAATTGTGATATTTTTTCGTATGGACTTTACGTTACGTAACCTCAATCAGTCTATTGAATTGTGTGAAATATGATAGGCTCCTATCGCAGAGTCTAAACCTAAACACTTCGCGCATAATAATATTATTGTCATGAATAAACTTTCTCTAAAATAACTAATAATTAGAAACATTAAAAAATATATTTCGATGGGTTTATTTGCATAATAATAAATATAGATTGTTTTTAAAAATAAAAAGAAATTTTATCGAATGATTTTTAATGTATAGGTGTAAATGTTTTGAAAAATATGTAATTTAAACTCATTACTCAATTTTATGTCGTCAGTGAGTTTTTGAAGTTTCATTGAATTCGTGTGTCATTGTCATTAGTATTAATTAGTAGTAATATCATATTACCATCTTATTTCTCGTAAGTATACCTGACAAGTGTGCTCTTTTTGTTAATCTCCACAGCCTACCTCTTGCCAAAAGTCTCCCATCACCACTGGCACACGTATTGAATTAAAATACTTATCTAGGGAAATAAGTGAATATAAATACGTTCTAGTAATTTTGCATGTCTGTTTTAAATTTGAACGGAAGCGGGGAGGATCGTTTGGTTCTCGCACAGGGCTAGCCAACCCCCTAGGGGTGGGCCTGATTAGTGGTAACCTCAGGTTGTAAACTGTATTTCTCATTCTGTATGTATGGGACGCTCTTACACAGGAGGGTTGGCTACATTGAACAAATACCCATGAGTGACAACAACCAGTATCTATGGTTATTGATTGTGTCTAGCCTAAGATGCGAGGACATTAACAATGAACGTTTTTATAACATAGAATAAATATTAGGGTTATACATTTGTTTTTGAAACCGTATTTGCCGAAAAAAGCACGTGGTGAAGAACCAAATATACTCACTGTATATGAACCGCATATCGTAAGAAAGATGAAAATAGGGATTTTTTTTGAACGACCACGTCTCAGGGATGGAAGATGGAAGACGTCTACTCAAGGGGCTTTTATTCAATATTATATTGGAAGGGAAAAGAAGGATCAGAATACCTCAAATGAAGTGATTGAACTGAATAACCAGACTGATATTAAGAATATTTTTTAATACGTCTGGACATATTCTGGTTGGAAAAATTCTAACCAAAATAAAAGTGGGAACCATTTTTAAAACGTTTTTATTAGCTCGTATTCTTATTTCCGGTGGTTGTTTGTCCGGTACAAATCTTGCAATCGATTATTAACTAACTTCCGACTACCTAGACATTAGACACTTTTAGAATATATCAGAACACGATGCCAATGCATGTAGAATTAAATTTATTTTCAGTTAATTCTGTTTTGTATGAAAAGTTATATCGGAAGAAATCCGTAATCCAATCCATTATTATTGGTTGCTAAGTGAGTGGTCCTAGCAACCAAATTATTAATATATACGTGCGTTACTATGGAAATCAAAATGACATTTCAGTATTCTATATTTGTTTGATTTTTATTTACTTCATATCAAGTACAAGTTTGAGCATATTGAGCATAATAATTAACAGACAATTTAAAAACGTTGTATATGAAAAGGTCTTTTTATCTTGTAATTATTTGTTATTGTTTTTAGATTTATATTTTGTAGAATTTTAATGTAAGTACTTATATATGCGTTGAAAAATTTTAGAAAAATCTCTTAAATTCGAGAAAAAACTTTTCTCGTTCTTTCTCGAAAATTCTCTATCACAAGTCTAGATGCATCAAAGACACGCATTGGGTTATAATGTTTATGAATGATGATAATAATAATATGTGATTTGTTTTGATAAAATTGTTGGTACAAGTCGGCTAACGCTTTCGCTGCTGAATAGATAATGAGATTTTAATTGCCCCCTTTAAAATGCACGTTAATTACATCGATCGGCCGCCTGGTCATTACGCACCGTGTGCGTCTTCCGCGTCCAAAGTATTAAGGAAAAGCCAGGCAGAACCTCGCTAATTGTCATAGCCGATTTTGGAAAAATTCATGAATTCAAGAATGAAAACCTAACCTGACCTAATTTAACATAACCTAAGCTAACCCAACCTCAGAAATTATTCGATATATCGTCTATTTTCAAAATGTGTTTGCCGTTGGCTTCCCCATAACCGACTTGTACCAAATTGTTTTGAATATACTACCTATTGTGGTAAGTATGTGAAACAATATTATATTATTAAAAAAATGGTTATGTATGTTTCTGATATCCCTTACCTACATCTTCGAGGCTAGGCTGATATTATTATTCGCTGTGGGTATCGCATTATGCCTTGGCAAAAATGTAACTTTGTTTATCTCGAAACTTCGCAGACGGCAAAATAAGTGGAGATTTAATATTTCCCATACAAGAGTAGATGCCGCGGTATTTTTGACAACATGTGAGCACTTAGCAAAACAAACATGTGAAAAAAATGACCTTTTATATATTTTTTTTATTTATTAAGGAAACAAACACACAGTTCACGGGAAATAATAAGAGAAATTTGTTAAAGACAAACATTTACAATATATTCCTACTTTCCTACATGTACGACAGGTGTCGTTAGCAAATTAAATAATTAAAATATGTTATTTGATAAAGTGATTCTATTTGTATAATTCGATATAGGTACGACAATATGCAATTAAAATTTATTTTTCTTAAGAAGGTAGGCTTATATTATTATATTATATAAGCCTACCTATATATAACATTATTATTTATTATGGTTTGGTTTCGCAGGGTTTAATTGAATTTTAAAAACTAACCAATACATCATGAAAAAAATGACCTTATATATATTTTTTTTATTTATTAAGGAAACAAACAGTTACATTTTGATTACAAAAATTTAAAATATAATAATGAAAAGTTATTGCAATCAGCAAAGTTTCCATGTGTACATTATAATATAGTTAAGCCTAACAAGATAGAGATTAAGAATAATATAAATAATAAAGAAATTACATTAGAAAATTACATGAGAAAAATGAGGAAGAATAATGAATAATTAAATTATATACAAAAAAAGTAACATATATATATATTTATACAAAATTTTGGAGATAGCGCGTTTAAATGAAACAGGTGAGTTATTAAAAGGATCAACGGTGGAGAAATATATATTATAATTTAAACAAGAGCGCCGAATAAAAGAGTTTTGTGCATAATTAGAACCGCTACGACTGATATGGTATAAAGTTTTGTTTCGCGTAAATCTTGATGGACAATAGAAACCCACCCTTTCGAGCAGGTTTGGCGAGTCAACAAAACCATTGATAATTTTAAAAAGAAAATATTGATCAGATATAGAATGTCGACTTTCCAAAGATGGTTCCTTAAAAGTTGCAGTGGTCGAAATAGAATTAGAATTAGATAATTCATTTATGGTAATTTTATATTAAATTATTTAATGAAGAGGTTTAATAACAATATCAAAATATTTTTTTTGTTTGACCATGTCCGATCCTTATAAAATCACAATGGGTTTTCAAATTTTTGTTTTTACGAGAAATGAATGTTTGTCTATTAGATCTATACTCTAACTCCAAATACAAATTGAAAAGCAGAATTCAAAGACCCCGGATTCAAACCTGGGACCCGCGTACGACATTATAAACAGACGCGTAAGCCACACAGTTATCATAAATATCAGAATTACCCAAGTAAATATGATATATTAAACTATTTAATCTAATTAATTCTAATTTATACCTTTATTTAACGAATAAGACACAAGATTTGAGAATGTAACATTCTATATATTGAACATACAATAATATTATGTATGATAAATAAAATAATATAATAATCACCTAATATTATAAACGTAAGTAAGTAAGAATCAAAAGATCTCTCTCTTTTTGAATTGCGTAAAATTCACTATTTAAAATTTTTAAACCAAACTTATTGAAATTAAAAATAAATCATAATAATTTTAAACATTGTTTTTATGACCATAAAGAATGAAGAAAAACGACTGCAACTAACAACATAATATAAATGTATGACATTTCCAGCATCAATTTGCCATAATTTGAATATCGAACGTTATATTTTATATATATTTTTAAAAATGCTATACGGGTGACTTAGATTATTCTTATGAAACATTTAAGGCAGTTTTCGATGTGAAAAACGCTAGATATAACGATTTTTTCAGTTTTTTTTCATTTGCTAAGATATAAGAAATCAGTCAGAAGTTAACCATGTGATTGGTGAATTGACCTAAAGGGGATGTAAGTGATCGAATTGTGTAAAACGTTTGAAAGGAAAAATGCCATACTTATATGTTTTCATTATGTTGCTTATTCTGTATTCTTATCATTTTCATAGATGTAATGTTCATATATATATTATATAAATCGTCAAATTAATACTACAACTAGATAACTCTGATTTGGTCATAGTTGGGAAAATGAAATTTAAACTTTACTTGATTAACTTAAATTATTGACTTAAATCTATGCTATATTTATTATATAAAATAAAAATGGAAAATGGTGCTCGTCTAATTGGGAATATATAAATAATGTTCAATTATATGAAAAAATATTGTAGATATTATATTATTTAATGCATTTATGGTTTTAAAGTTCTCTAATATTTTCAAACACAAAATTAATACAGTTCCCATTAATTTCTGACTTATCATATTTTTTTAGGTTTTATCATATTGTAGAGAAAAAAATGTAGAATAATTTTCAATTCCGACCATGTCCGATCCTAATAGGATCATATGGGCCTCCACGGAGTAGAGATTTGTATTAACAGATTTTGTTTTTACGAGAAATGGATATTATATATAGAAGCTGGTCACGGAAAAAAAACTAAGGAGAAAAAATAATATATTGAGAAAGTAATTACTTTCTTTATCTGTATCCATTGGATTCACACCGATGTGTTTTACTAATTAACCCCGAAGCGTCTTATCTAATTTTGTTTTACCATGTGCGATCATACTTATATTATAATATGGGCCTACATAGAGTGGAAGTTATGTACTCGTATTAACAGATTTTGATTTTACGAGAAATGGATATTAGCCACTTGCTCAAACTTCGAGGTCTATACCCTGACTCATACACAAATTGAAAAACAATATGTCTATTCTGGCAGAACACACTAACTGGAGAATAGTAGTTTTGAGTAATTTGACTTTGAAGTTGTTAAAATGTTTGAATTGGTCTATCATGTGAGTTTATTAAGTAATCGTAAAAAGGATTATTTTAAAATAAAGACTGTTTATTTATTAAGAAGGTTTCCAGACGGTAAAGTTTGAAATAAGAAACATTTTGGTATAACTAACTCAATATGTAATTTTTTCGAATTAGTGTCTTCTGCCAGAACAGTGACGGTGTGTACTTGCCAGACCCAGGATTCGAACCTAGGACCCACGGCGTGATAGTCCAACGCTTAAGCCGCGTGGCCACCGTGGGTGTCATATTCAATAGCTAACTCAAAAACAGTGAAAATCAAGTTACCTAGTTGTAGTATTGAGGTGACGATAATGTATTATTGAGTGAGATTTTTTTTCCATGTTTAAAATGAACAATTTTTGTAAGAAAAAAAATTATTTTGGGAGCATGATTGGTTTTTAGAATTTTGTAGAATTATCATTGATATTGAACGTTTGGAAATGTTAAAGTTGCTTTCTGTATTGATATGACATCGCAGCGAACCGACACCACGCGCTTCACCCTTACTGCACTATTATTAGGCAGTGAGTGATAATAACTAAGAATAAAAACGAAACTTAGATTTTTCAATCAAATTTAAATTGTGTGTTTCTCCCTCACTTCTCGTGATTTTGCCCATTTCGGAAAGGTGGGGGTGGCGTCACCTGTTACAACCAAAGTCTCCTAGACAAATATTACTTTTAACGCGTTGCGAGTTGTCATCCTTCACTGTGTCCTCCAAATGACGTAGCAGATTAAAACAATACTGACGTTTACCCTGCGGTAAAGACGTCGCAAATTATACTGTGATATAATATAATGCGTCACGTGCGACTCATATTATAATAAATCGTCCATGATTAAGATAAGTTAGATTACGTCATGTATAAAACTATTTATTATGATATAAATAATTATTTAGCATAGTATTTAGAAATAATACGTCGTGGGTCCCAGGTTCGAATCCTGGGTCTGACATGTACACATATTGTTTTTAAATTTGTGTACGAGTCAGAGTATGGACCTAATAGGTTGAGCAAGTGGCTGATATCCATTGCTCGTAAAAACAAAATCTGTTATTACAAACATCCAATCTGTGGAGGCCCACATGATCCTATTAGGATCGGACATGGACATGGACATTCGAAAGAAAGAAGAAGAAGAATATGTAAAAACTAGCACAGATCAGTGGCAAAGACTCCATAATAATCGATTATTCAAAAAGACATTTCAAATGTGTAAAAAACTTCAGAGATATTATTTATTTATTCTCTAAGTGCCCATACGCACTTGCGGCAGGCCACATCGCGGCTAGCCGCAGCGGCCTGCCGCAAGTGCGTATGGGCTCTAAGCCTAAGCAACAGAGCCACCCGTATTTAATTTGCGATTCACATACGGATAAATAAATATAATCTTCTACTAACACATGGTAAACTTTGATGGTGTTTGTCCTTGAGATTGGTAACAGCCTCCTTCATTACGAGCATACATCAGTGAAACGGCAAATAATTTTCAACAATAGGTGGGACAAAATTTCGCATTTGTTGCCAATCGGAGACCGGTAGTCGAGATGTGAGCATGTCAATTTATTTTGTGATGGCGTCGGACGAATATATTCTTAAATCGTGTAAAGATGACTAAAAACCGTTACGCATGTATTCGAAAAAGAAAACATGTCAAGGAATATATTATTATTATTACTAATATAACAATAAACATAACATTAAATGGACGCATATTGAATTTTTATGACAAATTATGTTTTGTTCGGCATGCCTCATTTGCACAATCTGCGCATCGCGCAGTCACGATCTTTTTAGACCATGCCTCAGCTGAAGTATAGCCTTACGTATAGTAAATGGGTAATGCTTTCACATCAACGCCTATCTATCTTTATGCATTGGTTATGGTATTTTGTGTACATCAGACTAACTCCGGGTGGCTTACCGAACAAGAAGTCTAACAACCGAAGCTGTGGATTTTTAACGCAAGTTCCATTCCCGGTTAATTCCGAAAATTAAAATATAATATTTTATGTTCAGTAAAATATTGAAGATGAAACAAAATCCAAATTTAAGTCCCGTAAATATGGTTGTTCTAGGACTTTTTTTTCAGTTACCTTCCATAGCCTACCTTCCTTTAACAGGTAGCCTTCGCCACTACCACAGATACAGGTCATTCTCGGATAATATTTACTCATACATAGTATGAAATCAGTTGACAGGAAATAACTACAAAAATCTGTCCGTAGTAGATTATAATTATACTAATTTCTTAATAATTTTTTTAGTACAAACTTTTTGACGGAATTATAAGTACCTTCCTCAGATAGCGTTGTATTTATTAATTGCAAGAATGACAGTTGTACTGGTGAATATATGGATGAATAAGGCACGGAAGGCGAATGATGTGATTTCGAATTCAACTCTGTCAAATTTATTTCCAGAATTAGTTAACATGTAAGTATAATATTTAAAAGGTTTTCCAAAATTATGTAAATATTTTCAATAAAACCAAACCAAACTAAAGCTTGTGTATATTCAGTGAATAATTTATTTATGAATTTTATATATTATAATATTATGTAATTATCTACTTCGTAAGTGTGATAAGTGTGTACTGTTCTTTACAGTTACCCATTTTTACCTCCCTCCACCAAGCGCTCTTTGCTATTTATATTACGATCAAAATGTATATAAACGTGGAGAGTATTGAAAGAAAATTTGTCTACTATTTATAATAGACACACTACGAAAATATTATTGGCGATCTGCGGAACTATAACATCGCAGCTATGACATGTTGTTTATAGAATATTTATTTGAAATATTGTGTTTGACGTTTCCATTCATTCATTTTCGGTTGGTGAGTGTTCTTTTGTTGGCCAACTGGCAAGATTTCCTAATGGCAATGTTTGTTGGTGTTTTTCACCCTAATTGTATTCTCCAGAGCTAAGCCATCGATTTGTAAAGACGCGAGAATACGTTGCTCTGATTTTTCTTTTGTTTATTACAAAAACAAAGGAAATGTATATTTTGTTTTGTTACAGCTGTTCCTATTTTAAATATTCACGTGAAGAAAATTTTAGTATCTGTTTGACAGTATATTTTTGTGTCAATATTATATGGAGCTAAATTAGATTGGAAAATTGCTTCATCCGGAGAAAACCTGTGCTTTTTTTAATACACTTATAATAACTACTTGAAAAATGAGCAGTTGGCGGTCAACATCACAACAAACTTACTACCAACTCGATGAGGGTATTGTAATAATTACGGATAAAAACAGTGACACGAATTCCAATATCGTAGTCTACCATATTGTCTTAAATCCAAGTTGCTACAATAATGATCTATGCAATACAAGTGTCATTAAGATTGGCAGAGGATGTAGCATTTGACTGAGTGAAATGGCGTGACATTGTATTTGTTAAATGCTCTGATACTGGACCGTAACAAAAAAAGTACGTATATTTTATATGATTATTATATTTTATGGTATGTTATGTATATAATTTTGACTATTGAATGTACACACGATTTAAAAATGTAGTTTTCTTCATAAAAAATATCATACATATGTGTTTAAACCCCCATTGGGTGCAAGGTTTTTTCTTAATAGTATGTTCTAAGGCGTTTTCAATGCTATATTACATTTTTAAATATAAAATAATGAACTACTTATAAAATCTTACACATGAGTGTTAATGACCTAAAAAGATGGTAGCCATTTATCGATGTTGGTTTGAAATACTCTTACCTCAACTGAATCGTTAATGACATTGAGCTACTTTACAAGTAAGTTTGTTGGCGAATTTAAAAGCGGGCGATTCAGCTACTGCGATTGTGATGATGACACACTAAACTTTCCATTCGCTGAGAAACCTCAAGCTAGCGACTACCTATTTTGACAGAACATAGTTGCAGATCATAGACAATAGATAATATACGTAACAAATCATAGATAATAGACACAATCTAGCGAGTTGAAATCATATTATGTTGTTGTTTACTTTTATTGGCTCTAGCGCTATGAAGTGAAACGTAAATGAACGTAAAATGCTTGCCGAATAATGTTTCCATTTTAAAATGTCAAAACGGTAAATGTCAAAATGAGTAGTTCATTTTTTACCGGGAGGTCGCTACCATCGCTCTACTGCGCAGACGCAGTAGACCCACACCACCCGCACGCCAGCGTGTAAGCGTGTAAAGTTGACCGGCTGTCAACTTTCTCGGTAGATTGTTTATAATCTGCTTGTTAGCTTGTTCGATGATGACATTGGGCAAGTTTACGAGCAGATTGTAAATTCGCCAACAAGCAGCCTGTAAAGTAGCTCAATGTCATCGAACCTTGAAAAAACACGCGCTTTTCCGAATAGCCTAGGTTACGTCTAGGATAAAAACTAAGGACATAATTTACTCACAAGACGAGGGCCGCCCGGCCAATAGTGTTAAAATTACTACCCCCCCAAATAATAAAAAGTATTTTAGTGAAAATTTATAAAACACAATGCTTACGAGCCCTTTTAATTAATTTTGTAATTAACGTGTTAATTTGCATTTGAAAAGTAATTAGCAAAAACACAATTTTGTGCGGCCCGTAAGCTATGGGTTAACCTAACTAAGTATACTATATTTTACTTCAATATATAACATTAAGAATTATAACGTGAAGCGATTTAAAATCACAAAATCCAATATAAAAATTTATGAAACATAATAATTGTACCGCTGGCGATTTTTTTTACTTCTAATATATTTGCATAAATTCTTTATTTATTATGCTATAATACTGACCTATGCTATTGAGACTTTGAAGGAAAACTTTTCGGGGTTTTTTCATAGAACTATAATGAATTAGTTATACATATGGAATATTTTAAATGCCTAAATAAGAATATGTATATATTTCAATTAAACTATAAAGGGGTCCTTTGGCAGTATGCAATGAACGTAAGTATGTACTTCATAAGATTCGGTGAAGGTACTCATTTTTGGACTTCTGCCCCCCGGATATTTCGCAACCCCAATACACCCTGAAAATGGGACATCCCTGAAAATGAAAATATAATTAATTAATCCATATTAATCACACCAATATCTGCCTAAGACTTACTCTTGATAGTAGCGTACAAATGAAATTGCTCTCTACTAATAAACTAACCTGTAGAATCTAACATAAGTTACATCGACATTTTGTAAAATGGAATTTTACAAAATTATTAATAACTCAATTAACACATATTTATTATTATTTACATAGTGACGAAGGTCATGTCACGTCTACATCCAATCGCCCATGACATTAAAGTGCACCCTTGTTTATTCAAATTTTCTATAAGGAAAAAAAGATCCACAATGTATTTTTCAATTCCGGTAGGTATTATTTGGAATTCTGTTTGTGGTCTGTGAAATCACACTCGCGCCGCTGAATTTTGCAGGTGGTGCCTTGAGGCGGCCTGTGAACGAGAATTGAGGCGAAATGCGCACGGAAAGTTTGCCTCAGAAGCTCTCCATAATATATGCCAATATTACAGAATATACGTAAATGCGGTACGTCCGAGTTGTTCTGAATGTTCAATATAAAAGATTACAATTTTATTGGCTCGTATTCTTATTTGTCCGGTGGTTGTTTATCCAGTACAAATCTTGCAATCGATTTTTAACTAACTTCCCAAATAGCTAGACATTTGAAACTTTTAGAATAGATCAAAACACGATGCCAATGCATTCTTTTAATACTTTTAGCCATCTTTAAGTAGAATTGAATTCATTTTCAGTTAATTCTGTTTTGTATGAAAAGTTATTTCGGAAGAAATCCGTTATCCAATCCACTATCATTGGTTGCTAAGTGGGTGGTCCTAGCAACTGAATTATTAATATATACGTGCGTTATTATGGAAATCAAAATGACATTTCAGTATTCTATATTTTCTTGTTTGTTCGTTTTTCATTTACATCAAGTTTGAGCATATTGAGCATCATAATTGAACAGAAAATTTAAAAACGTTGTATATAAAAAGTTCTTTTAATCTTGAAATTATTTAAATCTGGTATACAATTATTCCCTGACCAAAAAAATAGTTAAAGTAATTAAAAATATATTTGAGAGAGTTCCTTTACTGTTATTCATTTGATTGAAAATCACAAAATATTATTGCCAATTTCCTTTCAAGGACTTATATTATAATATGTGTACGACTACAAAATACACTGGCCGTTTCAACAATAACATTATTTTGATGATATTTTATTATGACGAAAGCTTTAAGATTAGCTTTTGAGAAAAATATCAATATTTACAATTTATTGTAGTGTTATCAGATGAATAATTGTTAATAATCGTGGAGTTGCTGCCAAAAGTTGTTAAGTAGTTAATTTGGGTATTTAGAGTTAACAACAGATTATGTGTCTGTATGCTAGAAAAATAAATCAAAGTCACCCAATATAATTATAGAACAAGCACAAAAGCACACAAATTAGCTTTGTGTCAGATTTTAGGGTCTGATTTCTTTCAAAATGCAATCATTCCATAACAAGATTTTGAGATTTACCGACTTTTGGCAGTACCTAACCTCACGATATTTACTTAATCTATGTAAAGTTTATTTATTGCTTACGTTATAGCATTTGTGATTTCAAAACAAGTGCAAAAAACGAATATTGGAAGCAATATCAAAAAAAAAAATATGTCACACAAGAACACCCAGTAATATTGTTGTTAAAAGTTGAAAGCCGATTCTGATCCAAAGAAAAAAATAATAATACGAATGAATAATTGCAAAAGTTTATAAATATTAGGGCAGGGAGGGGGGCCTTTTCAGACTGTATAAGGACAGCAGTTTGTCTATGGACGTCACTGCTGATTAGAATCCGATGGATACAAGTTCGAGTCCTGCACGGCTCTATTTTTTTCCCCCAGAATATTTTTTATAATATTATGTATGTTTCTTATGGTCTCTGAATTTTAGACATTTTTCTGTCAACACTCATGAGAAATAATATAGCCAAAAGAAAAAATCTTTTTCGAAAAAAGTAAGACACCCGGCAGGAATCGTACCTGCGTCTCTTGGGTAACGCGCTCTGTGCATTACAACTATGTTACGACTGCCATACTTAACTGCGACAAATTTTAACTATTGGGCTTTTTAATACCTCCTCATAAGCGCTCTCCAAATTTAGTTGCGGTAGGCGATCGATTTTTGTAGACTAATAATAAATACTTTAATTAAGAATACAAAAATCGATCGTAACAAAATTTTGAGAGCACTTATGAGCAGATATTAAAAAGGCTACAAGTTAAAATTTGTCGTAATTAAGCATGGCAGTCGTAGCATAGTGGTAATGCACATGGCACGATACCCAAGAGACGCAGGTTTGATTCCTGCCGGGTGGAAAAAGATTTTTTCTATTGGCTATATTTTCTCATGAGTGTTTTCAGAATTATGTATGTTCAATAATAATTAGGATGGTACAATCTTAAATCTTGTGAATTATTCGTTGAATAAAATAAATGGTTCATAGTATACTTAATTATTATTTATTTTTAGTTTAGAATTAAATTTAAAAATTACTTAAAATATTGCGCTCTTGTGCGATTCCTTTACCAGGCCATGCACCCTCACAATTTTACAGATTCGATTTGCACGGGAATGTATGCGGTTTCGGTTGGATGCACAAGGATGCTTTTACACTGGCGCCTTGCGACAGGGATGTTTGTGCTAGAAGAATATTCCGTGGTACGAATTGCAAAGTTCGTGCTACATAGAGGACTAGTGTCCGTGACGAATATTACTTATCACGGAGCATTGTTATGAGCTTTCTTATACCCGTGCAACACTTTCGCATACAATTTTAACGTATCTCATTATTTATTCTACAACCATTCAAAATATTATAATAATTAATAGTTGGTTTGGTGTACCTATATGTATAATTTTGAGAGGTTTAACACAAGTTCCACTCTCTCGATGATAATATCCATTGTATTTGTTTCTGACAAAAGCGTTTGATAACGAAAGTAATATTGCAAATCAATATAAGTAATATCAGTTAATAGAAGAAGGTTTGTGAATAATATTTTGTAATGGAGTTTATTACTGAATTTTTGATTCATGAGATTACTACAGTTAAAAAAATTAAAAAGAATACATTTGCATGTATGTGTATTTCAATGATGCAAAATCCTTCCTGTAAAACATCAATATGCCGCCTTATATACTGCTCCCGTAAGCAAAAAGGCAGCTATTTGCCAAAGTCACATTTTGAGATAATGAGACATTAAAGTTTTTTCAACTCTTCTTAAGGGCGGACGTGCTCAGCGTGGGTCAAAATGGAGCTTTTATTCTATTTTCAAAGCATGATCCTGGACATTCCTTAAACGTTGTAGATAATCTATTTACATAATTTTGAAGCCTTATTATCCTTTATATTTATCTTAAACATTTGATGACTGCATAAAGTATTTTTATTACATAAAATAGTATTCTTTTAAACCTCTCGCTCTAATGTTTTAGAATATAGCCTAAACATTAGAGCGAGAGGTTTAAAAGAATACTATTTTATGTAATAAAAATACTTTATGCAGTCATCAAATGCTTAAAATAAATATAAAGGATAATAAGGCTTCAAAATTATGTAAATAGATTATCTACAACGTTTAAGGAATGTCCAGGATCATGCTTTGAAAATAGAATAAAAGCTCCATTGAAACTTAAGCTGAGCATGTCCCCCTTAATAAATTTTTATATAATGTGGATGAATCATTTGATATATGATATAAGCAAAAACCAGTATATTTTCAATCGATGCTGTGTTTTTGCTTATGAAACTCGTTATAATGTCTTTTTGTTTAGAATAACTACTGTTTTTTGCGAAAAAAAACAAAAAACAATATGTCGATTATTATACTGAAATAAATTTTATACCGCTTACGATTTTGTGTCAAATGGTTCAGAATTTCACTTAGAGCATTATCTGTACACTAACTCAATTTGTGATTTTTGTCGAAAGCTGTCTTTTTTATAATGAGGGCAGTATACCCCAAACACCAACGATATTATAATGTAACCTCACCGACTCGACCAGTCCATGGAAGGCCTTGGCACTGTCAATAAAATAATTATACTACATATTTGTCTTTTTGCAACGCATACGTTCATAAATATCATCTTAATATAATCAAATCAAATAAAAATATATCAAACCGTTGTGAGATTGTTTGGATATGGTGACCAGTGAGCCATGTTTGACCACTTTTGGTATCTGTTTATTTGATTTGATTATAAAAATATTGTTTATGCCAATAATTATGGTAGCGCTAATCCCAAAAAAAATCTTAATCAACCTATACAATGATTGTAATGCGTCCCAGCATGTTGTACACAATTCAATTAACTTCAGACCATAAACGCGTCATAACGTGCACTCGTTTGACCCTAGCGTCGTTAAAGAAGTTATTCAATTACGAATTACGGTTTGCCAAATACCGCGTCAATCATCGTAATTATTAGTTATACTCCTTTTGGCACATTTGAGAAATCAGATCAGAGTGTATGTTGGGCGTGTGACACGTAACACATAATTTATTTTTTCACACGAAAAAAAAACGCACTCAATTGGATTCGAACCACCGATTGTTTGGTTATTAGCCGAACGCACTACCTTTACGCCACATTATGATACTGCAACGTGACGATTATACAGTATAATATTATAGTTTAGAATTGTTCCGTTGCCTAGGCAGCGAAATTATTGTCGGCCATTTGCAATTCCTTACGCACACAAAGGATTAAACGTCAGAGTGAAAGTTGGTACTTTAAAAATAAAAACAACGAGAAACCAATATGTAATTTAGTAATATAAGTTAAAGTGTATAGAAATAAACCAACGGCGTTCCAATAAGCGGTCCTTTTTCTTGAGTGTGTAATTTAACAATATAATTGAGAGCTAGTCAAAGAATCTAGTTTATCACAAGTTTTGTTACGCCAAAGAAGTATAACTTCAGATTCTAACGCGTGTACATAAGTACACACACCGATATTTTTTATAATTTACGTCTACAGATGCAAACGCCAAAATATGTATGACTTAAAAAAAACACAAGTTTACAGACATCACCCAGTGGACGTTCTGTTTTCCATACGAATTTTGTATGCAAATCCTTCGGTCCCTGAACGAAATTGCAGTATGTCCGCCTCCATTGAGAGTTGGTTCTTTTATATATTATTATCTCAGTTGTGGGAGTTTCACAATTTTCTCTTAGCAACGTTTGCATTTCCAGGAATTCTTCGCGCGATATTTTTCCGCTTTGATGTGAACAGTAAATTAAATAAAGCATTACGAATCACACTCTGATGTGTGAGGGGGGAAAATATATAGTAAATGTTTTTCACGTTGCTCTGAATTAAGCTTCAACGTGAAAACTTTTTACAAAACATCACACGACATGAAAATTTTAATGATTTATGTCGTTATAATATAATTTTATCTACTCATAAATTCACGGAGTTAGAATATTATTTTAGAGAAATAAGTTAAACCAATGGTTGACAACTACTAGTCCGCGGATCTAATCGCTAAGGATAAATTGTTAAATGTTTTTGAAACTAAGCTCTATTGCGAACATATATAATAGAGAAAAATCTACATTATTTTACATGTCAAAAATTTGTATTTGTAATTGGATAGAAAATACAAAAAAAACTATCAGTACCTATTATTAATATTAAAGATTAATTATAAAATATATGTTTTTAAATTAATATAATATATATAGATGTATTTATATAATTCTTCTTAACATGAGAATAAGCGAAAAAGTAAAAGAAGTAAAATAATCAAAAACACCCATAATTTGAGAAAATTACACGAATACAATATTGTGACGTCGTCGGGTACCGAACCCGGAGCCCCCTGGTAAAAGGCCAGCGCCTTACACACTGCAGCTGGCCATGAAAAACAATAACAGTAGTGTAGTAGTAGAAGTTAAACGATTACATGAACACCCAGGTTTAAAGTTTAAAGAGAAAACCATATTCATATTTATTGTGACTTCACAGGGAATGAAACTTTGAGCTCCCAGTACGAGAGAAATTTACGCTTTTGGCATTCATAAAAAAATAATACAAGTCAAATGTTTTGAACCATTTTATGAAAAATCAACTACGGGTGGAAATTTTGAAATTACTGTATAATGACAACTTGAAATACTTATTGTATTTTTGTTGAAAAATATCAAATAATTTTATCGATGATTAGCACATATCATGACAGATCAAGTACCAATTTATGGATGAGAGGATTGTGTACCACGACTTCTTCCCGGCTTGGCACTATGACTTTTATTGTATACTATCGTCTCAAGTAGATGAATCACAAAGGAAAGTACGTCTCTCTAATTATGTATATGGATTCGATCACAGCATTCGATCTATTAATTATTGTACTTCATCGATTGTTCGAAACTAATAATGTTTTACCGCATGTTTTTCAAAAAGATGCTTGGGCTTTGCCTAACCTGGGCTAATATGTTAAAATTGAGTATGGACGCGCAACGCTGGTTTAATCAGTAACTATACAATGTTTGTGATGAGCTGGATATTGTAAAATAAATAATCTAAAGAGTGCTGGTTGGGAATCAATCAATAATGAACAACACAAACGTAGGTATCATGTAAGAAAATTATTGAATATTAATTGTTTAACTAATAACTTTTAAAGACTGATATAGATATCTTATTAGTTAACTCCATTAATTTCCAATACGTTACCATTCTTCCCAGATTTGAGCGTAGTATTTTTATTTTATATAATTACTAATGATCTATTATTAGGTTTTGACGATTTATTATACGCTTATCGACTGTATTATTATTGATAAGGTAGAGGATTTTTTACAAACACTTCAACTATTCAAACTTTGTTTGTTATATTTTTAATTGTGACCCTTGACTTAATAGGTATGTGATAAAGTTTTTACCTACTTTATTGTATTGATTTGTTATATAAGTAAGAGTTAATTAATAGTATTCGTTGTCAGTATGTATTTGTCTTTTGGCTAGTGTAGATGCCAAAAAGCGAAACCCGGGTCGCAAAAAACGACTCAAATGGAATAGTACAAAAATTAAATCCATTAGAATTTAAGCACAAACGTCGATTAAGAGGGCTCGCACATCAGAACTCGCCGCATGCGTCTTACGACAAATTCGTCGATGTGACGTCATCGTAAACCAAGAAACAAACGTTATCAAATGGAGCTTCGCAGATTGGCTGATGCAATCTGCGACGATCCTGCATGCAACATGTCGCATTCTGCTACTACAGCCTGCATGTTGTATCTAAAAAAAATCGACTCCGCGCAAGCGCACAGCCCGCGGCCATCGGCCATTTCTGTCTCTATCTCTGTCTACATTGTCATTGCTCGCTCATCGCTGGTCACCGCGTTTGACGTTTGTTCATAGAATCAACACAATAAAAATGGCAGACGAGAGACTCTGTCGATATCGCTAGGCAGATGTGCGAGGTTTTATCAAAGAACACCGCCTGCCCGTTCTCAGAAGCTTTGATTTATGGCGGTTAGGCACACGAGGCGAGTTGTGATGTGCGAGCCGGCTAAGCCAGAGAAACGACAACATGTCCGGTTATGGTGTTCAGAGTAAGAGAGAATAGATAGCGGAGAGCAATATTTGAGGTGGCCAGAGCCCTCACCAGAGTATAATAGCACCAATAATAATAATACTAGTATAGGAGGTTAGAGGTTACTACACTTTGACATATAATATGTAATTTTTGTATAGGTACATGTTCAGCGTATCAACAGGCGGATTTCGAATACAAAGACATTTATGTGGAATGGGAAAGGTTGCAGAAAGAAAGAAAAAAAAACTAAAGCTCGTAAAGAAAAGCATTGTTGTATAAAAGCCTAGGGCTTTGATCGGAAAACAAAATAATATTTTATATGAACAAGAGAATTCGAAAAATAAAAACAGTATTCCAATATTTTAAGATCCGTGTTAATACATGACAACTATATAATAATTGTTGTTATTTTTTTTTCAATGTTGGTAATACTGAATGCGAAATTATAATTGATAAAAAGATGTAAAAAAGATTCATACAAGAATTAATGTAATTAAACAGGAAACAAATTATAGCTCTATTTTTAAAGCACATTGGTGTTAATCGAGTGGATGCAAGTTTGTGTCCCGATGGGCGTCGTATTTTTTTAAAATATGTGTTCTTGTAGGCAGTGGCGCACCCAGGGCTTAATATTGGGGGGGGGGGGGGGCAGAGGAGGTGAATGTAAATTAGTCCCATAGGCTCTTTTTCTTCTTCACAGCCTAATTTCTCGTTTATCGGTCTTTTCTCTATTCCACTCGGTATACCTATACCATGGTCCCCACATCCAGAAATGGGCCCTCAGGCTAGGATATTTGGTGGGCCCCTTACCTACCGCTAAGATTAAAGGCAGTGTGAAACACTACATTAACGTTTTTCAAATTGTGTTTTAGTTCAAATTAAGGGTACTTATACAGTGAATTATTGGCGATTTTTAATACATCTACTTAAATAATGGAGCTGTCGAGTATCGACACATAATAATTAAAAAAAAAATTGCACAATTATATGAGTAATTGAAAATATTCATGGTCATGAAGTATAATATCGCCGCAGGCGACTTTTTTTACTATTAAAGCTAATTTATTATGTATGGTTATCTCACTTATCTGGTCAACCCGACACGCAGGGCCCCCCACATCCCGAGCCCCCAAGGCTAGAGCCCTGTCAGCCCTCCCCAGCCATGACCTACACCACTCCGGAATTCGGGTGAACACCGAGATTTTTTTTACAGTTCCATTAGGGATTGGGTTTTTAAAAAAACCTGACATTAATGTTTCGAAATTTTTGTGTTAGAAATTAAAATCTAAGAATTTTTTCTAAAAACGATGCTGGAGAATTATTACAAATCATTTTTTATGCCGTGTTTTTATTTGTCTTAAGCCCAAAGGTTATAGTTTATTGGCTTTCAATTTCATTGTTTAAAATCATTATGATAATTTTCATTTTTGGGGGGTGCCAGGGCCCCCTGGCCCACCCCCTGGGTGCGCCACTGCTTGTAGGTACATAGTATATAATATGTGAGGTGTTTTGAACTATTATTATGTTCAATAAATGTTAGATTCGGAAATCTTTTGAATTATTCATTGAATTAAAAACATATTTATTGATAAAATACTGTTATAAAATTAAAGCTCTTTGAAAGCTTTCATTTTATTATAACAAATGTATTTTTTATTGAAACTTAGTCTGATAATTTATTTTGAAATTGGATAAAATAGGATAGATTTTGAACTTTAGTTGATAGAAAATTTTTAAATAAAAAAAAACTCACCTTTTCTATGAAATAAAAATGTAATAATTAATGAGAAATATTTGATTTATATTAAATCAAGCTTTGATATACTTATTTTATTGAATAAAAATATATTAAATTAAATTAACAATAAAACCCACGGTGGCCGCGTGGCTTAAGCGTTGGACTATCACGCCGTGGGTCTCAGGTTCGAATCCTGGCGAGTTTGGCGAGTACACATATTGTTTTTCAATTTATGTGTGAGTCAGGGTATGGGCCTAATAGGTTGAGCAAGTGGCTAACATCCATTTCTCGTAAAAATAAAATCTGTTAATACAAACCTCTACTATGTGGAGGCCTATATGATCATATTATTAGGATTAGAATGCAGAGAAAAACAGGATTTTTTTCGTTAGTTGCACTCTAATACTCTCAGTAATTGAACTTTTGATTTAAAATAATTATGAATTCAGAACACATAATATTAAGGATAGAAATACCCTAAAGTAATGAAAATATGTTTAAACATAAATAAAGATAAAATTTTCCTGGCACGAAAAGTGCCAACACATGCATCGAGATTTTTCTACCGTAGTGATTTTCTTTGTTTACGACACGAATCAGATATTTTTGTGAAGTTAACCGAAAAACAAACTTCGAAAACACAGTGCAGACGCTGTGTGGGGCATTCTCTACAAAATCTATTGTCAGATAGATTCAAAGACTACTGAAGAAAAACATCAAAACCCATTAAGGTGAGTAAAATAAACCAGAACAGAGAGCCATCTATTTGTATGTATTATAATTTGATTGTAGTTTTAGCCATCGTATACTATAATGTATAAGACAGGCTGCAATTATTTTAGGTAATTCACGTGTATAAAATATACATACATATTATTATATTCATTCAATAAATAAATACACTGATTGGAACTAGTGTATTGTTGTTGAATATAGGCATGCTTTTTATGGTTAAAATCGTTGGTTTCCTACTATGTTCCCCTCTCTCTCTCTCAACAAAAACGTGTATTTTCCATATATAATTAAAATTAGTGACTAAGTAGTAAAAAAATATTTATTTTAAAGATTATACGTAGTACTCTTTTGCACTTATATATTTGTATTTATTTTTTAAATACGTAATTTTATAAAATACACGAAAACAGACGGATATGTTTTAAATTTGACCAAAACAGCTCATGGCGCCACAATTTGCACAAGGCTTATAATATTCATTTTAGATATATAATAATATATTGTAAGTAAGAATTACGAAAAAATACGAAAAAATACGAATATTCTCTATTGATTAATCTACGTACTTTTTTGATATTTGAAAAAATAAAGATTTTTTTGCCATTTTAATATCAGTGAGATTGACCGAGTTTAAAGGATTTTTTTTCATTAAAAATATTATGCATAGAGAAACATACGTTTTTATTATAAGTTAACATCTTTTTATTAAAATAAAAATGAAATTCTATTAAAATTAAAACCTATTAATGTGCTATATTATGTGACGTTGTATTACGAAAATAAATGTCATATTCTTATCAACAATTCCTAATTTAAAATTATAAAACAAACACAAATATATAAAGAAAACAATGTGATCGATTGATCTCCTTAGTGCAATTATATAACTTTTCAGTGAAATATTAACAAAATTCAAATTCAATTCCCATTTAAATTCTTATTCAAGTGTAAACATGGCTGTCCTAGGACTATTCTGTTTTTCACAATCTTCCGTCTTTCAATAAGCATTCTTCGCTACAGTAGGTAAGTAGGATATAATATAAAAGAAATTTCGATTTTCAATAGTAAGATAAATAAAAACACTACATCTCTTGATTACAAAATATTGAGTGGTTCTTCATTGTAAGACGGCTGTATAGTATTTCATTATATTTGAAGAATATATTGTTTCATTATGAAGTTAAGTCGCTTCGGTGGGGAGTCGAAGATAAATTTGCGAAAGAGAAAAGTTTTCGTCGAGCAGAAAAACATCCCCTTGTATACTGAAGATAAATAAGAATACTCGCCAATGAAAATATTTCCCATTGTTTGTTTAGTTTTTCCGAGAGATGACGTGTAATGGAAAAAGTGAAAAATAAATTCAAACTTTGGCGGGGAGAATGCTCCCTGTAAGACGCTGTAGGGTCCATTACATCTTTATCCTTGGGTGTAGGAATTTATAGGGTGTTTACTTTGTTTCAAAGTTTTTGTTTCTCAAAACATGTAGGGATATATTAAAAAACCTTGTTTTTAATATCTTTAGGGTTGTATAATGATTGTATATGCGAATATTGATTCCAAAATTGTTTTGTTAAATTTATTTAATATAAAATATACCTACCCAACTTTAAATGTTGTATATAAGCAGGGTGTAGACCACAGAAATGAAGATTGTTATCACTAAAATAACGCGATTAGATTATAGTAGATTAGAATTCGAAATTGAAATTAATTGTCCTAGCCAATAAATGTCACTCAGTCTAGAAAAGTTGCGACCTGAAATGCATCATGTACAAAACATTAGTAAGTCTAGTTATTTAGAAATATCGTGTATAACCTAAAACATAGGAATAGTGCTGGGCACATTTCTGCGGAGCGTGCTGCACGATATTTTCGTACCACTCAATGTCACAGTCATGATGGAAATAGAGATATAATGACGAGCTATATGTTTTGTACAGAAGCCTACACATCGTAAATTCCTTCGTTTTGGTTAGAATTACATGGTTGGGCCATGTACAAATGATGGACAACTCACGAATGATAAAGAATCTGACATTAGGAAAGCTGGAATGCATACAAAAACCTGGTAGACTTCATAAAATATGGAAGGATAGTATTGTTTTGAATTTAAAGACCTTGGATGTCTTAAACTGGAGAAAGACAGATTTTGAAAAATATGAAGAAAAAAAGCATTAAGTACTCAATTCAGCTAGGGTCTTAATTCATGCCAGCGTGGTTTTTTCAGTATGTTGAATGGTAGAAGAGAAAGTCGCTCAGGATGGACAACTTTTTAAAATAGTGTTTCTATAAGCTAATTTTATATTTTTGTGGCTTTTTAAAAATATTTATTTTCATTAATAATAATCAAACATTCCCAAATATTATGTACGAGTATTGTGGTAATAAATTACAGTTGTCTTGATTTATCTGTCTGCCTGTGCCGCAGCAAAAACAACACAATAATTTCTTTCAAAATTATGCATAGCTGAAAATAAGCTGTGTCTATACGAGAGTTTGCGTCTTTGTTGCGCGATCGCATAAATATAACTTCTACATTCCATTACTTTTATATGCAATACTCTTAATCGCATAGTCATGTATAATATGCATTTCACTCACATGTATTATGACACATGAATCTCATTTAAATACACCGGCATTATCTAAATAGATACCAACCAATCTATATTGGTATTCAAATTGACGCGTTCTTTAGTTATGAATATTGTTAATCTGTATTGCTTTGCTTATGATAGTAATTATGGGAATGTCAACAAGTGACATTGCCACATGCTATAGTATATTGAAACTTGTTTTTTTGTGCAGATTGACAAAACTATTTTAATAAAAATATTTATGCAATTCTTAGATTACTAAAGTTTACAGATTAGACAATGGCTGCATTGTCATAGTGTCATGAAAGATTCTTCTATTTCTGCTGCAGATATTCTCAAAGTAATTATGAACAAAGGTTCTCTGGAGAAATGATACCTCGTATTGCATATCACCGGTTTGTTGCAATCTCCGCCAGTATTCAGATTGTGCCTTTTCTCCGTTTCTGTTTCATGTTTGAATACGAGAGAGTTCGATAAAATCCACCATAAATGAGCGATATACTATTATGAATTAAAAAATGACGAATATTTTAAGCAAGTAAAGGAATAGCCCGTTTACACGTGCATGCATGTTTTATTGGTGGCAGTACAAACTACACTGTATATAGCACATAAAATAAGTACCTACTCAACGACAGTCACGCGTCTCGCTGACACTTGATAAATAAAACGGGCGTGACAATCAGCATTTCTATTTGTAAACGGTTATCGTCGCGATAGTTTAAATCACAAGCTGTTGCCGGCAGTAAATCCATGCATATGCTAAAAATATTACTTAAAATATGCTAGATATATTCTTTAAATTCAATATCAATTTTCTTTTAACATACGAGTACAATAAACTTTACGTATTAACGCGCAACGATCGTTATGCTCCGGAGTGCCTTGGAGGACACTAATCGTCGGTCCCTATTAAAAAAGTCGGATCTGCAAAATGCTATTTTTCAGTACGAGCAATCAAAGATGTTTCATCAAATATCCTTTGTGATCTATTGCTTGCCATAATGAATAAAAATACGGGTTATAGAAACTTTTCTAAACGTTTATAAAAGCATCCGTCTGTCCGGTGAACATAGCAGCAACTGTCAGATCCGACGGATCTTGCTCACCCACGCCCAGTCAACAATGTCGGTTGGTAAGAACCGACATTGTTATTCGGACACTCTCGGTAGATCCGTCATTTTTAACTTGACTATCTCGAAATTTTTCAAACAAACAAAAAAAACTGTGATTGTGGTAAAAATGTTTAAAGTGTTTGTAACTTTTACGTAATAATCCGAAAATGACAAAATTTTAGATCCGGCTTTTTTAATAGGGACCGACGACTTGATAAACTACTGACGTACAGTACTTAATGTATTTTAATAATGTCAACTACCAGTACGCATAAAATATATAATATCGTCACTGTACACGCCAATTGGTGTAACCCTCACTTTTCACCGAAGTTACATTTTTACGGTAATGGAATTATTGTATACACTGACCAAGTATTATAAATCCCAAAAAAATATGTATATATAATATAAATAATATAAATATGTATATATAATATGCATATCAAAATAATTCAAAACTATTTTTAAGCCATTTCGCGAGCCGAATACTACAGGGTTCTAAGTGTTCGTCCTTGAAAAAACAAACCCAACAATGAAGTAGTATTCTAAGCTGCCTCATTGTTACTTTTGTTTCTCCAAGGACAAACACTTAGAACCTTGTAGTTCTCCACTCGCGATTTCTAACTAGACAAAAAATATTCCAGCCAAATTCTGTAACCCCTAAACGTAAGCCATTGGTGTGTCAATAAAAGAAAATTCTCAATTTGTAATAAAATAATAAATGAATATTATATAAAATAATACAGTTTTTTTCACTTCCTAAACAATTTGATATTTGAGGGTTACGCCAGTGACAATATGGTCCCTAAATATACGTACTGAATAGAACTGTATTGCGTGAGACTTATTTTTTGTTGTGTTTTTTGAGTGTTCACCGTATATTTGGCATTCTCATTTATTTATGCTATTTTTAAGAGATAATATTGTTTTTTGACTGAATGATTACTTTCTGAGTTTTTTTTTTAATAAATAGTTCTTAAGTCATTTCTTGTAAATTTATCTCTATTCTTACACAAAGACGCAATCCCTAAAGATGCGCACTGTCTACTCTCTTCTATTCATAGGCAATAGAAGAAAACCTTTTGAACTGGTTGCACTGGTTTTGCTTCTCTTGGCCTTCAGATGCACTCAGGAAAGAGAAGAAGTACACGATATTCCGAGTCATAGAAGGATTCCGGTATAACTTAAAAAATATGCATTATTTAATGGTTTTAATGGAATAGTTTTATTTAAAACAAAAAATAAAACTTTAGAAGTATTTTATTATATTTTTAAGATACATTTTACTAGTGATTCATTGATTTTAAATAATACACAGTAGAGGTTTCTTTATATGTATTTGATCTCTTATTGTGAATTCGTTTCCACTGCAAGACGTTTATTTGAATCTTTTGAACACTAGACATATCCAGAAAATGGCATTTATTTCTTTGTAAAAATGATGTGGAAAATGTTCAGTGCCATTTGGCCGATGAATTTTCTAAGTTACGTTATATATTATTACAATGCATAGCTTAATATTGGTATTTGGAAATTATATATTTTTTGATCCTATATTATAAAATAAACTATCATTAGAAATAACAAATAGTTGTTTATGTTAATTTTTTAAAAATTTTTTGTCGTTTTTTCACAATTATATGTTTAACAAGACCGATTTATTTCATATGATTTAATAATTGGACTCCAAACCCGGTTTTGCTATAAATGTTATTGTAAAAATCTCCGATCCCGATTGGATCATATAGGCCTCCACAGAGTAAAGATTTTTAATAACAGATTTTTGTTTTGCACGAAAAATGGATGTTAGCCATTTGCTCAACATATTATGTCCATACTCAGACTCCATACACAAATTAAAAGACGATATAGGTATATGAATTTATTAGACCCAGAATTCAAACCTGGGACTCACGATATTATAAGCCGACGGGTAAACCGCTCCTTTAGAAATTGTTTAATATTTATAATACATAGTGTTAAATTATCTCTCACATGAGAGAAAAAATATGAAAATGTATAAGAGAAAGCGAGACGGGGAGAAGACGTAATAAACATACATGCATAAATGTAAATGATAAATTTGAGAAGTGGTCTATTTTAACTGGGTCGTGAAAGAAAACAAATCATATTGTCATAATATTTTGACAGATGGTTATAGTGCGGTAACAGCATATCAAGTGATTATTCCATGAAATTAGTGTAATCTAAGAGATATAGAATTAGTAATTATAATTATTGATGTAAGGTGCTGTAATCTACTGTAGGCAACATACACAATCAATAAAAAAATAAAAGCATTATCAATGAGGAAGAACCACCATCTCAGCGACGTCATTTATCAAATGAATTAGTTCGGCGATGGTATACTAAAACTGCAGAATGCGTCTCAAACATACTGTTGTGAGCCGTTCCTTTGTCTGTAGTTTCTAGATAATTGACTAGTTCGTATTATGCTCTCTCCAAGAAATACAAAGAATTCGGCGCCATGACCACATTTTGAAGACATCAATTGCCTTCCGTTACCTTGGCCTTGGGGTCCAAGACTCGACACCGTACAAAAATATGGAGAATACTAAATACTGAATACTGCATTCTAAAATAATCAATAATTTAAAATACCACCGTAACTCGCAATTCAGCACCACGCCCTATTTATACTCGGCCATGGTACCTACCTAAAATATAATAATTATGATTTTTTAGCTTACTTGTTTTCTAGATTAGAAAAAATGCTATAAAAATACTTATATTAAATACGCATTTAAAATACATGTTTGCGCCAATATTGTTGCAAACTCCCACCAAACATTTCTATCCTATAGGTACCTTTCCAATAATTTATGTCAAAAGGCACTTTTACCAATTATTCAGTTATAATTTAACCGTCAACAAGCTAACATTTACACCACCGTCACTCAATAAGAAAACAATTAGCAGAAAAAATACAGAGTGACTCGTCGTGAGAGTGGTACACTTAACAATAATCAAACCAAGTGTACGAGTGAATGACACGAGATCAATCCAGAAAGTCAGCAGTAAGATCATCAAAAGGTTAGTGCCCGGACTCTATTATTCACAAAACTTCAATTTTCTCAAATACCATCCACTCAATATTATCGCCAATATATGAGGCGTCTAGAGCTCACATATTGCATTTTTTCATTGTTGAGTTAAATATACCAAATGATTTTTAATTAATCTACAATACACAAAGAAAAATAGTTAGCTATCAAAAGTTACTTTACACTATGTAAAAATCGTTAACAAAGTTGACTGTTAGTTGGTGTCATTTTTCAATGAATAATGTGAGTTCTATCATCAATGTTTGTCTAACCAATCAGAGCTCTATTCCTCATGGTGTGCTGTGTGACTTATCAGGGGAATGAATGTAAGTGCTGATGTCACCGCCGATGTTAATGTTCGAATCGTAGAAGGTTGCTGCGTAATGCGTGACATATTCGGGAAACAGTTGAATAATACACAGTGTTGGTATTTTCATCGTTTTATATTGTATAATAAAATTTGGATAAACACGGCATTAATAAAGGACTATCACATTGGTTTTATGCTGAGTTGGAAGGTTTACATTATAATTTGAATTTATGTTGAATGTTAAGCGCGTAAATTGACAACACTGTTGAAAGGCCAAAGTGCAACTCTTCTAAGACGGTCGAGATGCAACCGTTTCCTTTTCCGTTTTTGCGTAGTTGTCTATGGTCTATCAATGATCATAGACAACAACACGACTGTTTGTAGGTTTATATATGAAACCTCTACAGTTTGCAGCCTTTGGAGTATTACATATATTTTTTTATAAAATAATGTAAATCGACTCACTCATTAATATTCAAGAGATTTTAATACTTTTTTTCTCATTACAAAAAAAATGCTCTGGTGTTTTTGGTGATTATCTTAAAACTCGATTTTTGGAATATGTGAGTTATGAGTCTAGGTAACTCATATATTCATGTAAAAATTTTAAGACTTTACATTTCTACAATATACGACTATATACTGCGTTTTTTACAGAAAATAAAATCTCATTATGCCTGCCCTACTTTTTCATTCCACTTTATTTATAATACGATTTAAACCCACGTTAAAAGAGCACTCCCACAATAAAACATACCACTATATCAAATACCTATTGTGTTCACGACTGAGAATTATCAAAAAAGGCATTTGATTCCATAATAGAAAGGTTGAACATTCGTTCTGCTGGTAAATAAAAATTAAAGTCTTGCTTATAAAAGGTTTCGACTGCGATTTTTTTTTGACGGAAACTGGGTCCTCGAAGCGGATGTGACGGTTGGCGACATCTTTGGAGCAGCGTTTCTAAAAACATTTTCTTTATCAAACTTGTCACACACACGGTAAGTGGTTTATTTAGGAAATCATAAAAAATACATTTTTACGACATTTTTTTCATATTTTTTTCGCATCGTTTTTTTTTTAATATTAGATGAATCAATGTCAACATGTATTGTATTTATTGACTAAACATAAATAAAAAATATATACTTATAATCATTTACAAATCGTTTAAATAACATGCCTGTTGTTTGTCATTGTTTTTATTTACATACATAGATAATATGTAAAGACCCCAGAAACAAACTCACTAAGAAAATCCGTGCGCGACTCAATTCAGCATCCATTGATCGAATGTGCTTTACTAATTGAGTTACCTGTGTCTTATCTACGGCGAAATTAAGTAATTGCATATACAACTAAAGCATTAGAGCGGAGCTCGGAGCAGGATCACGGAGCAGAAGAACGAGGCAGTGGAGCAATGGTGTTTTATCCGGAGCACCTATTAGTAAGTAGTGCTACACTGCTCCGAATGTTTTTTTTATTATTCAATGAAAATATTATATCTGACACTTTGTAATACTGGAATTATTTGAAATACGTCAACACGCCGAGTGATAAATAATCTCAATTTTTTGACAGAAGAGGCAGAATTTGAAAGACAATTTGCTGTAGGAATTTTGTTTAAGTAAAAAAAGGACGAATAATAAACCTTATTTCAAAACTACGTATTGAAAAAAAAGTAACATTTGTATACTTACATAATATAATAGGTACCAATTAAAACTTTTTTTACACGGAGCGGAGCAGACCCTGGATCGGTGCTGGAGCGGAGCGACTCAAAAAAGCGTCCGCTCCAACCCACTGCATATAACTGAAGCGTTTATCAAATAGCATTAATGTTGTCAATCGGTATTTGTGGTTTAGATAAAAGTACTGATAATAGGTACTTACATTGAGTCTTAACTGACGTTAGGATGTATCGTAGCTATCAACAATTTATTAAATTAAAATCATACATTTATTATTGAAAAAAAAAATTACATGATAAAAACAATTTTTTATATACCAAGTTTTTAAATTTTCTGTTGAATCATATACACTTGACAATTCTATGTATTAATAAAAACTTTTTATTGTACTTGATAGAAATACTGAATACATATTATAGAATACAGAAATGTCATTTTGACATTTTATATTGATTTTCATAGTAACGCACGTATATATTAATAATTTAGTTGCTAGATCCACTTAGTAAATATTACTTTTAACGAATTTTTTCCGAAACATACGAAACATAATTAACTGAGAATGAATTCAATTCCGCTTAAAGATGGCCAAAAGTATTAAAAGAATGCATTGTCGCCATGTTCTGATAAAAGTTTCAAATGTCTAGCTAGTCGGGAAGTTGTACAAAATTGTTGCAAAAAATTGTACTGCACAAGAAAAAATCTGTACCGGACAAACAAGAATACGAGCTAATAAGAACATGGTAAAATAGGTAAGTAGTTAAATTATTTATAGCTAATGTAATTAAATTTCCAACAATGTGTTATATGTTCCACTGTTAATGAGTAATGACAGTTTAATGTACAGGACAAGTCAAGCCAAAATATTCAAACTATACCTACGGTTGTTATGAAAATAATAATATCATGGAGTAATATTGTAAATAAAATGCTTATATCTCGGAAAATTCGCGGATAACGTTATATCAAGTTTATTTATTAACATTATCTGAAATATGAATATGTACGTGTCTTTTTTATTTTATTAAATATCATAAAGAGAACGTCTTGAATTAATTATTAGTTACATGTTTGATAACTGTTCCACGTATAAATATGTACGCGTTGGTGTGTATATATGTCACTTATGTATTAACACAGTTTAATCTTCAGCACATCAATTACTGTATACCGTATTAAATTCGTATGATTATGAATAGCTCCTTTTAAACAAACAAAACCGAGTAAACCAGCGGTCTGTTGCGAAATCTAAATCCGTTTCCGCTTCTGTTTATTCTCCGACGTCATCGGGCTGTATTATTGCTAAAAGCGCGGGAAAACCGACGACGGTCGCGCCAAAAAACTTCAAAAACACTGTGCGCTCCTGTTGACGAAAGTAAATAAAAGCAGACTGCGCCTGGAAAAACACTTGATTAATGGTTGGTATTCTTTTTATTTTTGTGAAAAAGCTCCCGTCAATTTATATATCACTCAACTTGGTAAGCCGAGCCCGCTACGGTATATTTAAATCAGCTTTTTTAAAAAGACGTTTAATGCTTTTTAGTACCTTTAATACCGCTGGGATTTACTTTACTGTTTAATAAAATATGCTGCGTAATTTTACGTTGATTGTACTATTGTACTATGATTCGAACTTAGTTTGGGATAGTCTCAGAAACGTATTTATTTAAAAAAAAAATCCGTGAAATAAAGTCAAACCATACCAATTTGCAAATATTGCACTCTACATGATAACTTCACGGAAATTCCCAACCCTTTGCCCTCTAGTAATTTTTTTGTATATCTACGGACTTATTTATATATTATTATGTTATCACTATTCTCAACAAGAAGCATAATACAATCGAAATACTGACTGCGACTCAGTGATGCAAGTTTAAATGACTATTTTAAAATAAGAATATTCACATACATTCATTACATTCCTAACTGTAAAAGATTGATTGAAGAAATCCAGTGCCAAAGATAGCATTAACTAAAATATTTTTTTTTTTTGCATAATATGACGTTCATATAATTATATATTTTTACATGATATTTAAAACTTCATTAATACTGGGATTAAATTTATTTGAATAAAATTGAATTGTTAAAAAATAGAACTACTATTCATTTGTCAAATAAAACTTATCCAATTTCTTTTATTGTGTTAATATTGCCAATTCATGGTGGAACTGTATTGTATTATTGATTAATATCCCTCTGAGGTAGACGAAACTGGTTTAGATTTAAATGGAACAAGTAATAAAAAAAAATGCGTTTTCTTAATTTAATCAATGATGTATGCACAAGTTATGTAAGTTGTAATGGAAAGAAATGCCCGCCAATCCATTTTTGACTATAAATGTGCTACTGGTGAAAATATGGTTGAGAATTCTTAGCTTAGCCAATTCAAATGGTATGTTTATCAGAAGTATATGCACGAGACAATATGTATACCTAGTCAATTAAGAATTTTGTGTACTTTTCTGTTTAAAGTGAAAGATAATTTTAATCAGTATAAATTTTGTTATATATTACGTAAAATTAATGGAAATGAACGCATAAGACCAGGAAATCACGTAAAAGATTAAGCTTCATATTTGAGCTTGACGTCGATATTGAATTAACATTAATTCATTCATCATTATTATTTTTAAAAGCGTTTTGATATCAGTGCGAGCACGATAGACAATATTGGAGTACAAGAATCATTTGAAGTTTATTTCATGAAGATTTTGATCATTCAATAATATATTGAAGAATTTCTAGAAAACATGTTTTTTTGATAATGATGCTTATTATATAATATCTAAAAAAAATATTCCTCGCCATTAAATGTGATAAATTAAAATGTGAAAAACTTGGATGCCTACAGTAAAGTACTTTTATGTAATTGAATTCAAACATTCCTTTATGGTTGTCATTTTTGCGTTGTCAATTCATCATAATCATCATCAGCCGGGGTCAATCCACTGCTGAATGAAGGCCTCTCCAAGCTTCTTCCAACTCTCTCGATCCTGTGTCGTTCGCTGCCACGTATTTCCGTCGAACTTTACCAGTTCGTCAATCCAGCGGCTTTTAGGGTGACCCTGTGGCTGTTTTGTGCCCCTTGGGTACCACTGGATGACGGCATTTGTCCAGCGGCCGTCCTTTAGGCGAACAATGTGCCCCGCCCATCTCCATTTCAGCTGTTCGACAACGTCTATTACATCGCGTACTCTTGTCTGCTTCCTAACCCATTCGTCAGCTCTTACGGTCCTTTCGCGTGATGCCCAACATACACTTCTCCATGCCTCGCTGTGCGACTCTTAGCCTTTGGACATCTCTCGTGTTGAGGATCCACGTCTCGCAGCCATACGTGAGCACGGGTAGCACACATTGGTCGAACACTCTACGCTTAAGACACAATGGTAGGTCACTTTTTAAGATACTATTCAGACGTCCGAAAGCACTCCATGCGTTGTCAATTAATTGGCAATAATGATTTCATGGATTGGTTTATTTTGTCGTGGAGGAGTGTGTTATATTATCAATTGTTTTATAACAGCTAACTGATAAGTACTATTAACATATTATATTACTGCCTTTCTTATGTATCTACACTCTTTATTTTATGGATAATGTTTAAATGTCAATTTGTATAAGTAGTAAATGGGAAACTAAACAATTGTGTGATCAAAACTTTAAAAATACCAACTTTATTAAATGACCAAAACGTCAGAAAATAAGAAGATGTACTATGAGTAAAATTTGCAGTGTTTTAAAAATATGTGTTCACTTTTTATTTATTTTTTATTTTATTGTTCCAGTTTCAACCCTTTATATTTGTAGTATATCTCTATTATAAACGTATCTATGCCCATTAAGAATTAACATTTGGAGTCCGTTCGAGCTTTTGAGTCTATTAAGATGAAAATGTTTATTCGGAGTCCACATTGTAATTAGACGTGTCTATTAAAAACCGCTTGTTCTAGGGGTAGCCCGTTCGGTTTGCACGTATATATACTTTATTAAAATATATTTTATACCCATAAAGCCGACACGCTTTGGTGGACGCGCGGCCGCCAAAAAGCTCTCGCGGTGGCTTTTTTAAAATCCATTAAAAGCCCTGTTTTGTTTGCCGGACACAAAACATAAAACCACTACACAGGGTGATAGACAGATATAAAAAAAATACTACAAAGAAATTAAAAATGTAAAATACTGTGAAAAACTCGCGTGAAATCGTACCATAAAAAAAGCTTTTGTACGAACGATATTTTACTATTTCAGCGAAATGAATCATACATAATTTTATTTATATTTCAGGATTAAAACATTCATTTGGAAATTATTTGTTCAGAGCTTATGATAATAATATGAAAATGAAAATAATAAACTTCCGAAAAGAGGCTTGTTTAAGGGCGGACGTGCTCAGCGTAGGTCAAAATGGAGCTTTTATTGTATTTTCAAAGCATGATCCTGGACATTCCTTAAACGTTGTAGATAATCCATTTATATAATTTTAAAGCCTTATTATCCTTTATATTTATTTTATACATTTGATGACTGCATAAAGTATTTTTATTACATAAAATAGTATTCTTTTAAACCTATCGCTCTAATGTTTTAGAATATAGTCATATTTCAGTACATGCATGTGCAGTGGTGTTAAGATTTTTTACATTTATTAATTTTTAAATGCATTTATAAAATCATTAGTATAATTTATGTTGACATTATTAAAGTGAAATATTTACGATAAAAAATTATATTGATAATCTCTGTGAACCCAAATTTGACAAGAATTAGGTATTTTATTATTCAAAAATGGGCAAGATTAACACATTTGAAGATAATTATAAAGTTATTAATTAAAAGCTATGTTTTTGACAATTCAAGTGTGATAAACATCCTACGAATAATGATTGCTTTGTAATAATTATTGACCTAAGAATGAGGTAGTGTTTTTTTTAAATACGCCATTTCTTTTGGCATTCCCCAGTGGTTAAGCTACAACATACGGCCGTAGCCATAAATTGACAAACGATAAATGAACTAGGAAATAAGATCATGTTAACGCGCGTGTATGAACATGCACCGTTCGGTTACATCGGTTAAATCGGTTAGGAACATGTTCAAACAAGCGCGTTAACATGATCTTACTCCCTACTTCAGTTGCCAAGATGACAAGCCATCTGATGTCACGATGATTGCATGGAAGGAATCTCACCTGAATAAATCAGTTTAATCGTCCGGTTTAGCAGCTCTTTTAGCTGAGTCTAACATAGCCAAAAATACTGTCTATCACCAAATTATTATTGTCAAACCTCTGGGTTACGAAACATTTGGACCCTGCTTTGAAAACGGTGGCTGAGATCGAAAGACGCTTGATAGATAAAACAACATACCATTCAACTAAGTAGGTACTCGAGACAGTGAATAAGCATATAAATTCAAATAGGTAATGCAGTAGCTGTTTTAGGTACTCTTGAAGTATCCATGGGATTGAAGGAGATACTTTATATAATTGAAGAAACTTAGTATATCAATACTTATATAATAATTTTAATATTAGTTTATTGGTTTATATAATATAATATGTACATATATAGTTTAATTTTACACCTTTTACTATTATTATTGTATACTTATTTATTAATTCTCTATGTAATTCTAACCTTTTTTATTACACTTTTATTTTATTCAACGAATAATTTCTAAGATTTGAGAATGTTATATTCTATATATTGAACATACATAATTTATCGTGCTTTTCCATTTAAACTATGGATATTCTACTTAATTACGACGATTTTAACTAGTAGTTCTTACATGAATTACTTATCAAATTGTGTTACAAACGCAAGGCGGCTATCGGTTTTTGTGTATTATCAATTAAATGCCTTATATATTGAAGTGATTCGTGACGCCGGTTAGTATTGTAAGAACTACTAGTTAAAATCGTTGTAATTAAGTAGGATGTCCGTAACTTAATTAGAAAAGCACACTGGTGCGAATCGAGCGGTTAAAGGTTTTAGAATTCTAGATCTAAAGATGTTTTCTAATGAATATAATATGCATGAGATGTTTTCAAATTATGTATATTAATTCTTAACTGTTTATTTTCAATCTACTGTTAATGAATGAATCTTTACTCCATTGAGAAGCAAAATACTTGGTTACTAACGGAATTATTTTTTGTGGTCTTTCTTCTTTTTTCCTTGACGTATTGGCCTACGAGGGCCGCCGAATGAATGCTACCTTGCGTAAGTATTATTCATTAAATAAAAATAATTACATTAAAAAAATATATTTAAATTTAGAAATAAAAATATATCTAAATCAGCCTGTTGAAAATATACTATTTACCATTCAGAAGCCCATTTTCATATGACTTTGGTGAGTGAGTTTTTTTGATAATGTATTTCAGCAAAAACATTTCAGTATATGAAATTTATTAAAAAAGTCCGGTAAACAGAACTACCAACGAGCCTCCATTAAAATGTAGACAAACATCGCTGACCGTAACATTTTTTTGGAAACAATTTGAATGACATGACGCATGGAATTTTTGTCAGATGTTATTTTTATGTGAATTATGTTTTGTTCTGTTTAATAATAATACTTTTATTACCACAGTGTTCAGCTTTTAATCTTTTTGTGACTATATGAGTGATACTAATAGTTTAGATGTTCTCTGGAAATAACCCAGAACCAGCTGTTAAAAAACACAGTTAGCAAAAAATAACTATTATTAAGTTTAAGTGTGTCAACTCATAAAAATTACCTACCGACATCTACATAGAATAACATGAATTGTTATTATAAATAAACTACATAAGCGTGAAGTTCGATGGTTTTGACAAAAAATATGACATAGTTAGAGCGACGCCGAGCGAGAGAAAACGTTGCGAAAGGCTTCATAAAAGAGCAGTCTGAAATAATAACGGTAACAATAATTAAGTTTATCCTATGTAATTTGTGCGTAGTTTTAAAGTCAAGTTATTTCACTATAGCTATTTTGCCGTGCCCAGATCAGATTAATGCAGGTTTGTGAAATAAACGTAATTACAATCTACGGTGGCGAGTTTATTAGTAGGTCATACATTAAATGCTTATCAAAGTGCGTTATTATTGACTATCGGTTATTGTGTATTAAATCAAAGAATATTAATAATCTTAATTATTAACCGACGCCCGGTTCTCGTCAAATATTTTGGTTATAACGTCTACTTGAACAATTTTATAAACCATTTCTTTTCGAATAATATGATTTTTTCTAGTAGATATATATATGAGGTATTTTCAAGTTATGTATGTTCAATATATGGAATGTTACATTCTCAAAGGTGTCCGGCAAGGTGATACCATTTCACCTAAACTATTCACCGCTACTCTTGAGGACTTATTTAAGAAACTTGATTGGGAGGAAAAGGGTGTTCCAATAAATGGGGAACACCTCAGCCACCTGCGCTTTGCAGATGATATTGTTATACTCTCACAAGACCCGAAAAACCTCCAAAGTAGAATGCAAGAACTCGCGGATGTCAGTCAAACGGTCGGTCTAAAGATAAATGTCTCAAAGACAAAAGTGATGAGGAACTATTTTTCGGACCCTGCGATTATCTGTATTTCTGGCACCCAACTCGAGCAAGTCAGCAGCTACGTATATCTCGGACAGCAGGTGGATAGATGGAAGTATGCACGATGAAATTGCTCGAAGAACAAAGCTGGGATGGAGTGCTTTCGGTCGTCTGAATAGTATCTTCAAGAGTGACCTACCATTATGTCTTAAGCGTGGGGGTGTTCAACCAATGTGTGCTACCCGTGTTCACGTATGGCTGCGAGACGTGGACCTTCAACACGAGAGATGTCCAAAGGCTAAGAGTCACACAGCGAGGCATGGAGAGGTGTATGTTGGGCATCACGCGAAAGGACCGTAAGAGAAACGAATGGGTTGCAGACAAGAGTACGCGATGTAATAGACGTTGCCAAACAGCTGAAATCGAGATGGGCGGGGCACATTGCTCGCCGAAAAGACGGCCGCTGGACAAATGCCGTCATCTAGTGGTACCTAAGGGGGACTAAACGGCCACAGAGCTGCTGGATTGACGAACTGGTAAAGTTCGGCGGAAATACGTGGCAGCGAACGACACAGGACCGAGAGAGTTGGAGAAAGCTTGGGGAGGATGAGGCTGATGATGACATTCTCAAAGTCTTGTGAATTATTTCTTGAATAAAAGAAATGGTTTATTAGTTTCTGTTTACTTTTTAAGTCATTAAGTATAAGATTCTGAATCTTTGGGATACTTCATCGTGATGCCTACTTTGATTTCATGATATTTTTTTAAATTTAGAATGTCCACTATTGTGTCCCTAGAGTGTCCCTAGAGCTCGCTGACCGACTGAGAAGTGGAAATGCAGCGTACTTCGCGCTGAGTCGTCTGTTCAGGTCCAAAATGCTGTCCATCAAAACGAAATTCCGGGTGTATAACGTGGTCATCAAACCAATCGTCATGTATGGATGTGAAACGTGGGGTTTAACAGAAAAACAAGAAAAGGCGCTCCAAGTGTTTGAAAACAGAATCCTCCGGAGAATACTTGGACCCGTCAATGAGAACCACCGGTGGCGCATCCGCACAAACGCTGAGCTCTTCGACCGATACCGACCTAGAATTACTAATATTCTGAGGTCAAGAAGGCTCAGATGGGCGGGCCACGTTGTACGATCTGAAAGATCTAGAACTCTCTATAGGATTTACAAAGGCACACCAGCTGGCACTCGACCTCTTGGCCGCCCTCGACGGAGATGGGCGGACAACATTCAAAGGGATGCGGAAAGGCTGGGGATAGTCAACTGGGAAGAGAGAGCGATGGACAGAGATGCCTGGAGAAACGTTGTGCAGTCGGCCATGGATCTGAACGGCCCCTAGCGCCAGTTTAATAATAATAATAACTATTCAATACTTTGGCATAAATATATTTTTTTTATAAATCTGAAATAATTCCTTTTTGTGCAGTTAATGTCAGACCAAAATTCTAAAAATTCAATTATGCAAAGAAAATAAATATTGAACATTCATAATTTTGAAAAATACTTTCTGAGAAAGTATATAATATATTTATTATAATATATATATATTATATAAAATCTTCTTTGAAAAAAGTAAGCCACCCCGACGGGGAATCGAACCCTGTATCTCCCGGGTTTACGCCCCATCCGTTCATTCAATAATTAGAATGATACATTCTTAAATCTTGTGAATTATTCGTTGAATAAAAGAAATAGTTAATTATAATAAATATTTTTTCGCATTAGGATGACTGTTAGCAAAATAACAAACGTTTCAAAAAGCCAAACAAACAAATAATTAAATATATATTTATATATCCCTCAAGTGAAGTATAATAAAAGCCTTTAAAAAAGCTTTTAATTGTATTTTTAACCTGCCTATCTAATACGTATTTTTAATCTGAAAGTAGATTCGTTAAAATAAAAGAAACAAAAACATTCGTTTTGAAAAGAGGCGAAAACGTAAATCGCGGCCCTTATTATAATCATATTTTCCTTTGATTTACAAAAGAAAAGGAAATGAAACCCTTTCAAGATATCATATTATATTTTATTGTAGGTATGGTAGGCATTGTATTATCTGCTTAAAGGGTATCAAATTATTGGAGCGAAATTGATGGGTTGTGGTCACAGTAAGATGTTTTTTAGGGCTTATTTTTCGTATAGGTACCTACTGTTGAAGATTTGTTTGGTCAATTGATAGATAGTACTAACTTCGTATGTGACATATCTACCGAACCAAATTTATTTGAAAATCAAATCGAAGGTTATATGGCTATAAATGAGGTAGGCGAAGGGTAGGGGTCCACCATAAATAGTGCACACTAAACTTTGTCAGTCATACGTATTTGTTTTCATTGAAATAAGTATACAATTTACAGATGTATTGCTCAGTTTTTAAAATTCAATTAGACCCTGCAACACCAAACCATAATAAATAATAATGTTATATATAGGTAGGCTTATATTATATATATAATATAATATTATAAGCCTACCTTCTTAAGAAAAATAATTTTCAATTGCGTATTGACGTACCTATATCTAATTATACAAATATAATCACTTTATCAAACAAAATATTTTAATTATTTAATTTGCTAACGACATCTGTCGTATATGTAGGAAAGTAGGAATATATTATAAATGTTTGTCTTTAACAGATTTCTCTAATTATTTCTCGTGAATTGTAATATTTTTTCTGTATGGACTTTATGTCACGTGACCTTAGGATGTCTGGGGCAGTTTATACAAAACGATATCCACTTATTTTATTTGTAAACCTAAAATCTAAGCGTATAATAATATATTATTAAAATAATAATTATAAAAAGATAATTTAAAAAATAGTTTCTTTGGCATTAAATCACATAATATAAATACTTAAATATAGATGTTTTTATGTAAAGATTTTTTATGTGTATAAATTTTAAGGAAAATACATATTTTAAACTCATCGCTCAATTTTATGTCATCAGTCAGTTTTCGAGAAATTTCATCGAATTAGTGTGTACCTATTCATCAGTAGTAATATCCATATTATCTTCTTATGTCCCGGAAGTATACCTGACAAGTGTGTTCTTTTTCTTTGATCTCCACAGCCTACCTCGTCCAAAACTCACCCTTCACCACTGGGGTAAACAATTCAGTACGGGCTTCCGCCGTCATAATATATGATAGTTTCTTTTATCTTGATGTATTTTAATATTGTGTTTTTTTTTAGATTACCCAAACCCCTTTTAGGAAGTTTATAATTTTCATCCAAAATAACTATGTCTTAATTATAATAATATTCATACTTATTTAAACATCCAATCAGTTTCAAATGAATTCACCAAATAAATGATTATAAATACTATTTTCCCACAACTCATCAAATTCATATTCATGATTTTAAATTAATATTTATTTGTATAATGTGGTAAAATTAATACGCGAACGGAATGATTAATTTTAATGAAATGTATTCAGACTAATACAATAATTACAAAAATATATTTCGCGTATGAAACATATTGTGTATTTGAAATTCATTAAAACGTTGTAGTTATTAATTGATGATAAGTTTATGTATTATTATTCAGTAATTGAAATACATACATAATTAATATCTATTGAATATATTATTAATTTTATTTATCGAAAAGTCTGTTTTATAAAATATGTCCCTAAATATGTAAATTACTACAATTAGGTAATATAATAATTTTCATTACATTCATAAAGGGTTATTTTGCGTATGAATGGTTCACAGGGCTTGCGTTATCATAGTGGTATATTAAATTTGTTATAGCCAGATTCCTCAAATTGGTAGCGCCCCGAAAAAAAATATTTGAAAAAAATATGAATGAGTAAATAATATATTGTAAAAATTTATAGTTTCTACAAGATGGAAGTCTAGTAGGTACTATGTTCATTTCCAAGCTTTAATATTGGTTTGGTGTTGTATCTCAATATAAGTAATCAATTACCAATAGTAAAGGTCATTTTCCACATTATGTATTACAAATTAAAATGATTTCTCACTTGATTTATTGTCCAAATTCGATTAAATTCTGTTGCACTAATGTAGTTGAAATGGTAAACATAATACTTTTTGATGTAATAAATAAGTAATTTTGCAAGAAAAAACCAAGCATATTTTTTTAATAGGACCTAAGTAAAGGGCCCTTCCAAGCATACATACATCCCTAATAGTTTGTAATTTATTCATAGATAGATAAATTGCACAGTTAATTCATCAGACAACATATTTTCTAGGTTGTACTACAATACTTACGTACTAAAAATGTTAACGTTAATTCAAATACAGAAAATGGTAATCAGAATAATCCTTTAATGGGACGGGTCTTGCCATGTTATATTGTAGCCCGAAACAACTTTCAACATAAATAACTCAAATATCGCAGAATAACACTCGATTTGAGTATAAACCATTTACATTTATGCAATATAGTAAACGATAACCACATAGTAAATTCTACGAGAATCAACTATCAATACGAGTATATATATGGACAGAAACTGAAAGCTAATCTATCTATAATGATTACAAAAAAAGTAACTCACTTGTATAAGTTTGCATAAAGAGCACTTCCCACGAATCCAACAGCTGATTTCGGCTCGTGCAGGAATCTAACTTCGAGAGGAGTTATTCCTTCTTCACCGAGATCGATGGTCTGGATCAGCTCGCGCTTGGACCAGCTGTAGAAGTTCAGGGACTGGCCGTAAAGTCCGGGAGGGCCTCCAAGCTCGAAACCCCTGTAAGTAATGGTAACAATGTGTATAATAAAACAGTTTATATTATTAATTTATTCAACTACTTAGAATCAGTTTGTGGTAGCTTGCGTTATCCTTCAGCCAGCTCTCACATCAAAATTCGTCTCGCCTAAAACCTGTCGAATACGTTGATGTGATGTCATCGTTATGCCCAAAACACACGTTAACAAAAAAGAGCTCCGCAGATTGGTCGAATGCGACTGTTTTGTTTGAAAAAAAAACATCTGCTGTTGCAATCGAGAAGTTGCATCCTTCTCGGGCTCTAAATCGAAAAGTTGAAGTCACATACAAAAACATACGAATTGGTCATTCCTATACTGGCTCGCCGATCACCGCATTCAAATATCTATACGTTTCGAAGACTACGCACGACCGTCGCTATGTGCGCGGTCTTCACAAGCAGCACCGAATCTCAGTTCTCGGTAGGTTTCTTTTATGACTGTGCGGCACACGAGACGAATTTTGATGTGAGAACCGGCTTAGTACAATTTAGTCTGCATAGCAGTATTTAAGGCTACAGGATGTGTTGGGTGTTGGGCTGACCCTTAATTGTAAAAATAACATATTTTTATTAAAAAACTATATGACTTGTTCAACAGAATACCTATATTTAAAAATTGTATCAGTGTACTAAACAACTAAACTAACATTTTAGTTATAAAAACAAATATGTATTACATGGGTTCATTTACAATTTGTACTTGTGCATTAGTGAGTAGTAATTCTCTTCCAATTCTCGGCTGGAAGATACCACATTGCAAGCCATATTTTAATGATGATATTTATTTAATTTAAAGCTATCGACACCTGATGTTTTGTCCGTTAGCTATATATGGAGGAAAGGTGTTTTGCAAAGAGAACTCGCTATATAAATGGAAATGGCTGTAGCAACATTCAAGTCAGTGCAGAGTATCTGGGACTCACGACTGTATTCAGCTAAATCCAAATGCTGCCTATTCAACGCTTGTATTCTGAAGGTGCTGTTTTACGGTAACGAGTCATGCTACCTTATGCAGGTTTAGAGCAACCGTATACTGGGCTTCGAGAACAGATACTAAGTGCATTGATGACTTTAGGAATAACGAGGGACTAAGAGCCGCTTTATTATATGTTCGTTACCGTTTCTTTTGCTCATTACTAGTAGGTTGTCTATTTGTCAAGTCAACCAGATTACCTCATCCTGAAAGGTCGCTAAATACTATCCACATAGTATATACAGCAGAGCTACGAGATACTAGAAAGATTCTAAAACATTAGAGCGAGAGGTTCAAAAGAATACTATTTTTTGTAATAAAAATACTTTATGTAGTCATCAAATATACAGGATAATAAGGCTTCAAAATTATATAAATAGATTATCTACAACGTTTAAGGAATGTCCAGGGTTACGCTCTGAAAATAGCATAAAATCTCCATTTTGACCTACGCTGTGCATGTAGCTTAAGTAATCGAAAGTAATTTGAATTATTGCAATATGATTATAATATAAACTGTTACTAAATAAGATATTTCGCTGAATAAACAAACAAATACAATTATTGAGACAATTGTATTTATTCGAATATTCGTTTATTTTGCTGAATTCATATTATTATCATCGCAATATTTACGAATGAAAACGAACCAAATGTAGAGAGTGCTGCGTTAATTAATTTGGCGTATTTGTATTTCTTCGCCACCCTTTCGCGTCTTAATTATCCAAGAAACGAGGAGATATTATTTAAACCCCCAAAAAGAAAGCTATTAATATTTGTTTACGAATATGAATATAAATAATCAGCATCTGCTTCTTTCACAGCTTCTGCTAATAGATACAATTGGCCGAGGATTAGAGGGGAACATTTTTTTCAGATTCATTGAATGTAATAAATATATTTTTTATACTTAATCTAAAAGCAATAAACGACCTTAATCATGTCGATATAACACTATGCAATAAACTAAGAAAGTTATTTTATAAAAATAAATAATAATTAAACTCTTCACAGTCGTATTCGATACACATCCACCGGTAATCAAATTCATCGATTTACCTTCAAACTAAACATTTTTAAATGATGTTTTCGTATGTTATATTTATAAAATATAAACACTTCTGATTTGGTATTTAACGAAAACAGATTAACATTTTAAGATGACTCGCTCGACCAAATAACCAGATGAACTTGCCAAAGGATTAGTTCTGTTCAGGTAGGTATCACATTTGACAACTAGAAACCACATTTATCACTAGAAACTAATCTCGATAGTGTAAGGTGCTTAGTCACAAAATAGAGGATATGTATGATCAAAAGGGTCAAAACTAATCAGACTACGCTGACTGGCTGTAAGACTGTGAGAGATATCAATTACGGAGTCACCATAAGCCGGGTCTACACTCGGGACTTTTCCATACGTCTCACGAATTGAACTCAGGGCATGCGTCATCGACCTTGAAATCGGGTTGAAAATGGCCGCCATTTTGTGATGAAAGTACTAACGCACTGCGATCCGACCGGCTTGGATTTCTGTTCAACACCCCAGCAGCTTCGTATTTTTTCGGTAAGATTCGGGTCGTTCGTGCATTTGGCTGTCAGTTGCGTTGTCAATAAATGTATTTATTAGAGTCTATTTGATCATATTGGATGCATTTTAGTATTGGAATATTACGATTTTTTGCAAAATGTCGACTGAAATGATTACAATGGATTTTATTGAGAGTAAGGGCACATTGCGCATTATGGGATATAACCATAAAGACTATACGAACAAACTGAAGCGCAATGATGCCTATATAATATTATTGGTAGGAAAATTTGGAATGTCAGTTGGGGTAAAAATAAAATGTTTACGGTTCTACTTTTCCAAGGATTGCCATAAAACAAAGGGAACAAAGAGTGGCGCTGGGGCTAACAACAAGCATGAATCCTCGTGGTTTGCATACGAGTCAAATGGCATGTCGATAACAGGGGTTAAAAATAAAATTGAGAGCTTGAGTTCGTATTTTTCAAAGGAGCTCCACAAGACTAAGGAAACAACAAGGAGTGGAGCTGGAGCTACAGCAAAAATGAACCCTCGTGGTTCTCATACGAGTCACTGTTGTGTTGTATCGAATATATTATCTGGTTATAGTAGGTATTCAATGACATATTGTAGTATTGATGTGTCGTATTATGTATAACGCTCACGGTGGCCGCGCGGCTTAAGCGTTGGACTATTATGCCGTGGGTCCCAGGTTCAAATCCTGGGTCTGGCAAGTACACATATTGCTTTTCAATTTGTGTGTCAGGGTAAGACCTAATAGTTTGAGCAAGTGGCTGACACCATTTTGCCTTTGACATCCGTGTAAAGTTCTGAAAACGGACGTTTTCATTCGATTCTGTTGCCCTCATTATTCCGAACAGTAGTCAGAAAATATATTATATCATTAAATTTAAATCTCTTCAACTTAAATTGATATAATTACTTACAATATATCTAGTATAATTGTAATATTTATTTTGACAATCAGAATTATTCGTATGACGTTCGGGCATAGAATATTTTATTTGCGAGGGTGAATATCCATACAAGAATAAATATCATTAATGTAATACAAAGTGCACCGATAGATGGCACTAAACTAGTTCCATGACTGGTTTTGTCATTAGGACACTCTCAATTATGCTTATTTATTACAAATATGATTGTGATAATAAGTTAAAAAAAATTTTATTATTTGTTATTCCAAATTTTACTGTTTTCTTTTAACTTTTTACACTCGTTTCCCGTACGCTCCGTGGTGGCGCTGTATTACCGTGAATAATTTTATTCATCACCTGCGAATCTATTTCGATGTATAATCTATGACTCAACGAAGTGTAAGCTGTGATGAACGAATGTAGACAGTAAAACGGATTTATCTCCTCTGCGCATGCACAAAACTTCTCGGTGTAAAACCAGAATTTAAAAGTTGAAGAGGAAGTCGGCGTTGAAGTGACTAAATGGGGACGTAGCTATTGAGGTAAATCCTTATCCGTCTACATAGTGCTTGCGGCATCCAGGTAATGAGCAGCGTCATCTATTTTGAAGTCATGCCGCTACATATTTTATTACTTTTCTGCGAAAATATCATTATTTTAAAATTGGTCGCTTTTCACTGCCAGCCAATTTTTACTAGGTGGACACTTGTAGGAAAGATATTTTTTGAATAAAATAAATCCCTCAAACAATATGAAATAGGAACAAAATGATAAATAATTGTGAAAAATTACCAAATCAACATATTTCTCAAGTTTATCGAGAATATTTTCACCTAAAATTATAAATATTGTTTAGAAAAATACACAAACAGTTTATTCAAAAGTTATGACGTTTACAAGAACGCACGAGTTATCTCGTCCATGGCTTGAGCCGAACCTAACAAATAAACCAGTATATCGGCTATTTTCAAAATTTGTTTGCAGCTGACTTCCTGTAAACCGACAAGAACCGTGTTTTATTTAGACATAAATTTAATCTCAGTACTATACAACCCAAAGAGGTTGGCCGATCTTTAATAAATACAAACATATATTTCCGAAACAACATTTTACCGTGAAGTGTGCTATGGCTAACTACATACGTACAAATTTCCGAACACGGAATGCAATAATTACACCCCTATTCTATAATATAGTTCACTTCATAATCGCGTTTGTTAATTATTAATAATACATTTTTGTAACTCTCTTGTGGCTTAATGTTGAATGCGAAATGACCTTTATCCTACTTCCACAGTTAAACAATTAACTTTACTTCCAAAAGTAGTTAAAGATGCTTGAACATTTAAAAGAAAAAGTATTCATAAAAGAAATAAATTAAATACTCAAAAGACAATTGAATAAAAGTGTCCTTTCACGAGACGCCCTATTATGATTGATGATGTGAAAGTAATCACACTTTTCTCTCATTCGTCTTTTCCATCTTCATCTTTTTTCTTCTTTTATCACCTGTCTCCCTCTCTTGTTCTTTTGTTTAATATTGGCAAAATTTATGATTGAAGAGCGATGATTGAGTAAATCGTATAAAATTTAAAAAATAAATGCAAGCAAGCTTTCAAGAAAAAATAGACTTAGTTTATATAAGATAATATACTTAAGTACATATTATTATATTATTTATTATTATTGAACCAATAGATACAATCTAGCATTATTTAATAAATGATAAACCTAGTATACCTTAAATAAAGACATAGGTGAGGCTATTTTTCTTTTCTCATTACACCTATACTCTATTTTCTTTGATTTTTTAATGAATAAGTTTTCTTTTTTCTCGTGAATTATTCGTTGAATTAAAAAAATGGCTAATTAACTGTTAACATAATTGGTTGGGCCGATTATGACCCCAGTCCGATGCTTAAACCCGCACAAATATCTCATACCTACTATCCTAATTTATTGTTGATATCCAGGCGCTTAACTATTTAAAAATCATCATAAACCCGTGATTGATTCAGAGGCAGTTATTCGTAGACCACGACTGTATCAACTTGCTACCGTGTAGCCGTAGCTATAATTCAATTCGAGTTTCATTACGAACTCCGTGAACTAAATACCTGGCAAGTCGTGATACCAGTTATTATAACTTGACAACCGTAAAAGCATACAGGATGACTCATAAAACAAGTATCCCTTTGACTGACATCATTAACCCCAAAGCCCCAGTACACTGTGCGAGTGATACACATAACCATTTGCATACGATAGTACGTGAGCGCATGACCCGGGATCTGCTTCAGCTATAAAGCCGAACAACACCAATATTAGTGCCTGGATTAATTCACATTTAATTCGCAACCCAAATTACAGTCCTCTAAAAAACGTAACCAATAATTATTTTTCGATCAACTTTCGCGAAGACATCTAACATTTCACGTTTATGTTAAGAAGTACAGAGCGCTGCTTGAGTGATTATAATTTAACTGGCAATTAAGCTGTCAATAAAATTCATCCAATAAATACTCAGTCGTCTTTTTGCTTCCGGATTTAATGACGCACTAGGAAGGCAGTCATTTTAATAAAATCGTTGTAATATTCGAATAATTTGTGCTAAATATTGGTGACATTTATGTTCATTTTATAGTGTTGCATATAAATTTAATTAAACAAGACATAAATCTTCCCAAAAGTCAATTAATTATATATATGCATGAAACAATACGCCGCCGCTAGTTATATAATATTATTTATTGTATATAGGCGAAATGAAATTAATAAATATAATATAATGTATTATGTAGGGGAGTGATTCACAACGTTATTCACGTCACGGCATATTTTTAAAAATATAAAATTTTCGTGACACACTGAAGAATATTTACATATCCGACACATTTTTCAGACTTTTAAATTACCATATGTATTGCATTTCTCATCAAAAAAACTACACTTAGGAATTTTTACTATAACCAGAGGATGCTATGAGATTTTAATGGCGATTCTACAACTTTTTTAACTATAGAAAAAAAATATGTTATAACTATAAACTTGTCTTATTAAAAAAAAATTAAAACGATATAAAATTTTTTTATATTTATAATTTATTTTAAATTTACACAACTTCTAGATTTTTAATTAAGTTAAAGAATGTTTTAGTTATATAAAAATCATAAAAAATGGAGAAAAACCTTTTTACTGTATAAACATTGCCTAAATATATTATATAATTTAAGTCCATAATAAGTAGCAGTAAGTTATTTCACATTTACCTGAAGCAATAACTATACTCTTGTCCTCTAAGATTAAATAGTTTCTGGGGAAGTACTCTGATAAAAATGTCTCGCATTCACATTATAACCATAGAAAACAAGTTTATTAGATATCACATTCCATGGTACTCTTAGTTTCTAGATTTCTCTTTTACTTGAGATCCATGTTTTACACGAATTTAATACACAGGTTGAACACTTTGCGGTTAAGGCATATTGGGAGGTCATTTTTAAAGATATTATTCAGTTGGCTAAAAGCATTCCAGCCCAGCTTTACTCTGCGAACAATTTCATCAAATATAAAATCCATCTATAGAGACTTGTTGTCCCAGATAGTTATAGTTTTTCACCTGTTTGAGCTGATTGCCATTGATGAGGATTTCTTTTTGGCTCGCAAAGCAGTTGAACATGACTTTTGTCTTTGTTACATTTATTTTCAAGCCTACTTTATTGCTTACTTGTAACCAATACCACGCTAACACATTCTATATTTAAATGGCCATAAAACTAGTGTTGTGTTACTAAGTTTGCTTGAATTCTTCTACAAATAGTCAAAATTCTTTGTTTCTATCGAGTCAACTCAATGTTAACAATATGTACCAGTGTCTAAAATATACCTCTAACGTTTGGATTATTTCAATTTATAAATTCAGAGAATGTATACTGTGTTCTTGTCGTATGAGAAAAGATGCTGATTACCATCAGAATATATTCATCGTAGCATTTGAATATTCCAGATACAGCCTACGGCTAGTTACGTCACAACATGACACCGAACACTCTACGGCTCTACGCTTAATATACCTACGGCGTAGATCAGCATGGAATCTGAACCATTGAGAGAAAAAGTAAGTACGTTTACATAATAAAGATAATACACATTTAAATACGTTCTTCAGTCATATCAACTGTCAAACAATTAGTATAAATTTATAAATACATTTAGGTTGAATTTAATATTACGCAGTAGCGAAGGGTTGAGATAGGCTATTAAGATTTGTCATAAATAGTGGTTATTAAATTTTGTTAGTCATACATAATTGTTTTTATTGAACAAAGACTATAATTTACAAATGGTGTTGGTTAGTTTTTAAAAATCAATTAAACCCTGCCTAGACCAAACCATATTTTGATATATTTTAGGCGATACGACAAAATTATGCAAACTTTTTCATTCATACTTATTTGTTTTCGTCGGATTAAGAATATATATTACACATATTGTTGGTTCATTTTATTAAATTCATTCCTAAACCAAATTATAATAGATAAAAAAAATATTATTCTATCTATAAAATATTCAAAGTTATGTATTTTAGATATTTTATAGATAGACGAGTATTTTTTCACTATTATCTATTATCGCTTGACTTTCTAAGGGTTCAATTGAATTTTAAAAACTAACCAACGCCATCTGTAAATTATAAGCTTATTTCAATGAAAACAAATACGTATGACTGACAAAGTTTAATGTGGACTATTTAAAGCGGGTCTTAACAGTCTACCTCCACCCTTCGCCACTGATATAACGTATATTATTAATTGATACAGTCACTATTTTACACGTTTAATTGAGATTGAATCCAAATATATTCAAATCATACGATACATTGTGAGAATATAATACTAACTTTTTGAAGGCTTTTGGCGCTCCCCACTCCGAAGAGACCATCACATCATGGTATGGCTGATACCAGAAATCATATCCAAACTTTGCTTGCTCTCCATTGGTCCATGTTCCTGAAATAAAGAAACAAAATATACATATTATTATCAGGCATTTTTCATTTGTTTAATTTTTTACAGTAAATTACTAGTTATGGTATGTTATTAGTTAAACTAGCATTGACGAGGTAAAACTCCATTATAATGGTTTTGAAACAAAGTTATTTATATTAATTGTACTTTAATTGAGTCATTTATAATATAGTCGATCGTTTCATATATTGGTTTATACTCTTAGCAATGAAACAACTGTCAACGTATATGCCTATATTAAAGTAGAATTAACAGGGATAGCTTTTAAAAAAACTATTTCTTTTATTCAACGAATAAGACACAAGATTTGAGAATGTAATATGCTATATATTGAACATACATAATTTGAAATGAATGCATATACCCACTAGACATTTTTTAGAAAAAAATACGACACCTGATTATAACATACTGTCAGTTATAACAATTAAAACAACGACTACGCCAATATTGATGAAACTTGCAAAACTTTATCAAGGTATGTCGCACTAAGAAAAGTGGTGAAATAGTTAGATGAGGTGTACGTGGAGGTGAGCGCGCCTACATCCAACCGTTGTTATATAACATAACATTGTAACAATTCAGCGCGTGTAGTTAAAGCTGTCAGATAGCAACAGTTAAGTGGTTTGGTCGGTTGCAGACACGCCTACATCTAACCGCTGTCTATCTCATAGATTTAAAGAAATGTTTATTTTATGTATACGAAATTGAGGTCTATCATCTTTTTTTGACCATGCCCGATACTAAAAAGATCATAATATGGACCTCTACACAGTGGAGATTTTTGTTTTTACTAGAAATATATGTTAGCCATTAGTTGCTCATACTATTAGGTTTACACTCTGACTCTAAACAGAGATTCACAAACAACATGTGTATTTGCCAATCCCAGGATTTGAATGTACGAAATTATAACGCATTAACCGCTCGGCCATCGTCGACTATCACTAGTCAAAATAATATTATAAATAATATTGTTTTCAAAATACAAGCATTTTCTTATCACAGGAAAACAGTAATACAATTATTAAGCTGTACAAATAAGATAACAAGAGATCTTTTGTTTATTTCAAGGGTTGTGATTAATTAATATCGTTTTCAATATACTTTCAAAAAAAAAAAATACTTTGATACAACATTATTAATTTCGAAAATGATAAAAGGGAAGTGGGTATAAAGTAAATATTAGATAGAGTATAACAACATAAATCAATATAAAATCTGTTGAATGAGTTTATTTATAATAATATACAATCATTGAAGGGATTTTCGAAAAGCTTCTGGCATAACAATCAATCAAACACAATGTGAAGTATCCGAAATAAAATTATTATTCGGCATGAAAATTTAATTAAAGGAATTTTCGGAAATAAAACGTGGCATCTTAATGAATTAAATTATGTAGATATCTACCTATTTATTACGTTCTGCAGGTATTTCCCTAATTCCCAAAAGGAATTTTTAATATTCGCAATAACAAGAAAATATATAATTCGTTTATAATAGGACGATTCTTGTAAATTTAAATACCTGCACTGAAAATTCCATAAATTTGGTACATACCTATATAATATTATTAAATACTTATTTATATATTTTATTACAACGTTTTTCTTAGCTCGTATTCTTATTTGTCCGGTACAAATCATGCAATAGATTTTTAACTAACTTTCCGACTAGCTAGACATTTTAAACTTTTAGAATATATTAGAGCATGATGCCAATACATTTTTTTAATACTTTTAGCCATCTTTCAGTAGAATTGAATTATTTTCAGTTAATTCTGTTTGTATGAAAAGTTATTTCGCACCATTATTGGTTGCTATGGGTCTGGGGTTCTAGCCAATGACATTAATATGTCATTGGTTCTAGCAACTAAATTATTAATATATACATGCGTTACTATGGAAATCAATATGACATTTCAGTATTATTTCTATCAAGTACAATTTTTTTTGATCGTTTAAGCTAGTCAAATCAAGTTTATATGATTCAACAGAAAATTTAAGAACGTTGTATATAAAAAGTTCTTTTTATCTTGTATTTATTTTATTTTAATATACTGTAGAAAATACTATATAGCCACGATATAAACATAGGACTCATTAATTCACTTGTATGGCAGTAGGGTAGTGGCGAGGGCTGGAAATAGACTGATATGATTCGATATAAATAGTACATACAAAACTTTGTCAGTCAGTGACGACCCGTGGCGGTAAGCAGATTGAGCGTTGCTTGGGGGCGGCAAACCGAGGAAAATCATTTGGTATATATATAAATATCTACCTAAACTTAGTAATAACGAAAATATCTTTCCATTGAAAAGTTCAGCTCACTGGTTAAAAACAAAATGTATTAATTAACATGAAAGGTTTAACAGGACTGTAAATAGTTGTTGGATTTGCGATTTATAGTTTACTTCCTCTGCCCTTTGACGTCATTGGTGACCAGAAACGACACAATACAGATTTTCTAATAATTACAGTCTGAGTTGATGATTTCACTTAAAAATTGAAAAAATTCGTTTATAAACTTAAGTTTCATAAGTATTAAATTAATAATAATAGATTCCCCAAAAACAATTTTTTTATTTTTCCTCTGGCTCTTCTGTTTTGTCACTGTTCTGTTTTTTCATGTTCTGTTTTGTCACCGTTCTGTTTTGTCATGTTCTGTTTTGTCACTGTTCTGTTTTGTCATGTTTTGTATTGTCATGTTCTCTTTTGTCATGGAACCGATTTTTGCATATTTAAATATATGGTAATAATTTAAACGAAATCTGTAATCAAAAATCTTTATTTATTGCAAATAGGTTACCGCATTGTATTCGTAGATACTCAATAACTATCAATACCATCGTAATTCTTAATTTAATATCAGATAGTCGATCTTGGCCACGTAGTATCTCATAAAAAAATTTGTTAATATGTCGTAAGTATTCATAGTTATACTACGTAATTGACTGATCTATGGATGTTATAAATATACGTAAGTAAAATGTTACGTATACCAAAAGATAGAGACAATTGAAATTAATCTGAATCTGAATTAGCTATCTCACCTCTTAACGCGTATAAACTATAACGATTTTTCTCATAAAAAAAAAATATTATTTTAACATCTACTCTGTCGAGGTCCATATAATAATCATTTTAAAAATAATAAGTGATATATTTGATATTATAACTTTTGTAGCGTTTTACTATTTGTACACGAGGAAAATATTGTTTGAAACATATTTACTTACATTATTTTTCAACAGTCTGTTTGATGCATGATTTCTAGACAGTGTGAAAGAGTCCTTTATTCTATTATGTATTCTGATAATATGGAAATAATATAAAGAGTGTATCGTTTGACGGCTTAATGGCAAAACACATTAAGTCAAAAATATCTACCTATAAATAACTAATAATGAAAATTTATACATTTTAACACTATTTTCATCTAGATGAACAATTATGTCAGTTTTAGATATCTAATGAGAAGATAAGTCACTATTTTTATTGAAGACAGAATATAAATAGGAACAAAGAACGTCGCATTCATTATTATTTGAAAATACATTATGTACATTGAAATGTTTCAGAAACTTGCCAATTTAAAAAAAAGTCTAACTACGTCAAATATAAATGTGGAGTAGTCTTTACGATTTCTATAAAACAAGTTAGTAATATTCCTAGCTTGGTTTAAGGGGGGACATGCCCAGCGTACGTCAAAATGGAGCTTTTATGCTATTTTCAAAGCATGATCCTGGACATTCCTTAAACGTTGTAGATAATCTATTTACATAATTTTGAAGTTTTATTATCCTTTATATTTATTTTAACATGCTCTTATTCCCTACTTCATTTATAGTTTGTCAATTTATGGCTACGGCCGTATATTGTAGCTTAGCCACTGGGAAATGCCAATAGAAATGCTACCTTATTCTTAGGTCAATAATCATTATAAAGCCAAAATTATTCGTAGAATGTTTATTACACTTGAATGGTCAAAGACATAGCTTATAATCAGTATCTTTAAAATTATCTTTAAATGTGTAAATCTTGCCCATTTTTTGAATAATAAAATGCCTAATTCTTGTCAAATTTGGGATCACAGAGATTATCAATATAAGTTTTTATCGTAAATATTTCACTATAATAATGTCGACATAAATTATACTAATGGTTTTATAAATGCGTTTAAAAATTAATAAATCTAAAAAATCTTAACACCAGTTCACATGGACGTACTGAAATATTACTATAATTTAAAACATTAGAGCGAGAGGTTTAAAAGAATACTATTTTATGTAATAAAAATACTTTATGCAGTCATCAAATGTTTAAAATAAATATAAAGGATAAAAAGGCTTCAAAATTATGTAAATAGATTATCAACAACGCTTAAGGAATGTCCAGGATCATGCTTTGAAAATACCATAAAAGCTCCATTTTGACGTACGCTGAGCATGTGGGCCGTTAAGTCACAAATAATTATTCAGTATTGTAACAAATTGTGTTTTAATTATAAATTAATATCTACAATGCAAGGTTACTCTTTGGATCAATAGTTTAGTCGTAAGAAGACGCTTACCTGGTAAGCGAAACATGTACGTTACAATTATGCTAAATTAAAACTTATTTATTAATTTTTTTTTTTTTTAAATTAATTCTTTTGGGTCATTTTAAAATTATATAATAGTATGAAGAGAAATCAATAATGTTATATAACCTTTTTGGAGAAACACTATAAATAGTCTATGTCATTAAACTGTACAGGTTCAATATTTTAAGGTCTATGTAGATTGGAAAAAAAACTTTAAATCGTGACTTACGAATTATTAATAACCATGTCCTTGGTTTTTTGTACAAGTTGGTTGTTATTAATTTTAAACAATCACAAATATCCAGGCTTTTAGAAAATTACATAAATATATATACTGTGTCCAGAGCTCCCAGATAAAAAGCCAGCATTGCACCACGAGAGCCGCTCGTCGCTCAGATAGCGTTTTTTCCTTTTGACTATGTATTTTATGATGAATTATTATATTATTACTGTTAAAAATGTAGATTTGTCTAAATAAACTATTTTTAATTATTTATAAAAAATCCTGATGCTATAAAATCAATCTTTAAATTATATATTATGAATAAACAACTGCAGTAAAGATGTCTTATCAATATATTGTATTTGACTGTATTTCAATAGAGATGTTTAAATATTTTTAATTAAAAAAAATCATTATCTCCATTCAATAAGGATTATTGATTTAAAGCTTTCTGCCACCAAGCCGACTGTATTCTGTGAAAACTCTCAATATCCAATATCATTCGACGTAAGCTTAGATGAACAATTGCCATTGTGAGGCATAGACACGTCGGTTTCCGATATCAATTTCTCTATGGCCTCGAGCGAAATATATTGAGTGGGGTGTTTCTGACTGCCTTGTATTCTTGAGTATTTGAAAATGGCCGAGATATATTAATCTCTATAGCATTCTGTATTGATTTGTAAAATACAAATGTATTTTTATAACAATATGCAGTATACACCAAATAACTCAACTTCTACATAATACTACTTCCTCTTCGTCTTAGAGCTACCCTTATATATTTAAAATTGTTTGTAATATATTATGTATGCAATGCATGTTACTTAACTTTATTAATATCTATATTTTTGTACGGTGTAAAAACATGGACCTCGGGATCCATGTTTGTTTGTCTGTTGGGCTGTTAGAGGTCTGTTGTGCTGGAATGTTTAATGAAATTGTTTCTGATATTGATATATTCCACTTACGTGAGGGTGAATTTAGGTGGACGTTGTTTTGTAAGTTTTTAAGATAGGGTCTATCAACTTAGTTGACTCAAGTTGACCTAGCTGTTTTATTTTTGTTATTTTATTTATTATTTTTTCACAACGTTTTTATTCGGTCGTATTCTTATTTTTCCGGTGGTTGTTTATCCAGTACAATCTTGCAATCGATTTTTAACTAACTTCCCGATTAGTTAGACATTTGAAACTTTTAGAATATATCAGAACACGATGCTAATGCATTCTTTTAATACTTTTACCCATATTTAAGTAGAATTGAATTCATTTTCAGATAATTCTGTTTTTTATGAAAAGTTATTTCGGAAGAAATCCGTAATCCAATCCACTATTATTGGTTGTTAGGGGTCTGGGGTCCTAGCAACTAAATTATTAATATACACGTGCGTTACTATGGAAATCAATATGAAATGTCAAAATGACATGTCAGTATTATTTCTATCAAGTACAATTTTTTTTGATCGTTTAAGCTAGTCAAGTCAGGTTTATATGATTCAACAGAAAGTTTAAAAACGTTGTATATAAAAAGTTCCCTTTATCTTGTAATTATTTATTATTATGTACTTATTGTATTATTAACTCACATTGATCTGTATTTTTATTTGAACACTTATTTTATGTCATATCGTGAACGCTTTGAATTTATAATTTATTGTGTTCATTAAATGTAAAATAAATAAATTTTAATTTTAATTTGAAGGCAATTAATACTTTCAAAATGTCGTATTGGCGCCTAATATTTCGTATATCTAGGACAGAACACAGGACTAACTAGTTAATCGTCCATAGACTACAAATAAAGGAACGGCTTTCGACAATTAATATATCTCAGACATATTCTTTTCGACTTGCTGTCCAGTTTTACTGCTGGTGTCGGATAGTCTCTTGAGAAGACTAAGCAAAGGAAGATTGTTGGAGCGCTGGAGCGACCAAGTTAATGAGCTTACTGGGGGAATCCTTCACTATGCCCGAGGGGGTGAAAAATCTTGATCACTGGTTTGTCGCATAGACCAAATGTCAAATGTTCAGGAGACGAAAAACAAATTTCACTATTCTATATTTAAATGCATGTAGGTATTTAAATTGTTGTTTTTACAGCATATGCTTGCTGTATTCATTACAACGTAATTTAAAGAAAATGATGATTCTGGTCCATTTAGACACAAAAAATCATTTTGCATTAAAAGGTCGATTGCGACAAAACGGATATTCGACAAACCAATCCTATAGCAACGCTATGTAGAGTATAATATATTATATTGTAAATCACAGAACATCAAATGCATCAGTATTTTATTTATAGTATGCTGACAATCGTGTTTTAATAATATTTCTAATAGAGCGAGTATGTATGTAAAGTATATTATTTTATCAATATTTTAATTGGTAAATTTACACATATTGTTATTTTTTTCACTGGCAACAATTAATGCTTTGTTTATAAATAAAATATAAATTACAACCAGCAGTAGATCTCTTGAATTCGTAATTTTACTTGATCATTCGTCTGAATAATACCTCATGTTTTATTGAATAAAAAACTTTTATTAGAATATTTTTTGTCACAATACTGGATGAAATTTTCATCTCTCTACGGCTTTATCAGAAAGATAAGTATGACCTGTGCTTCAAACGAAACTGCAATGCGAAATAGCCTGGAGCAAATATAATCTAAATATTATAATCTTTATCTGCACATACCTACGTAAATTATTCTTGAATTTCTTTGGTTACGAATCCGTCGTAATACATTTACCCCCGTTTCATACACAGCGAATATAATCGCACGATACAAAGTCACGCGAATATTTTATGTCAAACGGTTGCAGTGGATCGTGGAACTGTGTCCTTGTTTCACAAGGAGAACATAATTATAATCGCGAATATTATTGGTCGCGCGACATTGTATCGTGCGATAATATTCGCTGCGTGTGAAATGGGGGTATTAAGGCTTTCACCATTCACGAACAATGGTCATGCGATAATTTATGTATTTTCAAACTTTGTGTAGCACTGATTTAAGTTATTATTTTAACAATTATTCTAACAATGTAAACTAGTGACTGAAGTGTGTACTAACAAACTTTTTATTAACCAAATAATAAAAAAATTCTGCTGATAAAATGTGTAAGTACACTTATTTTAATTTTTTTTTTAAGAAAAACAAACAGCTGTATAGAATTATAAATATGTACAGAAATAGAAAAAAAGAAAAGATGTTGCCAACAGAAAAGTTTCCATGCCTCACAAAATAGCGATTACATAAAATATAAAATAAATAAGAGAAGAAAAATAGAAAAAGAATATTGAACAATAATTAGAAACGAAAAGTTTACATTTGTATAATATCATATACTAATTGTATGTGTGTGTTAAGTATTATCTACATGCAGTAGTCTGTAGTAGAGGTAGGCTGTTAAGATTCTACATAAATAGTGCACACTAAACTTTATCAGTCATACTTATTTGTTTTCATAGAACTAGGAATACAATTCGCAGATAGTGCTGGTTAGTTTTTAAAATTAAATTAAACTCTGTCTAAACTAAACCATAGTAGTTTTGGTATGCCATGGGCGATCCGAAAATAATAGTGCACCTTCACCTTTTTAGTGATACTTATTTGTTTTTGTTGAATTAAGAATCTATATTACATGTGGTGTTAATTAGCGTGTCCGTAAACTTGCTCATATGCAGTTCGCCGTATCAAATTTCACCGTGAACCGTTATATCGGAAATATATGGCCGTATATTAAAGACCGTCCATCCTCTTTGGGTCGTATAGTACTGACATAAAATGCATGTCTAAATAAAACACGGTTATTGTCAGTTTACATAAATTTTGAAAATAGACGATACACTGGATTATTTTTTAGGTTAGATTAGATTTTCACTCTTGAATTCATGAATTTTGCCAACGCTATTCATACTGAATCTAATAAAATTGGAGACAGTATAGTATACGGTCATCTCTTTCCGATAAGAAAGCTCATGGCAAACTGTGCCACGGTGAAAGGTTTTACGTACAACTTACATGTGACCGTTAATCAGTTTTTTTTTAAATTTATAAATTCATGCCTAGACCAAATCATAATCAATAATAATATTCTTCTATCTATAAAATATTTTAAATTATGTATGGTTTAATGCCATAATTTAAGATAATTTATAGATAAACAAATTTGACTATTATATACTATGGCTTAGATTAGGCAGGGTTTATTTAAATTTTAAAAAAACTAACAAATACTATCTACACAATGTAGATTTAGTTTATTGAAAATAAATACGTATGACTGACAAAGTTTAGTGTGCAATATTTATGTCGGATTTTCACAGCCTACATTCACCCTTCGCCATTGTTGAAATTTAGGTATACATATGGGTAAAGCCTCAATTACATTGAGCTTCTTTACGAGCTGTTTATTGGCGAATTTAAAAGTAGTATTTAGTAAAGTCGCCCAGTGTAATCATCGAATAAGCTAATAAGCAGGTTGTAAACACTCTACCGAGAAAAGTTGAAAGCCGGTCAATTTTACACGCTACACGCCGGCGTGTGGGCTTACTGCGTCTGCGCAGTAGATCGCAGTAGCAACCTCCCGGTAAAAAAATGAACTACATTTCGTCAAAATAGTCGCTGGCTTGTGACTTCTCAGCGAATGGAAAGTTTTGTGTATAATCATCAAATCGCAGTAGCTGAATCGCCCGCTCTTAAATTCGCTAATAAACAGCTCGTAAAGAAGCTCAATGTAATTATTGAGGCTTTCGATAATAATATGATAGAATAGAAAAAAGACAAAAAAATAAAACATTTGAATTTCGAATAGTTTCGATTATACAAAATTTTTCATAATTTAAACAATATAGCATCGAATATAGGAGAGTTGTGTAAAATTAGAATCACTGCAACAACTGACATGGTAGAAAAAGCGTATGTGAAAATTATTTTACCTTGGTCATATTGGCCCTAATTTTGTCATATATTCACCTAACATCGGTTCTAACCTACTTACAAATATTTGCCAGCAACTCCACGATATGAGAAAAACAAAAAAAAACATTTCGTATGTACTTGTCTGTCATGTTTACCTCCATAATTGAAAATAGCGCCATTGACATTTCAGCGTTGACAAAAATGTTCAATGTATGCCAAGAGAAAAAAACATGTGTTTAAACGGAAAGCCTTCATAAAAGTAAGTAAAAGAGAAGAAAGCCCTTGTCATATAAAGTAATGGGACAACATACGATGAACTAAATTATGTATATAAAAAAGTAACATCGTTATCTGTCAAAAACAAATAACCTGCCATCTTGTTTTTTTTTGTGCTGCTGAGGACTTGTTACTCACTTCACGCGTCATGTGATATGAGCTTGTTTATTCCGGAGTTTTTTTTTTCAACTTTGAGGTTTCAATTACGTTTGGAGGAAGTAGGTGTATTATTGTTGTGAGGTTTCCACAACTTTTTTTTAAAATATATTTCCGTCAAATATTATGATAAAACTTTCAAAGGAAATTTTAAGTTTTGATGTTATCTCATACTAGGGTCGTCAAAGAAGTACTCGATACTTTTTTGTCAATATTGATTCGATTGATACGTCTTTTGGAGTATTATTTAAATGCTGATTACCATACTTTGGAATATTTTAATTATTTTATCCATTATTTTCAGCGTAGGTTTCTTTGTTATTTTTATTATATACTATATCTATAAATGTGTCGTTTCGAGGTTAAAATCTAGAATTTCATTGTTTTGAATCAATATGTCAAAAGAAACTTCGAATTCATCTAATGATGAAACTACACACAATGGCGATCTGGCCCATAATATATGCTAAGAGCGTTTTAGTGTATATGATCATATCTATTAATTAAGGCACTAAGTACCAAAAAAATAAAAAATGACATTTTTATAGAAAAATGTTCTACATACCAACGCCAATAACTTCAACTACAGTCTAAGTGCCTCAAGCAAGTCAAAAAAATACAGCAAAATAATTAAACCTGTCGATGTTGTAAGTCCATTGGCGTGTTTTATTTATAATGGTGTAAGTAGCACTGCAGTGGTCAACGGCATTCAATATAAAATAGCTGACGATGGTGTGTTGACACTTGCGAGTTCTTAATACCTAAAATTATAGAAACTGCCGTGATTGCTTCACACTGTAAAAGTACATTTTTCAAAAAGTCTGGTTCATGAAATTTTACTGCAATGACTCGGTATTTTGTAACTACAGGCAATACTCCTTTTTGGTACTTAGAGCCTTATTTAATACACGTATTCATATTATACATACATTATTATATGACAGCCACGACATCGTATTTACACTCTGTGACACAGGACGCCAACATACGAAACGGATTTATCGGCATTTATGTGACGGATCGTCATTGTGTGTAATTTCACCGTTAGTGTACTTAGTCAGTAATACCACGTTTACACGCGCATGGATTTACTGCTGACAGTACATATTATCGCGATCATAACAAGAAAATTCACGTGTAAACACGTATTATCGTGAAGATTCCATGCATATATCAAAAAAGTTCATAAAGCTTCTGAATTTTCACGCAATAATTATTGGTAGTTGCATGGCGGTACGAATAGTGGCAAAACTGCCGGAAAAAATACGAACTATACCGCACAGAATATTTTGACGTCTACCGAATATCTACAAACTTGTCTGAACCTGTGTGAATCTGTCAAATAGCACCAATACGATGACGCGTCTCGCTTACCCATAAATAATGAGATTGAAGAGACATTCAGCACGTTTACGTGTAAACAGTTATTATCGCGATAGGTTAAAAAACACACTATTGGTAGGTACAAGTAAATCCATGAATTCATGGAAGTAACCCTAGTTATTACCTATTTCAAATTGCGAAATAATATTTGTTTTAAAACTTTTCACTTTTGTAATTGTATTAGTGTTGATAGGGCTCTTAGGTCTAAAACATAATACTGTATATTTGAGGGTTTTAGTTGAAAAGTCAGTTAGGGTTTCTCCCTTTATATTCAATTATCTAAATAATTTTGTCAAACATTAAATATCTATATAATATATTATAAAATAAGTATGATTTAATGGCATAATATTATAAGGTTACATAAATATTATCTATTATGGATTGGTTTCGGCAGGGCTTAATTAAATTTAAATTACTAAATTATTTTCTTAGTTCCAAACTCCACCCACCCCGCACCATAACAATTCTTAATCGGGTGTATTACGGGACCCTACGTTTGGATGAGAAGTATATTTTTTTAATGACTGAGAATGTCTTAGGAGCAGTTATCCAAGTATTCTCCAAGTCGCCATACACTCTAATATTCTTTGACTAAATTTACATGACTTTACTTTAAGTTCAGAGTACCCATAGGAGAGAAGAGCAAAATTTTAGTAAGTAAAAAAGCTAATAGCAACTCCCGAACAATTTAAATCGAAAGATCTTCATAATGAAAGTATGACATCATACATTTTCTACTTGGAAAAAAATGGCTTTTGGATCGACCAGGTCAGGCAATTCGATGGGCCCAACAGCTGGTTGAACCGACTTGAGCAGCTCTTCTCTTTTCATATACATTTTAGAACATTCTCAGATGATCTAGTTTGTATCCTGTATTTATCCGCCACACGGATATGTTCAACGGGTAACAAGACCAAGCTCGAGAGCTTGCGAATGAAGTCAACATGTTGTCATGAAAATATCAATATTTCACATAAGTATCATAAATTCACAAAAACTAAAAGTATAATCATATAATATTTCGATACACATAGAAAAGTAGCCGTTTAAGTTATAAAAAAAATGAAAACAACTGAATTATATACATACCACCCTAAAATGTTGCAAGTAACTTTTGTATTTCCCATTTTTAAGGGAAAACGATATGTCTGGAAAAAAAAACAACACAGCACAGCTATAAACGCCGTCATATATATAACATAACGTAAGCGATAATGGATCCTTCTCCAAGATCACAAACACACACTTTATACATGGGATCATCTCGAGTTATAATAAAAAATAAGGTGATATTAAGTGCACGATAAAAAAAAACGTATCAAAATATCCCGCGAGGACCCCAATAAAGGCTTCTTGTATTCAATAAAAAAATAATATGGCTGTTACTTTTACGAAAGGTGTTGAAATTCTGTATATATTATATACACACAATTAGAGATTCCAATCCCGGGATCCCGGGATCCCTAGCTATTTTCGATACCTATGAATCCCGGGATTGATAAACATTATCCCGGGATTTCGGGATTGATTTTTTTATCAATTTTTATGGAACATAAAATAAAAGCGAAAATATAACAGAAAAAATACTTTTAATAAAAAATAACTACATTAGAAATACACTGAGTTTGAATGAAGTTTGATTTATACCCATGTGTAAGTTGCCGAATCATTTTATTTTTCACATAAATTATTAAAAATGAGAAAGATTGGAAAAAAACAATGCTACGCACTTTTAACAAAGTAATTCCACCATGATCTCATACGTTTTACGGCAATTTCATATTTGGCTGGCTAATTAGATTTATGAAGCGGAAAGGCCATAAGTACGCCATGATTATTTGCTTTACTATTTTAAATCTCGCTAATCCATTCATTAAGTCTTTACTATCAGAAACAGCAATCTCGTATTAAATTCACATTATTATTTATATATATATATATATATATATATATATATATATTTAATATTTATTCCATTAAACTTAAGTATTTTCAAGATTGAACGTAGATAAATGTCTTAAATATTATAAATTATACTAGATTTATTTTTGACCATTTTTATCAATGTTATGTGTAAATATAAAATTTTTGTATTAACAATGGAAAAAAATGCCAATCCCGGGACCAGTCCCGGGATCCCGGGATTGTCAAATTGTAATCCCGGAATCCCGGGATCAGAATTTTGGCTCGGGATTGGATTCTCTACACACAATGTCATTATACAGAAAATTATAATGCGGGCTGTGTTTCAAGAATGAATTAAACCGAATCATTTTAGAACGGAAGAAAAGAAGAATCGGATGACATCGGGTGGTTTAGATTAAGGATTGCAATGCTGCTATTTCAAAACCTGTATATCAGTATTTTTCGATACCGGAATACCGGTTTTAAAAATCAGACAATACCGATATTTTCGGTATTGAAAGTGGAAACAAAATGTTTTAACTAACATAAAGGGTTTAACAGGATTCTAACATTTTTGTCGGATTACACGATGTCTAGTTTACGTCCGTTGTCATTATACATGTACGTGTAAAAAGTACAATAAACTAATAAAACATCAGGTGGAATTATCAGTGGGGCACATACTCATCTAAGATCACTTCATAATATAAATTTATTGAAAAATTATTCGAAGAAGAAAGTCCCAATCATTCAACTACTAAATATTTGTAAACATCAACATCTTTACCATATCTTACCTTCACCTATTTTTAAATGTTTTATATTATATTATGTACGTGTTTAGGTATTTTTCTATGAAATAGTAATATATCTATATTTATTGGTATCAATACCGGTATTTAATAGGAAATACTGAAATACCGATATTAGTATTTTCATTCGGTATTGCAATCCCTAGTTTAGATGTATTGTAAAGACATAGCATGGCATAGGCCATAGACAAAGAGTGCGTGGGTGGCACGGTTTACGCTGTGGACAAGCAGCAATCTTTCTTAGCCCAGTCGCACATACAAAACCGTCTCGACAGTAAGCCGGCTCTCACATCTAAACCCGCCTCGTCTGCCGCACAGCCATCAATCAAACCATCTACGAACGTCGCTCCGATGTTGCATGTGAAGACCGCGCACATTTTCCTATCGACAGTCGCGCTTAACCTCTCAAAATGTATATATATATATGGATGTGGCGACCGGTATAGGAATGACCAATTTGTAGGTATGCATATGCGTTATGGCGTCTTCAACTCGTAGCATGAGATGGATACGATTTGTTGCTAGTAGCACTAGATGTTATTTTTTTCAAACTAAAAAGTCGCATTCGACCAATGTGTGTAGCTTCATTTGGTAAAGTGTGTTTTGTAAATAACGATGACGTCACATCAATGTATTCAACACATTGGATACGAGACGAGTTTTGATGTGCAAGCCAACAAATGTGCCACTGCGTTTATGTAACATAATATGACTGAGAGCATCTATTTTTAATTATGAATAATTTCAGATAGATAGTGAATCATGGTATTCACAAAAGGTTGTTTTAACGATGAGAAAGATTTTCTTATAAATCGTGTCTTTAATTATTATCTTTAAAAAGTCTTCAATTATTATAAACTGCAAATAAATAAATTAACAAGAAATTTCTTACTAAATTATTAAAAAATGTATTTAATTTTATAAAATATAAGTCACTGACTAGAATTTTTTAAAAAAACATTTTTGTGCACCTGTAAAATTTTCCTATGTAGAAACTATGTTGCAGCAGCCGACCGGTTTATCCGAGGGTATATCTTGAAAATATTTGTTTATAATAAAAGTTTATATTTTTAAGGTAATACGTTAAAACGTGTAATTTCGCCAAGTAGGGTACCTACCTATATAATCTACGTTACCGAAAAAGGATGGAACAATTTTTCGTTTTAAACTTTTATCTTAGGCGGTCTTACGGGAGCTTTTGCAGTTTCAGAGCTTTGGGGAACGGTGGTCAGTTGGACTTTTGGCGAGAGCCTAAGCTACTTTCCCTCCAAAAAGGATTTAAAAGTTTAGACCGACTTATGAATGCGTAGTTGTTTAATACACTTGTAACAGTATTATAATCATCGGATGATAATCACAGACTTATATATTTATATACTCGTACTTACAATAGAGTTTAATTTAATTTGTGTACCTATTGGTATCAAAATATTTACAATTTTCTCTATAAATGATGTGTTAATCTTATATGAATTATTATTAAAATTACAGGAATGTTGTTATTATGTGATATTTGTTATTTTTGTTAATCATAGAGGTATTAAATAAGTCTAAAAGGCCATCCATAGACTGACACCTAATGCGGCTTAGAACCGTGTGTCATACTAAGCTTAAATATTTAAAATATATTTTCATGAACAGAAATCATGGTACACGGTTCTAAACCGCATACGGTTTCAGTTTATGGATGGCTTCTTATTCAGTTTAAACCATTCGTAATTTTATACTTGGATGTGCGTTTATATGAAAATAATTATAACACCACACCAGTAAATACCTGACACTATCTTAAAAATCGGGAAAATCAGTTGTTTGTTCTCCTAAGGTGTATAACTAACTTGGCATTACGATAAAAAGGTTTAGTATTGCTTGTGAGCCTAAATGGATGTATTAATCATGTCAATAGATAAAATATTTGAGACTAAATAAATTTTTGACATCCTTTTTTGAAGAATCCTTGAAAAAATAACGTTTTTTTTTTTTTTTAATTTCTTTACTTATTTTGGTCTTAAGGCTTTTTGTCACTTTATATTTACAGTGAACTTATTCAATTTGCTGAGCCGGTTATTTTGCGATGCCGTGTGGTTCTTTCTGGTAAATTTCCACTGCTGCGTTCCCAATACCGCACACAATATACCATCGACTATATTATTTTGGATTGTTAAATACATTTCCCTTTTTAGGTGGGTATGTCCAATGTAAATTACCGAAAAGGAGTGTGAAAAGAGGTAAAACAATAATGCACGCAACGATTTTATGAGTGGGTAAATACGCCCCTTAGGATTTCCGTAGTGCCGAGCACTTATGCCTTTTTGCCATCATCGTTTGTTCAGAAGGTAGTAAGTGCTCGCCACCAATACCATCAACGAAGATGTACTACATAAAGATGGATCTATATGCAAATTGAAAATTTTACTTTATACACACACACACGCGAGTAAATATTCAAAATACATTATTAGTACTAATAATGCCTGTCTTAAAGTAAATAAAACAAGAAAGAAACAAAAGGCATACAAAATCAAGAGTGAATTCATATATTATTATTAATATAATTACTCAATAAAATAGGTATCTATACCTTTAAGGGTTAATATGCTAGGTATCTGTTAGTAAAAGGTCATCCCTGTGAGAGTTAAGTGCCCCCTGGGTACTACTGTATGACCGCATTTGTCCTGCGGTTGTCCACTTGCCGAGCGATATGTCCAACCCATTGCCATTTAATCTGATTAGTGGCTTCTATCACATCGAGTTTGCTTCCTTATTCATTGGTTTCATTTGTGATCTATACGCATTATACCTGTGGGTGCCCATCGTGAATCTCACCGAGTGCATAGTCCGTTTAAGTGCATACATTTAGGAAGTTAGTTTAAGCATACATAAAAGCACGTCATCAAAATTTCAACGTTACAAAGTATCACGGAACAATCGCATTTCAATTTGTAAGCGAATTTCATTGGTAAGCAATTACGAGTCTCTGTAAAGGCTTGTTCAGACTGTTCCAGTGATTTAGTCGAGTAGCGAGTGATTTGGTAAAAAACCGTGTCTGAACAGACAAATTTAGTCGAGTAGTTTAGTAAAATCGCCAGTCCAGTTGATCATGTCTATTATTTCGGCCGAGTAGCGACCCCCACCACCTCTCACTAAATACTAAACAAACCACAAAATAAGTCTGAGTAGGCGAGTTTATTAGTCGCCGACTGCCGCAGAGATGGCACAGCGTTGGAGCGAAGATACTACTCGAAATAATATAACTTACAGTTATTATACTTCAATGCGACAAGCCATCGCGAACGTATGTTGATAGATCCGTAAATAAATGGCAATACATATTTCACAGAAAGCTTGTTGTTATTGAGGATAGGTAAAGAGGTACACATTATGTTATAAGTTATATTCATTTATTATTCCGTTTATTCTGTATATTCAGTATGAAGGATATTATGCCATGTCGGTAGGTAGTGTGGATAATTTGTTGATTAGTACGTTGGTAAATAATGGCAATATTTCACAGAAAACTTGTTGTTATTGAGAGTAGGTAAAGAGGTAGGTACACATTATCCTAGTGTTCATAAGAATAATTATAAGTTATATTCATTTATCATTCTGTTTATATTTTATAGTCAGTAAGGACAATGGAGCATAAAATAAAGGGCGGATCAAGTCAAGCGGAGGCCCTGAGTGGTAAAAATTTCGGGGCCCCCAAATTCAAGTTAGAAAAAAAAAGTTTTATACGAAGAAACTCTCATTAATTTATTAACATAAAATATAACAAAGGTAATAAAAATAAAATTAAAAAAACATATGTTTTAAATAAATTTTCGTCTTGCTTTATTTCTTGCAAATTCATCAATTATTTTGGCAGTGTCAATTCGGTTTAAAATTTCTTGCTCTATATCCAAAATGGCCATACTATTAAATCTTTCTTACACGCTTTAAAACAGAAAACGATTTTTCACCTGATGCATTAGATAAGGGGATTGTTTAAAAAAAATCAATAAAATTTCTACATTTGGGAATGTGCAAGACATTTCTTTGGCGGCCCAAAAGAGGTGTGGTTTTAATATCGTGCATAAAGTACCTAATTATTACCTAAACAAACTACAAAAATACATAGTTAAGCATACAAAAATTTTTGAAATCACAAACATATAATAGGTAGGTATCCTATATAAATTAGTATTCATCAATAAAAATTTGGAGCATAAATAGATTCAATTCAACAACGCCGTTTTTGTATGGTGTCATTTGAAATATTTTTGAAGTTACAAGTTTATCTGCAGACGGCAGTACTCTCGTGTCGCGCGAATGGTGTCCATTTTGAAATATCCGTTGCTCTCGTCGCTCTGTTCATTTTGATACATCACTCACTAATGCAATGTTCGGACACTTTTCAGTTACTAATTCACTAAATCACTCGCCACTCTATTAAATCACTTGGCTGGTCCGAACCGGCCTTAACTCTGAGTCTCTATAACAGTGTCTAGACACTATGACCGCAGGCGAGTTTGTTTAAGGAAACAAAAAAGACGCTGACAAGACGTCGCCACGAAACATTTCATTTGTTTTAAAACATTATAAAAAGTTGGGGTTGCTACCCACTTATTTTCAGTCATACACTGTCATTTAGATCTTGCCAACGTAACCACGTCCGCCAAGCTGTCAATTATCTCAGAACGCTATCTTCGTAATTTGTATTGTCAATAATAAACTTAAACTCAGTAATATTAAATACTAACGTGTCTGCGATCTTGTATCAATTTTAAATAAAGGTATAAGGGGATAACAAAAACACGGTTTGTTGTATTTCACACGCCAATCTGTTTTATCATTTGGAGTCATTCATCAACCTAACTACCCTGTCCACCACACACCCCGTTCTATATGCCCAATATGTAGCTTTCCATGCCATGTTGCGTTACTCATAATTTTAGGATTTCTATTTAGGATATGCATTCGTGAGTGTTGGTAGCATGACACAATTATTGGAAGTCACTTTTGAATATACTATTCAGCCGCCCAAATACACTCCAATGCATATATTCTATACACAAGGCTGCTTTCGGCCTTTACGGCAGATAAATAGGGTAGGAAAGTATCGAAATATTAACCTTTTCTGGAACAATTACAATAAGTTAGCCGTCTGGACTGTCATAACTGTCTATCTCACTCTAAAATTTATCACAGCCTGGAGAGGTGCTGTTAAAACATAGCACGTATTGTAACAATTACAACTAACTTATTGTAATTCTTACAATAAGTGCTAATACTTGGATACTTTCTTACCCTAGGGTGCGGCCGAAATCAGTCTTGTGTATAGAATAGATGCGCATGACATGTTATATTTTGTTTTATGGCCGATATTTCATATGCTTTTGTGTAATTTCGTAATCCAAATATGTTTAGTTCTGCTGGGGATTGGAATCTTATAGTTATATATATTTTACGAGATTCCACTATTTTATGTATTATGTATCGTGCGGGGATGTTAGGAAAAGATAAAACAAATTGAAAATATGGAAAATATGGCTATAAAAAATATTGTATATGTCATTTATTTATGTTATCAACAATGATGTCACCCACTGTCAATATCATTTTTCGTATACAAAGGAAACTGTGAAGTTAGTACTGGTTGGTATTAAATTTATTGTCAAATCTGAAACGTATTGTCAAAGCATGCACGGATTGGTAGGGCGGATACAAAGCTCTATTACGAGGTACAATACCGTAACAAACTGTCCGATGCATCTCTCTACGTTGCATTATGATGACAAAACAGAGGCGCAGGGTAAACAAAGCATTAAATTAATTGAGTCTTGATTTCAAAAGATGTTTATTCACATTTTAAAACTTGTTGTGGCTACTATGTAAATAATATAAAAAAACAATTTAAATGTGTTATTATAAATTGAAAGGAACATCAATAAAAATGTTTTAAAATACTAATAATATGTCATCTGAAATTAATGTAAAACCTTCAAATTGGGTGTTTAAAATCTTCAAAGTGGAAGTTGGCGTTATGTTTAAGTCACGTGACAAAAGCTATCATTTATTGTCATTTTAATTAAATAGAGTGTAGTTAACGCCTGTTTTAAATTTAAAGACGGAGCTAATAATGTTGATTGAATTGAGCTAATAAATCTCTAATCATGCATTAGAGATTTTTTTTTTAAAAATTCGGGTTTTTTAAATCTTCAAATTGTGAGTCGACATTATGTTTTAGTCACTTGGTAAAATCCACAATTAATTAGAGTGTAGTTAAAGCCTTTTTTAAATTTAGATGCGGAGTTAACAATATTTTAAAGTGACAATTATTGTCATTTTCTTTAATTTTTTTTTAAACTTCGTTTGCTATTTATTGCCTGATTGTTGAGCTTAAAATATTGTATAAACTGGAATTATTAACTCAATTATTCATGCGAAAAGTGGAACTAGATCATTTATTTTATTTGCATGCAAAAATTATAATATGAATATGATTTTAATCTCTTGTACTGATCGTTTCATCATGGCTGAGAAAATTTGACCACTTCAAAATTCAGCCAGTTATATTTAAATCAAGACAAAGTGCCGGTCGTCCACCGTGAACTACTTTACCTGATCACTCTGGTACACTGATATTCTAAATTTGATTCTTTCTCCTTGAATGCTAACCAGAAACATCTATTACTTAAGATTCTTTGGTCAATTGAATGCTATGCTTAAAATTTCATAAGCGTCTTAAACTCTGACACCAGCCGTTACTATACTTCGAGTCTCTGGACGATTCATTGGTTCGTCCTATACTCTATCCAAGAAATTCAAAGCATTCGATGACAACATCTTATAAATGTATAAGTATTATTTGCCTTGCGTTATTTTGCACCATATATAAATATAGAGAACACTAATATATTGCCCGTATTAATAATAGCACGTAGTTGATCCAGTATAACTAGATATATTATGTTCATTTATGTGTTATACATTTAGTAATTAGTAATGTAATACTTTTTTTAACGTACGCTACTGCTGCAAACATAACTCGCAAGAAAATTTATTTAAGTCACGCGTCCAGTGGCGTACGTACAAGCCTGAAATAAATGAAATATCGCTCGGACGTAAAATTGCCCAGAACTTTTGCTAGCGGGTACCAGACTGTTCTCAGTACTCCGTGGGCATCTAGTATACACCCATTTGGTACCTTCTAGGTCGCAAAGTTTGTTAATTTAGAGGATTTGTGAAAATAGATAGACACAGGGCCGCAATTTGCCATTTTTAGTGTTAATTTACACGAAATAATTTGGTAAAAAAATATAAACGATGTATAATGCATTATTATAATTTACTGTCCTTTTTCATCTATGAAATCAATATATTAATATGTCTATTTAATAAAATATTGTTATCATACAAGGGTGGCTAGTATTGAAAATGTCGTCGTTTGAAATTGAAAACGAAACCATATTTAGTAGGTTAGGTCCATTTTACTCCGTGAAAAATATTTATTGTAAAATAACATTTGAAAATAGAACTAAAATTTATATTTTATCGTAAAATTAGTATTTATAATTACCGATAGATCACCGATTCATGTAGCATTATAAAAATATAAATTGTATAACTAATGGAAAATAATTTAAACATAATATATTGGCTAATATAATATAACGTAAGGTATTGGAAGTTAAGTAATTGTTAACTTCAATAGAAAATTTAGCCAATATATTTTATTATATTAAAAATATAATGTAAGTAGGTACTTGTTGATAAAAAAAATAAAAGTGCTATAATAATTACGAACTTCGTGGGTATTCAACTTGTAGCTACGAGTATATTATAATTAATTTCAAATACGATGACTACAATAATAATTCCCTTTTATGGAATCATAAATGGTCATGGAATATCGATTTATAGGATAGGCATAATAATGACATAAACACTTTAATTTTAATTTTAATTGTCGACGTCTACGTTACGTGTAGACCTTTAAATGATAATAACTATCTTTCAATTTATTAAAAATAGCTTTTCAAAAAGACTAATAACATTTAATGGTACTGTTCGGTTATACGGAATACAGCGGAAAACGCATTTTGAAAATAGCCGATAAACTGGATTATTTGTTAGTTTGGGTTAGTTTAGGTTAGGTTAGGTTAGGTAAGGTTAGGTTAGGTTAGGTTAGGTTTGGTTAGGTTAACCTAACAAATAATCCAGTTTATCGGCTATTTTCAAAATGTGTTTTCCGCTGTATTCCGTGTAACCCAGGGGTCGGCAAACCGCGGCTCGCGAGGCACATGCGGCTCTATGGGTATTGGCGTGCGGCTCTTTGCCAAATTCCCAATTCACATATTTTACAAAAAATGTATGATTGTTGTCGTTTTAAATCCGCCCATTGCAAAAGTCAACAAATTAAATTTTTCTCCACTTCATATTGTCACGAGCACTTTTGAAATAGATTTTTTTGGTGGATTTAACAAGCAAAGAGTTATTTAGCTCCAAATTTGTAGGTCTTGCCACCAAAATTGAGGATTTGGAGAGAGAAAAATGCAATTAAATTTCACAACTCAGCGGAGCGCTCTAAAAGATCTACATAATAAGGTAGATACTACGATTTTTAATACATGGTATAGCTTTCCGAACTCATATTCGAGTCTACATAATATGTATGTGAACAATCATTTTCAAACATGAACAATATAAATAGCATTTAGAGAAGCCAAATAACCGATGAGAATTTGGAGTCGCGCCTAAAATTGAAAACTACAAGTTACATACCAAACATACAGACACGCTCCAAAGAAATGCAAGGAAGGTCATTGTTCACATTAGTTTTAAGGAATGCGTGAAAATTGTATGTAACTAAAAAAACTTCGCAAAATCTTCACTTGATAAATAAACAATAACATTCACTGCAATAAATTATATTTATGAAAATATATATATGGCTCTCGAAATTTTTTTTAACCGTTCTGATACTCATATTTGGCTCTTTTGGTCTAAGAGTTTGCCGACCCCTGGTGTAACCGAACAGTACCCATTTATTATATGACCACTGTGTATTTTTTTTATTGAATAAATTTCTCATGGTGTAGTGTTAATATGGACTCATTTCCATTAGTGAAAATAAATTATAATATTATCTAAAAATGCATACATATTACCATTGACAACCGAAAAAATAAAACCTTTTTTTCTTTGCTTCGAAGCAAAAAGCAAAAAGCAAGCCCTACGGCATAGGGTGTTTTGTCAAATAATCCGGTCCTGTCGACATTTACCCAGCTCATACAACTCTGTGGTGACATTCTTCAGTTGCAACTTTTCTCGGCGAGCAGGTTTTATAGCAGGTATCACGGAAAGTTTGAGGCTCGCTGGTGACATGACGTCAACTATTTAAAACTATTCTGAAGCGATAAGAGATGGTTGAGAATGATTAACTTTTGGAAAGGGTTATGCGGAAGTATTTTAGTGATTGAATTTACGTGTCTTGGTTTAGAATTTTAAAATATAGGTCAATATTTTTATAAGCAGTATATACCTATATTTGGCTACATGGCCCCTACAAAGGGGGGGATGACAGGGCTCTAGCCTGGGGGCCCGGGTTCAGGAAGGGCCCGGTGTGGCGAATCGACCAGATAAGTGATTTAAACACACATCACAAATTCTCTCGAATAGTAATAAAAAGTCCATAATTCAAATAGATGAATTCAAATATACAAAAAACACTAAATATAGGTAGGTACACATTAATTTTACCGCGTACACCATTCGGAAAACGCTACTGTAGAGCATCACACTGCCTTTATCTTTGCGATAGGTAGAGGGGCCGTCAAAGACCCTAGTCTGGGGGCCCGCTTCAGGATGTGGGGGCCATGTTTGGCTATACATATATATTAAAAAAAAAAACTAATAAAGAAGACTGATTTGTTTTTATAAATGTATTATAAAGATAGTTTAAAATTTAAGGCCTTCTTTACAGATACATCCGTTAGCTTAAGGGCGGACGTGCTCAGCGTGGATCAAAATGGACCTAACCGATTTTTTTAAACGGAACATGTTCAAACACGCGCGTTAACATAATTTTATTCCCTATTTCAATTATAGTTTGTCAATTTATGGCTACGGCCGTATGTTGTAGCTTAACTACTGGGGAATGCCAAAAGAAATGTCGTATTTCAAAAAAACATTACCTTATTCTTAGTTCAATAATTATTATAAAGCAATCCTTATTCGTAGGATATTTATCACACTTGAATGGTCAAAGACATAACCTATAATTAATATCTTTAGAATTATCTTCAAATGTGTTAATCTTGCCCATTTTTTGAATAATATAATACCTAATTCTTATCAAATTTGGGATCACAGAGATTATCAATATATTTTTTTTATCGTAAATATTTCACTATAATAATGTCAACATAAATTATACTGATAGTTTAATAAATTCGTCTAAAAATTAATAAATGTAAAAAATCTTAACACCACTGCACATATATGTACTGAAATATGACTATATTTTAAAACATTAGAGCGAGAGGTTTAAAAGAATATTATGTAATAAAAATACTTTATGCAGTCATCAGATGTTTAAAATAAATATGAAGGATAATAAGGCTTCAAAATTATATAAATAGATTATCTACAACGTTTAAGGAATGTCCAGGATCATGCTTTGAAAATAGAACAAAAGCTCCATTTTGACCTACGCTGAGCATGTCCCCCTTAAGACACAGGGGTTTGGGTTGAAGCTTAAAACTATTTAATATTAACCCATTAAATAAAGGGAGGAATTACCATGGTGGAACCTGAATGGCCACGAATTTATATGAGACAATATATCTTTTTTTGGAAATATATTAAAAGTTAGCCCCCTTTACTAAAAGTTACTTATAATGTTGTGGGACCCAGGTTGAATTTCTGGTTCTGGCAAATACACATATTATTTTTCAATGTGTGTTTGCCAGGCGGCCGATCGATGTAATTAAAGTACATTTTAAAGGTGGTAATTAAAAAATCATTATCTACTCAGTAGCGAATGAGTTGATAGGTTGAGCAAGTAGCCCATATCCATTTTTCGTAAAAACAAAAATCTGTCAATACAAACCTCTACTCTTTAGATGCCTATAATAAGATCTTCTTAGGATCGGAAATGGTTAAAAAAAAAAAAAGAAAAAAATATATACCATACAGACTTGTATTCCAGTTAAGTATTTTACCACATTTCAAAGAGATAGCAGTATTTGTATACAATATATTAAGTTTTTTAAAGCAATTGACAATAATGAGTGTAAAGTACAGCGTGTAAACGCGCTCATTTTCTATGGCCAGTCTTGCGCGCACCGAAATGTAGATTGTGTAAACGCGCTTGTGGCACACACACACATGTTTATTGATAATTATTATACCTTCATATATTTTTAAATGTTACACATACCTAATCTTGAACATAGTCGAATCTTTATCCTGGGGCTACGAGTTTGATTCCCAGTTTAGTCTCAATAGATTTAAGTAGTTTTTTAAAAGCCTGATAATTCATGTGATTATTTCATCATTACTACTATAGGCATAATATTATTAATTTGATTGGACTAATAAATAATAAATTGTCCATAGAAATAGACAGATAATAATATATTGGTGTAAATATTGCAAATATAAATAAACGCTATTAAAAAAAAACAATTTGTAAGTTTTCATGTAAACTGTACATGAATGATTAACATTGTTGAAATTATGAAAAATAGTAGACTTAATTTCAGTCACGTGTTTAGCTCGGCGCGAACTCCAAGCTTGTGATAATAATTAATAGCATTACTTTGCAAAACTAGCGAAGAGTCGGTGTGGAGTTGAAAAAAGTGGCGTCATCTTAAACGGGATCCTGAAGATGGGAGGCAATTATGAGAGGAGCACGTCTCGCTCAGTCTTAACGTGTCATCCCGCGATAATGGATAGGGACGATGGACTTCAACCCTTTATGGTCACCGGAAGAGCTTTTATTAATTATCACATATACCAAATTTAAAAAAATATAATACATCGAGACGCTGCTTCAAAATCCTTTGTACTGTTCGGATGACAAATTTTAATGTTCTCAATTGAATGGAAAATGACCGAGAAGACTTAAGTCGTATACTTAGCTACATTATGTGAGAGGATAAAGTATAACATTTAGCAACTTTTCATTAAAAGAAAGGTCAACGCTAAGCGTAGAAGAGGACGACGTCGCATTTTATGGGTGAACATCCATGATTAGTACAAGTCTCCACTGAAATTTTATGAGTAAGCTCTCGTGGTGCAGTGCGTAAGGCGCTTGCCTTCCATCCAAGAGTTCTGGGTTCGATCCCGGTGAGGACACAATGTTTATGTGTTTTTCTCAAAGCCTGGGTGTTTGTAATTATTCAAAATTATTAACAACTACCTTGTACGAAAAAGCGAGGACATAGTTATTAATAATTCTAAAAAAAACAGATGATAAAGTAAGTTTGCCCTGATGGTAGCCGACCTCCGTTAGGGGATGTCATGATAAGAAGACATATTGTAAATGCTTAATTTTTAAAAGCTGTTACTTAGAAAAATTATAGAAAAAAAGTTGAGATTCTAATAAGCATGTTTCTAGAATTTAATAACATTCTTAAATCTTGTTTATATAGTCAGTTTTGTATATAAATATATATAACATCATCATTTTTGGGGCTAAAAATCTTGGTGGGGCTTTTAAGAAAAACTTTCATCCTAGAAGATCCAGTGCTGCTGCTTTCCAGTTTCTTTGGCCTTGTATCTTTAAATCCTCCGTGGCGCAATCAAAATATCTCATTTTGTATCGTCCATGCCTTCTATCGCTTTCAAGAGATGCTTACACAGTATGTATTGATGGTAAGTTCTCCATCATTTTATGTACGCGACGGAGTTTCTGTACTTCCGTCATGCCATGTAATTGTTTCGTCCCCATTATTTTCACATAATTTTTATTAGTAACTTAATAATCCAGGACATATCCTAGCATCCTGTTCTCATCACCTATATATACCTACGTCTAAAGACATGCCTTGATACGAGGACTGTTTTTGTCTTAACCAAACAGTTTCGTCTTTACCATTGTCAATGAATTGTAGAGGTTTCGTATATAAACCTACGAACTGTCATGCTGTTGTCAATGGTCATTGATAGACCATAGACAACTACGCAAAAACGGAAAAGGAAACGGTTGCATCTCGACCGTCCTAAAACAGTTGCATTTTGGCCTTTCAACAATATAGTCAATATACGCGCGCAACTCCACGTAACATTCATTCTGAATTCAAATTATAATATAAACTTGCCAACTCAGCATAAAATCAATCTGATAGTCCTTTATTAGTGCCGTGTTTATCCAAACTTTATCACTACAATATAAAACCAAGAAAATACCAACACCGCGTAGTATTCAACTGTGTCCCGAATATACCATATTACGCACACCCAACGCAACCTTCTAAACAAGATAATATTAACATCAGGACTACATCAGCATCATTGATAACACCCCGATATAATACACTACGAGTAAAAAACATTTATCTATTATTATTTTACAATTTTATAAAATTAGGTAAATCAAGGGTTAAATCTAATGGTACGCCATAGCGGGGAAAAATCATCTTAAAAAGCTTTGTTCTTCAAATATTGTCGCTAATAAAGTCGCCGGCTATGCTAAGAAGCAAGCGATGAAAATTATATTTAATTTTTCACTGCTGTAAAACGCTTTTAAATCTGTACAGCAAGCATTTTTTTTTTGAAAAATATTCACCCTAAGCCTAAAGCATTATATTAGCTTCTTAATGTGATGATATTTATAATTTATTTTTCACTACGGTTGATTACCAGTGATTGAAAATTGAAGAAAATCAAAAAAAATCCAGAGCTAGATTTTTTTTACCGGGTGAACAAAAACGCGTGAATTTATTTTTAGGATTTCAAAAACAAAACAATGCACATTTCTATACTCTTTAAGGGTCAATGAAAAATATATATGAATTAGTATGATAACTTGTGCTTTCTCATCTGAGAAATTTATATTTAATGCCTTAGAGCGGAATGCAGAAACATTTGTCATAACTAAAATTTCCTTAGCAGAAAATACTATGCAGAAACATTGTCCTTAGTTAAAATCACGTTCGTTTTTTCTATTGAAAATAATACCATATTTAAAAATTCTCTTTCCTATAGTTTAGGTAAATTATTTTATAATTGTTGAACGATGAAAAAAATATGACAACTGCATTTTATAAATGCAATAACTATAAATACATATTAATATATAATTATAATACTCTTATGTTTCCGTTATAAGTCATTATACGTGATTCCACAGGCACCGCTAGATATTTTTTAACATGGTAACACTAGCGTCAAGTGTTATTTTATCACCTGGCATCTTGAATTTTTGCGGGCTGGCGTATAAAAGTAAAATAATATTCTGCAAGTATATGCCAAACGAATTAACACTATCAATATCCATATTGAGATACATTGTTAAATGAATTTGAGTGTATGGACTGTTTTATAGACATGCGAATTTATTTTGACAGCAGCTGTCAGTGGTAAATGGTAATACAGAAAGGGGCGTGTTCATAACAAAGTAGTATATGGTTAAGGATTCCTTAACTCTATACTCAGGATTGTCTATAGTTAAGTCATGCTTTTCGGTGACTTATCCTTAGGATCGAAATCTTAGATTGCGCATGCCGTTCTTAGGGCTTAGAACATAATTATCGTCATCTCAGTACTACAGCTAGATAACTTGATTTTCACTGTTTTTGTGCTAGCTATTGAATATGATTCTACAATACGTTTTTTACGAAATGATAAAACTAGGCAAGTCAAAAGTTAATGGGAACTGTATTAATTTTATGTTTTTGGAAATATTAGATAACTTTACAACCATAAACGCAATAAATAAATACAATAAAATATAATTATAATATTTTTTCATTTAATTGAACATTCCATAATAATTATTCACAATTAGATAAAGCAGAATATTCCATTTTTATTTTAAATAATAATAAGCCTAGATTTATGATAATCAAGTAAAGTTTAAATCTCATTTTCCCAATAATGACAAAATCAAGAGTTATCTAGTTTTAGTATTGAGGTGACGATATATATATTAATACCATTGGGTCTATTCTATACTTATCAAACACTAAAGTAATAAATAGTATCAAACTTAGGGTAGGTTTGTATCAAAATATTAGCACTTATTGTAACAACTACACGAAGCTGGTTTTTATTGTTGCAATAAGTGCGATATTTTAACAGCACCTATCTTGCTGCTGTATAGAACCCCAAACAGAACTGTAGAGACCCACATAAAAGAGTATTTTTGTTAGCATCGTCGTGTTAAAATAAATTGAGGATAAAGACAAATTTGGCACATAAGAATATCCGTGGTTACCACGTTTTCAAATTATTATTTCGTCAATATACGCATTATATCTTCAATTTTTATCAAATTTAACAAAGTATAGTCAAATATATTAGGTATTAGTTGATAAATTATTTAATATAGTGTAAATGAATCGGTTTTTTAAACAAATTGAATCATTTTGCATCCCATATTTTCCTTGCTATATAATGATATATTACGACAATTTCATGTATGTATTTCATTTCATTTCGTATTAAAAAAAATGCAAATATTAAAATTAAACCATGCATTTCTTTTATGATAATTTATAGTTTGATAATGAAACGTAATTTTACAGGTCTGAAAGATACTCAATTGCCCACAGATTAACTGATTACGTGTTTTGTACTAAAAATTGTTCTATTTTCTAATTATTATTTTAGTATATTTTAAATGTAAAATATTTACAAACATGTTGTAAGTACGTCATCATCATAGATGTTGTCTTTTGTTTACATTAGTCTACAAAATATGATATAAAATTAAGTTATATCTTATTAGTTTAAATAAAATACAATTTTTATCGTAACGGAGTTTATTTAAACTAATAATAATATACAATGAATTTCCATCATGATTTGACAGTTAACACAATTAAATAAATTAAGTTATTTATATTTAATTTTGAATTTATCAAGAATTACATACGATGTTGCTTAGCCAGATGTTGATGAATAACTTAATATTGCATAATTACAGTATTACATAATACTGTTTTAATAATATTCCTTTGTTTCTAAATGTCATGTTGTGAATGTAAAATAAATTAAAATTGAATTTTAAAAAAATTAAAATTAAAATTGAATTCTCTCGAAAACGATTTATCCAAAGATAGAATTGATTATTTAGAATGTCAATGTGGTAAAATATTATAGAACATACTAATGCAGGGTTTCCCAAACTATGTTGCGGAACACCAGTGTTCCGCCGAACCTGAATAGGTGTTCCGCGTCCATTTGGAAAGGGTTTATACACATATTTAAAGATCTTCTACTAAGTAGAAGTAAAATAAGTAAAACTAAAATAATTAAAGAATCGACTTCATATTAAAAAGCGAGTGATGATCAATCTCAACTAATGTTTATGACGTCGAATATCTAGATAGGTCATGGCTCCCACAAGGGGGGGCTCACAGGCCTCTAGCCTGGAGCCTGGACTTACGGGGGGGGGGCGTGAGAGATCGACCAGCCAAGTGAGACACATATCACAAACATGCATTAATAGTAAAAAAATGTCGCTGTTTCGCTTCAAGCTTGCTAACATTTAATAATATATGGTTTTACCATATTTACAATTTTTGATTATTGTCGATATAATTGTGCATATCCACATAAAAGTGGATGTATTAAAAATACAAAAAATCGCTAAAAATACCCTTAATGTTACCTTGAACACCATTTGGAATATGCAGCTGTGGATCGTCACATTGCCTTTAACCTTAGCGATAAGTAGGCGGCCCGCCAAAGATCCTAGCCTGGGGGCCCGCTCCGGGATGTGGGGGCCATGATCTAGGTACAGACGGAGGACCATATTTTCTCACAACGTGCGCATGAAAAAGATGGGGTATATTGTTTTTAACTGACCGGCTGACAAGTCTTGTCAGTTTAACGACAGTTGCCAAAATTCGCAGAACGGTTAGCTGCTCTAAGAAATAACCTACAAAATAAACTAAGTGTTCCGTTAAAATTTTCGGGTTTGCAAAATGTTCCATTGCAGAAAAAGTTTGGGAAACCCTGTACTAATGCATCCCAAAAATCACAAGCAAACCAAACCAACACCAGCGCCACGTATCCGCCATACTCATCACTTATTAAATTTGTGCTATTGTACCTATTTATCAGTACAGTTTGAATTTCTTTCAACTTTTCAGATATTTTTCGCGCCAATAAGAATAAAAAAGCATTGTTAAACTAAGCCTACCGTTGCACATAATAATATATCTTTTATCCAAACCATTTTTAGTATCACATAAATTCGTCTATAAAGTAGCTAACCATTGATAATTGTTTTCTATTTTTCTGTAGGATAGTTAGTGAAAAATAAATGAAAAGTCATAAAAATTATATTACAAAATGCTGTTGTACTTACAGCAAAGTTTTAAATTGTCACTTACAATTTTTTGGCTTATCAACTTCGATTTAGCTGTCTTTGAGAGGTAAGCAACTCGTAAGTCCAAATTTCATGAAGGTGAGTTATTACCATATTGAAATAAAATTTTTCGTCCTGATATTAGTAACTCATTATGTCTAATAAAAACGCTAAAATATCTTTGGAGGTAAATTTGATTAAATTGGTAAACATAATATACTATTATATTTGAAAAAAAAGTGTCTTCATCATCATCAGTGTAGGTACCTTAAATCTTAACAGAAGAACATAATTTGCATTTCCAGCCATGTGTGAATATGCATGTGCAGAAAATTATATGTTTGCTATTTCCGTATCACAGTTCAATGTAAGTTATTGTATTGGATAATCGTATAACCATGAGGTCAATATTACCGTAGATGCTTGTAAATGTCATACCTATCTATCAAATAACATATTAATGTACATGTAACATGTACATGTAAAAATTTACATGTAACCATATATATAGATGTCTTACCGTAGTTCACCTATCGCTTATCGCGATTTATAATGACAATATATGGTCGGGCCAAATATGCTGGCCGTCGTTCTTTATTTCTCCACCTACCTCTCATACTTATTTATTATTGTCACAAGATCAGGCAACCAGTAATTACGGGTCATGAGACAACAGTGATTGCGAATAACATTCAGTTAGCTCAAGTGATATCCAGAATGCGGTCGAGTTGCGAGCTTGTTATAGCTTAGCTGTCGCTAACTACAGCGTGACTCATACAAAACGTATCTATTCGACCTTCGTTGCACTAAATCTGTTTCGGTTTGAGTAAACGTCGCGTCTATATTATACATCCTGAACTTATCATCATCATTCATCAAGTCATATATCATCCATCAAAAATGTACCGTCCGTTTACCAGTGTGCGAGTTCGTGAACACCGAACCGGCCGGCCCTCTTAACATAAAGGTCAGTGTCTGGCATCCTGTGTAAACCCCCTTCCTCCCTAGATTTGTAATCCACCAACCAGCATCACCCTCAATTTACAGTTTACTGCAAAAGCGCCACCAACAAACATTAAGTAATATTTTTTATAACCTTTTCACATATAACAATCTCATTTATTTTGGTAATGTTATATACTTGATATTTAAATATATATGACACCTACATAAAGATCGTCGACATGTTTTGCAAACTACTCCGTTAAAGTAAGTCTAAATCATTTCTTTATAACTCATATACAACTCCATGTGAAGTTAATAGGATGAAAGCAAAAGTAAATAATCATATACCTAGTAAATATATTTTTTTAGTATCCGTTCCATACAAGAAACCTGATAGCGATCTATTTTCACAATTTATTAAATCCGCCTAGCGCAAAGTCCACGCTAAGTCGCCTAGCGGGAAACTTTTGCTCGAATAACTACTTTTTAATGCAATCTAACTCCACTCCACCGGCAAAACTATAATGTAACAAGCCGAGAGAAAATCTCCTATTTTATAAATAAGAACGTTCAGTTAGTCACCGAGAAATTCAACGGTATTTTGGATATTCTATTTATCCATCGTTTACCGAATTATTCTTCATGCCACAAAATTGCTAATTAATTAAATTTTTTCCTAAACACTTCTGTCATAATATATAATCATATTACAATAGTAAGACAAAAAACGGTTACAAAAGAAACAGAAATAATATAATTTATTATAGCAGTTAATTAATGAATATATTGTCACTGTTCTGGCAGAAGACACTAATTCGAAAAAATGACATATTGAGTTAGTACCAAGATGTTCCTTATTTCAAACTTTACCGTCTGGAAACTGTCTTAATAAATAAACAGTCTTTATTTTAAAGTCATCCTTTTTACGATTACTTAATAAAATCACATGATACTCGTAGATCATTATTTAAAACATTTTAACAACTTCAAAGTCAAATTACTCAAAACTAGTATTCTCCAGTTAGTGTGTTCTGCCAGAACAGACACGATTATTTTTAGAAACACCAATTATGCATAATATGTAGCTACAACTAGGGAGTACAATACCACATGAAAATTTCAATACGGTTTTTCGTTATCATATATTGAATATCGGTATCAATACCGGTATTATAAAAAAATACCGGTTAAATACATTTCAAGACGATTCTTTCACGGTACCCTAATTCTCCACTTGACTTTTATCGCGATCATTTTGAAAAATTGTATTTTAAATTTCTTTACTTTTTTAATACTAAAAATTCAGATTCAATTCAGATTTAAAAAACGGTACTTCGGTATAAATTAATAACGGGTATTGCAACCTCTAGCTTTAACCACGTGGTATTATAATTTATACTTTCAGGTTACTTTCTTTCAGAAATAATTAGATAGAGAAAAAACGTCTAAGCTAAAAAATCAACACAGCCAAAAGAGGAGGTGTTAAAGCATACCATTTTTTGACAGTTTAGCTTTAGACGGTTAACTTATTGTAACAAATTAACTGCCTCAATACATAAATATGATAAGCTAACCGTCGATAGCCGCCTTGTGTATAGAATATACCAAATGGTGTCATTTAAATTAATTTCATTTTGAAGTAGGTACACATTTTCTTTTATTTTGAAAATCATACAGCTTCACCTTCGAGGGTAAATGAATTTAGAGAAGAAAAGAAAAACAAAAATTTAATGTAACTATTAATTGTATAAGTTTAATATATTTACCTACAGTGTAAAGTCGTGTACTAACTGTGCATGACGGTCGGTTGGTAGGTACATCTGCAATTTATAAATTCCCCGCAAACTTGGAACGTAGAAGCTGGAAATAGCCGCTGCAAAGCCTCCGACAAAAGAAAAATTGCATCGCTCTTGATAAATGAGAACACGACCATCCCTAAGCCCTCTCGAAGAAAAAAGACCCAACCCGCCTCGCTCGTATCGGTCATATTTCTTAGCAGTTAGGTCTTTTTTGCCGCGGAATTATTTCATCGGAGGTTCCCGGAGGACTCTGGCGGCATTAAAAAGTGGAACTTTCTCGAAAAGTTTTTTAATCCTCTTCCAGCGAGACGTGTTCCAATTTACACTAAAGTGAGTTTTCTTATCATAGAAGTCTTGCAATATAATATTATATTGTACTGATAGAGTATCAAGAAAGTGTTATATTGGTAATGCACCTAACGTAGACAAAAAGCTAGAACGTTCATTATTTGATCTGGAGATCATGACGAATTACAGTTTCACGCTAGATTAAATTCACATATTAATATCATCATCATCAGCCGGGGTCAATCCAATGCTGGATGAAGGCCTCTCCAAGCTTCTTCCAACTCTCTCGGTCCTGTGTCATTCGCTGCCACGTATTTTTTCCAAACTTTACCAGTTCGTCAATCCAGCGGCTTTTAGAGCAACCCTGTGGCCGTTTCGTGTCCCTTGGATGACGGCATTTGTCCAGCGGCCATCTTTTCGGCGATCAATGTGCCCCGCCCATCTCCATTTCAGCTGTTTGGCAACGTCTATTACATTGCGTACTCCTGTCTGCTTCCTAACACATTCGTTTCTCTTACGGTCCTTTCGCGTGATGCCCAACATACACCTCTCCATGCCTCACTGTGCGACTCTTAGCCTTTGGACATCTCTCGTGTTGAGGGTCCACGTCTCGCAGCCATACGTGAGCACGAGTAGCACACGTTGGTCGAACACCTTACGCTTAAGACACAATGGTAGGTCACTCTTGAAGATACTATTCAGACGTCCAAAAGCACTCCATCCCCCTCCACGTCTATCTTGGACTGCAGGTGTCTATAGACGGAAGCATGCACGATGAAATTGCTCGAAAAACATATGGATATATGCGTTAGAATTCAGCATATACCTACTGAAAATATTATAGCTCTATATTATGTCATGACGTCTCTAATTACTACAGGGTGTTGGTCTAGTAGTTAAAATTTTAATATTCTATGTTACTCAAACAAACTCCAATTTTTCATATCTTCTTCTTTGAATCTTTGAATACATTTAACGAATTTCTTACAACTTTTTCAATTTTCATAAAAATCTGATGTTAATACGCTAAATACTCTAAAATTTGTTAGCCAAGTTTTACGCCAAAGTTAACTCGCAGATATGTGTTACTTTCGTAATATAAAACTAACAATATTTATACGTATAGTATTTAAACAAAGGCTAACGGCCTATCTGAATAGTCTTGATAATGGTGTTACAACTGAAATAGCTATCGAAAAAACCTTTTTAAAAAAACCTGTAGAATTTGATAGTATTCATATTTTCATTTCTTGCAAGATTAAATCTAATATACCTACTTACTCACGAATTATAGAAATATTTAATATTAGAATATATTATTATTATACCAAAGTGAAAAACTATCACCAAGATTGGTAACGTAATTATCTGCAATAAAACGACTTGCATCACTTTAACGGTTCTGAATTTAATAACCAAGATATAATAATTTAATAACTGTCTTTTGGTGCATCGTCAAGAACGTCTGTCACGTATTATTACGTCAGCGGTCGGATATAAAAATTTCCCGCCAACGACCGAGTTCTATTTTAATATACTTATTTAAAATTGACCGGAAATGCAGTTCATTGAAAAATCGGGGTCATAATTGGCTCGACTGACAACTGAAATATATTTAGGTTATGTTATGAAACATAACTTCTATACCTATTATAGGTAATACAGAATAGCATTTATGCTTCAATATTTTTAACTTTCAATATAACAATGTACATGATATAATATGATACTGAATAGAAATTGGCATGGGAGGCATCTAACTCTAGTCCATACTATAGTAGATATATATATTATATTAGGGAAACTTTGCATATAAATAATTCTAGTATCCAGTAATAAAATTCAACATTCCTAAATACTGTGCTAAGGCCGCCATCTTGGAAAAGGTCTGATGATTTTCAGTTTTTCAGATATATCTCACTAACCGCTGAAAATACCTATCTAAAAATAAATTAAATACACATATTTATTAATGGTAACTTTTGTGCTACAGCCACCATTGCACATAGTGTCCGAAGATGCCGAAAGGCGAAACCTGGGTCGCAGAAAACGTCTCAAATGGAATAGTACAAAACTTAAATACATTAAAAAAGTTGTTTAAATTGATTACGCTCTTAACATAACCTTTTTTATCGCGGATTGAGAATTATTATGCCTGACACTTTATATAAAAATTTAAAAAAAATTACATTTCGTTGAAAATACTCAATTATTAAATCAATATTCACGTGTGCATATTTTAATTCTTATCAAGTATTAAATAATATATAAGTAGGTATTAAACATATATTTTTAAAGTACCTATCATTCACGAACGTCTATTTATTTTCGAATTCCATTCTGTTGCTTAGCGCACGGTTGTCCCGGTGCCGAATCGTCCTAGACCCTATATCTTGTATCAATTCCAATATTAAAAGTATTTCAATATATTGCCATAGGTCCCAATATAATATGTCCCTAGTATTGCGACATGAAATGGTTGTATTTTAATATAGTGAAGTTCCGCGTCTTTAGGCTACGCAAAATATATAGTGGAATTTTCTAACAAGTCGTATCACATATAACTTAGTTATCATGCCTATGAAATTATACAATAAGTCGGACAGTTTTGTATTAAATATTGAAAAATCGGGCAGAATTTTTATTCTCGGGATTTTGGGAATAAGTAGGTTATCTTGATGAATTAGTAAAAATATGAACTTGTATCAATTGTGACGTAGAGATACGTCTTTATATTCAGAGTGATATATCATAAACCACTCAGTTATTACGTTAAAATTTTACATTAGAACCACTTATAACTATTGAAAAAATAAACATAGTGTAACGAAAATTATACCACTTTATAGACAGATACATTCGCTGACAGTAAATATTAAGTATACACCGACGAGATGTGCAGTCATTTTATGCGGATAACTTTGTGAGTTCTCAACTTAACCGGACGTTTACGCTGTGCATTGTAAACTATTAATTCATCCAGTAAATAAAACATATTCAAAAACATTTTATTTTTCCAAATTTAAAATATTAGGTTCGCTAAGTACGCTCTATTAAAAATATATATATAAAACAACCTCCACCAAAGCTCATCTCAGGAAAGTGGAATATATATCCGAAGGGATTAAAACATAGTTTGTTATCCCTCTCTCAATTGGCAGTACTAATGGCAGGTTAATTCTGCACCTTGGGCTGTTGACTTATAAGATAGTCATAAGAATATAAATACCATATTACTATAAATGTGAATTAAATAAAAATGATAAATAATAATGTATCATATTATGATTATCAAATAATAATACAAAGAAGGTAAGTTTTATTAATTTAACTGGCGTTTACGTAATGTAACTCTATTATGACGGTTTTGAAATTATTTTTTTTGTTAATTCTCTTATATATATATATATATATAATATTTCGATGAGTCGCACAGGGAGGCATGGAGAGGTGTATGTTGGGCATCACGCAAAAGGACCGAAAGAGAAACGAATGGGTTAGAAAGCAGACAGGAGTACGCGATGTAACAGACGTTGCCAAACAGCTGAAATGGAGATGGGCGGGGCACATTGCTCACCGAAAGGACGGCCGCTGGACAAATGCCGTCATTCAGTGGTACCCAAGGGGCACGAAATGGCCACAGGGTCGCCCTAAAAGCCGCTGGATTGACGAACTGGTTTTAAAGTTCGGCAGAAATACGTGTCAGCGAATGACACAGGACCAAGAGAGTTGGAAGAAGCTTGGGGAGGCCTTCATCCAGCAATGGATTGACCCCGGCTGATGATGATATAATATTATAAAATATAAAAAAATACAAAGTGAAAATTTACCATAAATATAAACATTCGAGATTTCCGGAGAATTATCGACTCAAACTCGCTCTTGTGTCAGTCTCAGAATTGCTAATACGTTTACTTGTAAAAAAAGTATATTTGTTCATTTGAGTAACTATCCTATTAATTGTGAAGTAGGTAAACGTGACATAAGGTAACTTTGCAGAATTTGTAATAATAAAAACAAACAATATTGTCATGCACATCCACTATATATACCAACACCACCACTCCGAGACACTGCACTACATTGTTATGCGATTTATTGATTGTGATTTTTTTAACTACGAAGGGCGTACTATTGCAACACTCCAGTGTGCCAGTTTCGACATCGTTAATACGCGCCCTTTTAAACATTGTATATTTATTCATTCAAATAAATATCTTATTAAACGTGGGTACATAGCAAAAATTAATAGTGAACGAATTCGATATTAAACCCCTCCGACGTTTGTAACTTATGTATACTTACAAAATCGTTATGTTTACAACGTTTTTCATAGCTCTAATTCTTATTTGTCCTGTGGTTCTTTGTCCGGTACAAACCTTGCAATTGATTTTTAACTAACTTCCTGACTAGCTAGACATTTGAAACATTTAGAATATATCAGAACATGATGCCATGCATTTTTTAAATTCTTTTAGCCATCTTTAAGTAGAATTGAATTCATTTTCAGTTAATTCTGTTTTATATGAAAAGTTATTTCGATACCATTATTGGTTGCTAGGGGTCTGGGGTCCTAGCAACTGAATTATTAATATATACGTGCGATACTATGGAAATCAATATGACATGTCAAAATGACATTTCAGTATTATTTCTATCAAGTACATTTTTTTTTGATCGTTTAAGCTAGTTAAGTCAAGTTTATATGATTCAACATATTTAGGGATCCCGAGCTATTTTCGATACCTATGAATCCCGGGATTGATTTTTTTATCATTTTTTATGGAAAATAAAATAAAAGCGAAAATATAACAGAAAAAATACTTTTATTAAAAAATAACTACATTAGAAATAAGCTGAGTTTGAATGAAGTTTGATTTATACCCATGTGTAGGTTGCCGATTCATTTTATTTTTTCACATAAATTATTAAAAATGGAAAGATTGGAAAAAAAACAATGCTTCGCACTTTTAACAAAGTAATTCCACCATGATATCATACGTTTTACGGCAGTTTCATATTTGGCTGACTAATTAGACTTATGAAGCGGAAAGGCCATAAGTACGCCATACTATTTTAAATCTCGCTAATCCATTCATTATGTCTTTACTATCAGAAACAGCAATCTCATATTAAATTCACATTATTATTTATATTACAATATTATTTACTCCATTAATCTTGTGTATGTCTAAGATTGAACGTATACAATATTAACAATAAATGTTTTAAATAGCATATATTGTACTAGATTTATTTTTGACCAATTATATCAATATTATTTGTAAATATAAAAAAAATATATTAACAATGGAAAAAAATGCCAATCCCGGGATTGTCAAATTCTAATCCCGAAATCCCGGGATCAGAATTTTGGCTCGGGATTGGATTCCCTAAACATATTCAACAGAAATACAACATATTCAACAGAAAATTTAAAAACGATGTATATAAAAAGTTCTTTTTATCTTGTAATTATTTATTATTTCATTCAATGTTCTTTAGTTAATCTAAATACACCACTTTATCTAGTCCCAAAAGGAACGGGTGTGATTGGGCTGGATGCCGGGACCACAAGTTTGGGATATCATATTATAATTAATAATAAGATTATGAAAAGGGAGAAAATATTACAATAATATTGTTATAACTTTTAACAGTTGCATTAAATAACATAAGTATAAGCTTGGGCAAAAAAATGATAATTTATTTTGCAATATAAATAGATCAACTTTTGTATAGAGAACTATACAAGCAGATACACTGACGGCAGTGGGGATTTTATTGAATCCAATGTATTCAGATTACGTTAAAAAGAAATTTAGCATGCGGGGAAATAAATTTACTGGATTCATTGAAAATAACTCACAAAAATGAAGCGATGAACTCTGTTTTTCTAATTACAATAATTCTGAATTTATATTACAGTATTATGGTGACAGAGATTAACACTTTGGAGGAGGCCTTCACCCGAAGAGGGGTTCTTACAAACCAAACAAACTAATTACATATCATTGTTTAATTTATAAAAATTATCTAATAGTATTATATACAAAAATGTAAAAATAATAATATTTAATATTATATAAACTAGAAAATAAGTAGATAATACAACCATAGATAGATATATATATACATAATAGATATATTCATAGGTAATATATATATTCATTAGACATAGTCATTTAACTGTCATTTACTATTGTTTGTAAGAAATAAAAAGGCTTTTTTATTTATTTATTTATTTATTTATTATGGTGGTTGATTGCTTGTAGAATCAAACTGGCATTCTATTGTGCCTGAAACGTAGTGTTAAACCAATATGTGCTATTATAATATTGTATACATGAGAAATATGGATACGTAATGTCAGAGAGATCTAACAACAACGAGTAGCATGGTAAGGTGGATGTTACGTTTAATGTGTAAAGACCACAAAATAATCCAATGGATAAGGAGGCAGGCAAAAAAAGTAGGGCATGTCATACGGTGGTATCCAATGGACATTAAATGGCCACTCAATTTGCATCAAATAACTCATCAAAATCGACGGTTGCACATGTCAGAGTAGATCTAGAATAAACTAATGAGTGGCTTTGATTCAGCATTCAGTCGATTACATGGATTTGATAAAGATGTTGTTATGCATAATTACAAAATAATATCAAGATGAAAAGAACTTTTTATATACAACGTTTTTAAATCTTCTGTTGAATCATGTAAACTTGACAATTTTATGTATTAATAAATACTTTTTTCTATACTTGATAGAAATAGGTACTGAATAAATATTATAGAATACTGAAATGTCATTTTGACATTTCATATTGATTTCCATAGTAACGCACGTATATATTAATAATTTAGTTGCTAGGATTATCCCCTTAGCAACCAATAATAGTATTTTACTTTTTACGGATTTCTTCCGAAATAACTTTTCATACAAAACAGAATTAACTGAAAATGAATTCAATTCTACTTAAAGATGGCTAAAAGTATTAACAGAATGCATTGGCATCGTGTTCTGATATATTCTAAAAGTTTCAAATGTCTAGCTAGTCGGGAAGTGAGTTAACAATTAATTGTAAGATTTATACTGGATAAACAACCACTGGACAAACAAGAATCTGAGCTAAAAAAACGTGGTAAAATGGGTACATCATTTTTGAAAATCTCATAAGACATACATTTCACCTATTTACTCCGTCCACGTGACTGCTCTAGCTTCTGAGCTATCGATTTTGGTTTTTTAGATTTTTATTTTCTAAAAGGTATATTTTCTGACGTACTTATCTATATATACATTATAACGAATGTATTTCAAACTAAAACACTGCGTTATGACCAGTTAAGTACTTTTCTACAGGCATTTAGAGATAAATTTTATATTCAAATGTCTGCTTTCAAACGACAATATTTTGAGATGTAGGACATATCAGATTTACGTTGAATTAGATTTTATACTATCCAACCCATTAATACTATAAATCTGATAATACCAACCTCTACTAGAGGCCCATTTAGGATCGGATATGGTAAAAAAAAACTGGTGAATTTAAGAATTGACGGCATGATCCCCACATACTGAAGCGAGCCCGCAGGCTAGGATTTTTGGGGACCTTCTACCTATCGCTAAAGTTAAAGGCACTATGACGCCCTACAGCAACGTTTTCTAAATTGTGTTTAAGGTGAAATCAAGGGTATTCATTGTATTATTATAAGCGTTTTTTTTTGTATTTTTAATACTTTCTTTCTTTTCATTTTTCTTTCGACCATGTTCGATCCTAATAGGATCATATGGGCCTCCAGAGAGTAGAGGTTTGTATTGAAAGATTTTGTTTTTTATGAGAAATGGATGTCAGGCACTTGCTCAACCTATTAGGTCCATACCCTGACACACACAAATTGAAAAATAATATGTGTACTTGCCAGACCCAGGATTCGAACCTGGGACTCACGGCGTTATAGTTCAACGCTTAAACAGGCGCACGAAATTATGGAGTTGTCGAATATTGACACACAATAACCAAAAATTACATCGCACAATTACACAATTTAATTTGTTAATGGCCATGAAGTCAATTAGCGCCACGGGTGACTTTTTATTATTAGAGCAAACTTGTAACATAATAATTCTTGGGGTTGCTGCAAAACGTCGATAATTAAGGTATTTAGAGAAAACAACAGATTATGTATATATATATATATAAAATATGTATGCTAGAAAAAATTGAGGTGATCCGATATATTATTTAATATGCTCACAAAAAATGGAGAAATTAGCATTATGCCTGATTCTAGAGGGCATGTCAAACATCAAATTGCAATTACTCCATAACATGATTTTGAGACTTACCAACTTTTGACAGTGACATATCATTATGTTTATCTCACTATCTGGTCGACCCGCCACGCTGTCTCCTGAGTCTGGGCCCCCCAGGCAAGAGATCTATCAGCTCCCCTTCCTTGTAGGGACCATGATTTACGGTATATTCTAACAATATCTGTACATATAATCATGACGAATGTAATTGACTAATTGGGTTAATCTGAAATTATTATGGAATGTCATAGTATATGTATGATGGTATCTTCAAATGGACTTGAAATGCAAAGTTACTTATAATTTACTTAATCAATAGACCAGAAGGCCTCTTTTGCTTTAATTTAAAACATTCAGGCTCTATCTCTATATAAGTAGATTTTTTCAGCTTTTTTGCTGCTCTACAATTATTAGAGAATTATCATTCATGTTTCCTGTGGCATTGCATAAGATGGCTTTATTGCTTGAAAATTACTCGAGTGTAAAATAATAAGCGTGACGTATAAAATCGGGCTCATTTTTCAAATAAAAATCATTTTTACTTGCACGCAATATAACACAAAGAAAAATTCAGTCTAGCCAACTCATAAGATTTAAGAATAGGCCGATAAAATTATTCTGTACACATTTACACAATAATGGGTTTTATCGAGTTTTTTTTTTCATTCGAATTCTATAGATGAAAACTTTTATTAAAAACTATTTTTATAATATTAGTAAATAGTTTTTACAAAAACTTAGTGTACAGCTTAGTAATAAATAGTAAAGTTTCCTTTTTTGTCAGTATAGTTTAATTTATTTATAGCTAGTTATCGTGTTAATGTTTTAGCTGTCAATATTAATGAGTTTATAATTATAAGAAGTAGCGGTATCTAGCGACCATACGAATAATGCAATTTTGTTATTTTATGTTTTAAAGTGTTCTAATAAACCGTTATTATGACGTATTGCAAACAAATGAAAATAGTATTATGTGGTTATCAAAATAGCATGTAATGAAAAGCATGTAATAGCATGTTATAAAGTGGAAATAAAAAAGCGCATTCAGATTGCAAAAAAAACGATGACACTATATGGAAAGATCGGGGATTTTTTATTACCACGATAATGATGCCTGTGCAAATATTGGTGTTCTTCATATTTTTATACGATGTCGAGTCATGGACCCTGAAGGCAAGGGAGCGGAAGGCAATAATTGAGGCGTCTAATTCCAAAAAGCGATAAGTCCACATTTGGTCAAAATCGAGAAAAAAATACACACGTATTCTTTGTGTAATTTTACACAATATGTTTTGATCGAAAAATTCCAAAATGAAACAAAACCCTACGAAAAAAAATATTTGAAGTCTTGATTTATTACAAAAAGCGCCACATCCGTGTTTCATATTATTTAAAGCTTAGTTGATTTCGCGCGTGTTAAGTCAACCAATAAGGTAACGTTCAATATTAAAAATGGCGTCTCCCATGCTGTAGCATCCGGTAAATTCGTGACAGTGCCAGAAAATATGTGCCTTATGCAGAAAAACATAATAATTGAGGTACAAGTAGCGCTATGTCCAATTTTATTTTGCCTCTAATTATTATAAGTATAATTATTATATAATAAGAGTTTATCGGCTGAAACAAACAAATTGCCATTTCGTTCTTATTTCGACATAAAATACAACCGAAATAATTATCTCACGTTAAAACAAATAATTGAAGCTTGAAACATAAAAACGTTGTTTCCCGCAAATATTGAATTGTGGACATGTCGCTTTTTGTAATTAGACGCCTCAATTGATGCCTTCAGGACGTGGCATTGGCGTCAAATGCTTCGTATTTCTTGGACAGAGCACATGACGAACCAGTCAATTATCCAGTAACGAAATAAATTTTGAAGCGGAAATAAGAAGGTGCACACAGATTTAAAAAAATGCGATGACACATCTTGCCACTATATGAAAGGATCGGAGAATATCAATTGCTACAAAAATGATGCTTGTCCAAACATTAGCGTTCTCGATATTTTTATACGGTGTCGAGTCATGGACCCTGGAGGCAAGAGAGCGGAAGGCAATTGATGCCTTCGAGATGTGGCATTGGAGCTGAATGCTTCGTATTTTTTGAACAGAGCACATGACGAATTACAGACTGCAGATAAAGGAACGGATCTCGAAAATATTCTGCAGTTTTTTGGAGATATTTTCCAGTTTAGACCGGATAACCTTGAGAGACTGGTAGTTTTGGGTGGCCTCTAGATAAGGTGAAGCAGAGGAAAAGCGTCGGCGTGCTGGAGGACCAAGTGATGGTCCTGCACTATTTATTCTGAACCGAAATAAATGGAAGATCGAGAGGGATGGAAAATCTTGTCGCTCAAAGGATGATACAATTCAAAAGTGACCACGATCCTCAGACATGAGGGTACGACGAAGAAGAAAATAGCCATAACTCCATAACGTGTTTTATAGACTAAAACAGTTAGGCTTCATGGGAGTCGAATCTTAGATATTTTTACTAATCTGAGTGAACACTCAATCCCCTCATCTACTGACCTAACTACGATAATAAGATGAATTTATATTATTATAACTTGTTTATTCAATATTGAATAAAAAAAATTATAATTTAAATTATCATTTTAGCTTAATTTGTGTCTATAAATCGTGCTATATTCGTAACTAACTTGGCAAAGACCCTAGAGTGTATATATATTAGATTAAATTTGCATGATTCATAATCAGGTCAGTAGGTCAAGGGATAGAGTATTCACTAGGACAGTGAAAAGATATGAGGTTTGATTCCTACTTGGCCAATTTTATACAATAAAAAGAATTTATATTTCTTAAATCTTGTGTCTATTAAAATATTAAACAACAATTCAACTCTTAATAACGTACTTTTAGGATGCTGAGTTAACGTTATAATAATCTTATACCATAAATAACGTCTCTAACGTCCTTTTAAAATAACTAGCAAAAATACAGTACAACAGTAAAATTTAAATGGTTTCCCTATTTCTGTATTCACGTGACAAATTGTCAAATATCAGTGACTTCGTAATAAATTGACAATGTAAAGACTTTCCTAGTTCGTAACACTTTACTGACAACTAACGTGTACAAAGCAAGATTCTGTATGTCGGATAGCGAGACACGGTGATAAAAATATAATAACGTTTTCTACAATTTATATCGTAAAAAATACTGTCATATTTATGATAAATCTTCAAGCTATTTGAATGGATACGTTTAAGAATACTAATATATGTTACTAATAAGAAAACATATTTTAATATCTACTACATAATATAATATGTTATTAATACTATCCACCGAGGGTACTTGAGGGAATTTGAATTTAAGTTTTGTACTATTCCATTTGAGTCGTTGTTTGCGACCCGGGCTTCGTCTTTCGGCATCTTCAGGCATTGTGTGCACTCACCAAAAGGTAAATATTCAATTCAATTCAATTTCAATTCAATTTATTTATTTTTAACATATTGTGGACATTACAAATCATAAGTTTAAGGCGTTTACAATATGACATTTAGAAACAAAGAAATATAAAACAGTATTACATAAAAAAGAGATATATAGTATGTTATTAAACAGTAGAAATATGTACATACAAAAAATATTAATTAGATATGTACAAGGAAGTACACCGGATGAGTTAAGCAGACCCTATTTTAAAAAATTATAAAACAACGTCCACCTATACTCATCCTCACTTAGGTGGAATATATCAACACCCGAATCAATTTCGTTGAACATAGTTATCGCCCTCCCAATTGGCATTACCAGTGGCAGGTTGGTTGTGCACCTTGGGAAAATAAACAACTGATATTCTCTATTTCTAAAATAGTTATCAGGGACACACAGGTCAACACTGCCCAGAATGGCAGAGTTCTCACTTATACCTCGTATAAGTCGAAAAAAAATACGTAGCTAAATAAAGATTTATTCTAAATTGCAGACTGCAGTATGTAAGCATGATGCACACACTAGATGCATTTTTTGCAAGCCAGATAGATGCTGACCGAAAAATACTAGAACGCTAAGTTGGCAACGCTGAATGCTATTTGTAGAGATTTACCCAACTCTACAACCGACGTATTATTTATTGTCTGTGGTCATTTGTATGGCACAGACAATAATACTTACAATACTAAATGAGAGCTCAGTTGAGAAATCAGTCGCATTCTCGGCATTGAACTGTACAGTCAGATGTACTCGCAACTCGGTGAATATCCAATTCAATCAATATTCATTAAGTAAAATCTTATATAATCAACTCTCAATATCAATGTATCTCCATTCGTAATACTGTGTACAATCCAAAATGTTTTACCAGAATATAAAACAAATACTGTCAACGCTGTGTCTTATTTCTATTATGCCCCGAACATTTATAACATCATACACACGACGCAACCTTCTACATACAATTAATAGATATTGGATCTATACACCAAACAACTCAAGATCAAACATATATAGGGTATACATATATATTTATTTGATATATTTGTGAAAATCGGTTATGATTTCGCTGCTGACTAGATAATGATTTTTTAATTACCACCTTTAAAATGCACCTTAATTACATCGACCGGCCGCCTGGCCATTATGCGCCAGGTGCGTCTTCAGCGTCCAAAGTGTTAATTGTCAAAAGTGTCGACACATTTATGAAACGTATTAACAGGCAAAATAAAAAAAAAATAGTTTATATTATGCCTTTCCATACTATTAACATACACTCAAAATAATATGATAGTCATGTAACTTTAGTAACAAAATATAACATACAGTCGCTGAATTTAATCGTAATTTTATTTCTCAACCGATCACACCAATATCTGTTCTACATTAATACATGCCTGTCTTTGTAATACAGGCTACAGCCGATTTTTAAACTTTACTTTACATACTTTTCAATAATTTAACAATTACAAAAATTTCCGGCCCATATTTCATAAAATTAGGTCGTTCTATAAATTTAGATAGCAAACGTTTGTTCTAAACTTAAAAACTAAAACTAAAATTGAAAGTTTTTGATATTCCCGATAAAGCAAAAAAAAAAAATGTTTAAATTTCTCGAAAACTTTTCCCGCGATCAGAGCCAAGGATACAAGAAGACCGAGCTTTGTACGGCGTCGTTGTACCTAGTAGGGCTTGAAGTATTATACAAAGAAAGTCCCTAAATCTCACATCCGGTGCGGCGACAGGCCACTTCCGGAAGTTTCCTATTTACAACTGAAGGCCCGAAGTGCCTCGGCCGCCGGAAGTTGGCACTGGAACCAATTACGGAACTTTGGCACTAACTTGGTAACTCGGCCGCAATAGGGTATGGTCTTTATTAAGAGATTTGGCGGTAATGCCCACCTTATAAACTTTTTCTTTGTTTCGTGATTATAGAATTATTTGTAACTAATTTTCCTGTCCGCTATAATATGGTCATGGCATTATATTCGTGTGTTTTTTTTTAAGTTTGTTGGACACCATTTTGAGTTAACCTATTCATTCAGCCAATTATTGACTGCCACGGTGAATTTGTTTCCAAGCTCATTGAGCTCGGACTTGTGACCTGACCAACATGTCCATGTTACGAAAAACGACATGATGCAAACCATATACTCTGAGAATGTCCAAGAATGTACTCCGAAAAGGAAAAGATGCTCAAATCGGTACAATAAGCTGTTGAACCCACCAGGCCGTCCGACCTGGTCGCCACAAAGGCCAAAAATGTGGCGTCTTATTGTAGATGTGATTATCTATATGTCTGTATTATTTTAGTTTTGTTTTTTTGTACTATATAATATTATTTATTAATTAAAATCATTTACATTTATTAACTCACCGTGCTCCTCTCATCCATATATTAGAAAGTATCTGTAAACTTAGTTAACGCCATTGATATACTAATAGATGAGGAGTTCCCATACAAGTGTCATTTTAAAAATGTACCACAAAAGATATTACGAATATCGTCTTATAATATTTCCATGTAGGTATAATGCGTTAAGGCCGTTAAAATGGATTCCCGAATTTCACCCGTATTGCCCTGGCTGTAAAACTAAATTTGCGTTCTTGGAATAGTGACCCTAAGGGTGTTTGCAACCCAAAGCTTGCAAGCTACCAAAAATTCATGCATGAGCGGACAGAGCAAGTCGTCTTGCGCTGACTATTAGTTAGCGTAAGATGCAAGCTAGATCGGGCTTACTCATAATTATTACCAGGTCGTTTTCGAAATAAATATTAAGTGAGCTTATATCGATTTAAGTCCGCTGATATTAAAACAGTAAGTTTTAACACTGGCCGAGTCGCTGAAAATCGGGCGTCATTTTAAGAACCATATGATTCATTCAGTATTATATCAATGGTTAAAGCACATTTGAATGCGTGACAACCTCAGTCTTGTGTATCTGCTCCTATTTCCAGACGTAAAAAAACTGCTTATGCATCTTATACTAACGTAAGGATTCGTCATACGCACAATTCGAGGGCTTAGTGTAAAACAACACTATCTACAAAAGTGAAACTTTACAGGAGAGCCAAAAATAGTTATTTTAGATTCTTGTAACTCAACAAGGGAAATGTTTATTTAAAACCTAATGTTAATATTTTATAATTTATTGTGTATTGTACATTTATCTTGCTTATGATGATGTTAAAATTTATAGGGATAGTTTTTAAAAAATATGAAAACAAGGGTAACTTATGTAGTTAGCGTTAAACTTTACTGACGATTTAATAAGAAATTAGAAAACATTGACATAACGTTGTTTGACTATCATGTAGCCATAAATGTACAATAACGTTATCTCAAAAAAAAAACACTTTTTTGTAGATAACGTTGTCTGACTTTAAGCACTCGAATTAATGGTATATTTTCGTGTTACTATTAAGTCTCATTTATGTTATTTTATTATTACTGGTAAAACTGAAAAGACGTACAAGAGGGACACTTGGAGGCGAAGTATGGTGTTCATATTATGCTCTAACTGAGGATTGGATATGGTCAAAGAAAAAGAATAAATCATAATTGCTACTATGATTATGAATCAACTCCTCGTCTCATTAAAAATTTCCTTTTGATGCATTCCACATCTCCTTTTCAAATCCCACCATACCATATTGACAACAATTAATATATTATTACTTAAAAATACTTGATAAATTTACCAATATGAGAAAAACACGTGTTCTAAAAATATTTTTTATAATGTATAATATGGTGAATATTTATAAACTATACTTATTTATCTAAAAATAATATACTTTTAATTAATATTATAGTATGTAGTAAGATGGTAATACTGGGTATGTAAGTTTTTGTGCATCATATTTCACGTTACCACAAGATAGTTTCAACACATAAAAATACAAACAACCTAAAAACTTGTACGTAAGTAACTAAATAGACTCGTTCATTTCATCCGCATTGCATACAGTTGGATGATTTTTAGCTGTGTTGTATTTATTTCTTACCACAGCGGTCCGCAAACTCACCTGAGAAAAGTTCTTATCTCCAATAAAAAAGCGTTCACGGAAAAACGGAAAACTCTTAAGTTACAAGAGTAATAGTCTAATAGGCCAAGCGGAAAACGGCTTCTCCTACAGACGGTCTCCTGCCATAAAAACGTATAAAAGAAAACTCATTTATTTCCATGAATTCATCAAAACGAAGCAAATACACTTCGTAATACTATTACGAGGTTTTATTATTTTATTTTTCTTTATTTACTTTCATAGAATCACATCTGCGTATTCATTGTTTGCTTTTTGTAAAAATAAAATAAGCTTCGACATATACGTATTAACTATTTCTTTTATTCAACGAATAATTCAAGATATTTAAGAATGTACTTACCATTCTAATTATTGAACATACCGTCGGTCCCTATTAAAAAAGTCGGATCTGCAAAATGCTATTTTTCAGTACGAGCAATCAAAGATGTTTCATCAAATATCCTTTGTGACCTATTGCTTGCCATAATGAATAAAAATACGGGTTATAGAAACTTTTCTAAACGTTTATAAAAACATCCGTCTGTCCGGTGAACATAGCAGCAACTGTCAGATCAGCATCTTGCTCACCCACGCCCTGCCAACAATGTCGGTTGGTAAGAACCGACATTGTTATTCGGACACTCTCGGTAGATCCGTCATTTTTAATTTGAGTATCTCGAAATTTTTCAAATAAACAAAAAAAACTGTGATTGTGGTAAGTATAAATGTTTAAAGCGTTTAAATAACTTTTACGCAATAATCCGAAAATGACAAAATTTCAGATCCGACTTTTTTAATAGGGACCGACGATACATAAGTCTGAAAACACTCATGAGAAAATATAGCCAATAGAAAAAATCTTTAAAAAAAAAGGTAATACACCCGACAGGAATAGAACCCGCGTCTCTTGGGTATAGCACCATGTGCATTACCACTATGCTACGACTGCCATGCTTAATTGGGGCACATTTTAGCTATTGGCCTTTTTAATACCTGCTCATAAGCGCTCTCCAAATTGAGTTACGCATTAGCACGTAATTTGCAAGTCCAAGTAAGTTACAACAGAAAATATTGGAGTGATCCGTGACGTCGGTTAGTAATTAAAGTAATAAATACTTATGTATGCTATATTTTCTCATGAGTGTTTTCAGAATTATTATGTACCTATATACGTATTATTAAATCACGTCCAGAAATTTAATCAAAAATAATTGTATAAAGGATTTGAAAGGAAGGAAGCAGAAATCACGTAAATGCAGAGACTAAGCTAGATCGGTCACGTGTATAGAATGCCGGAGGAGTTATCAGCAAGGCAGGCTATATAAACGCAACCCTTGAGGGTGAAAAATGAACTGTACGTCCGAAACTGAGGCGGTTCTAATGTACGACAGATAATTTTAGAATTTCGACAAAAGTAATTAAAAAGTGTCGGCCCTGGATAGTCCAGAAAGAAGGACAAGACCCGCCAAGAGTTGTAGTGCCATTTAGTCAAAAACATTAATCCGATTTATAAATGGTAGAACAGTTTTTAAGTAATCAAAAAGTAATTTTACGAATTTCAAAGATAAGTAATATTTTTTAATCGCAATAATTATTAATTAAAAATACTGATATTTCAGTTAAATAAAATAAAAGAAACGTATAACAATTTAAAAAGCATGATTTATAATAATTATGGTTTGACTTGGAGTATACGTTTTATAACTCTGCACTTTTTACTACACTGATTCGCCTCTTTGCCTAATTACCTCACATAAAATTAGATCAAAATGATATTCACTTGTATTAATAAATGTTGGACTTAATAAGAAAATAAATAGATAATATATGTAAAAAATATTTTTAGAATATAATTAGGTATATAATTTTCATCCTAGAGCCGGGAGTGAAAAGTTATGAAGAAGAAACTATACATAATTGCAATTAACTATTTATTTTATTCAACGAATAATTCACAAGATTTAAGTATCATTCTAATTATTAAACATACATACTTCTGAAAACACTCATGAGAAAATATAGCCAATAGAAAAAATCTTTTTTCGAAAAAATTAAGACACCCAGCTTGAATCGAACCTGCGTTTCTTGGGTATCGCGCCCTGTGCAACACCACTATGCTACGATTGCCATGATTAGCGTGTTTATTGCTAGCTATTTAGATAAATTTGGTTATGAGGTAAAAAATAGAAAAGAAGCTGTCAATTTTAATTCTGGGAAGAATTTATTATATAAGATAATGAAATTTTTTCCTAAAAGATTTAAAAAAGATCTCTACTGTTATTTTTATAATTTAATAAATAGAATTTAAGAAATTCGTAGGAGAAAGAAACTTTTAACCTTGTATTTAGACAGAAAAAAGTTTTTTTGAAAGAAACTCATACTACAAACTAAAAAAAATATCATAAAATGCCGAGAAATCAAAAGCTCTCATATTACTATGCTACAGGGGCGGCTCTACTGTAAGGGTTCATAGGGACCGTCCCCACATCGTAATCTTGTCAAAAATCCGATAGTTTTATCATTGTCATGATATACCTACTTAAATATATGATTAAATGAACTATTTAAGTTATTTTATTCATCTAAACCAGTCGCAATTTTATTGAGATATTTATTTTTATTATTATACAAATAAATAAAGCAATGATTGTAAATTATGTAATAACATAATGATGATTACGCGGTATTAAAATAATTATTAATTTAATTAAATACGCCATATTCAACGGTGACACCTATGTACAAATTAAGAAAGCTATGGCGTTTATTTTTCGCTAACTTAGTCCCATCACTTCCACGCGGTACAAATCTCATTCTACAAAGGATGTGAATGCATTAGCGTTAGTATATGCATACTGGGGAGCGAATCAAATGACCCCTATGTGAGTAAAAACGCTCACTGTATGTCGTTGTTCAAAACTGATAATGGTAAGTCCATAAAATTAATTAAGTTATTATTCTTAAGCACGATTTTTACATGTGATTAAGTAACAACTCAGATAATCATATTATTTATTCTGAAAAATTACTCATTTCCTCATTGATAAAATCATATTATTAGTAGCTTGGTACATAATGCATAATATAAGAAAGTAAGTAGGTGAGTATATTTAATAATGAATGGCCAAACCCCACCACCTAGAAAGTCGTCCAGCCGCCACTGCTATGCTAACATAATAATATATAATATACATTATTATCGGCTTTGTAAGTAATCATATTCATGTCGACTTAACTCTGACAAGAATATACCTAGTACCTATATGGAACGAAAGTAAAAGCTACCATTGCCAGTTACAGAAACAATCTAAGATTATCCCGGATTACATAATGCTTTATATATTATTTGATAATATCTACATTAAATCAAAAATCTAATGCTATGGAGCAGCGTTTCCTATTTGGACGGTGGCGACTCAGTATTTGGTAGCAGAGATACAATAGCAAGTTGTAGAGTATTCCATTAAAAATAAACTAAGATAGGTACCTACCTCTTAATTTTTAAAATATATTTATTGAATTTATTATTTTTTGATGCTTGTATGCGTGAATACAATATTGCAATAAAGTCTACAGATTACATTCACATAACTAAAACTTCACATTTAAAAAAATCGTAGTTACTCATTAATTCTCAAAATAAAATACATGTCAGCCAGAACGTAGTGATACCAGATACCGAAATGTCTACATTTAAATATCTAATTACCTCACAGCCATTCTATGAATAATTGTATATGTCTTTGTCGAAAAATAAACTATTCGCGGGGGTCAAAAAATCTATTTCTAAGTTTTTAATTGCGACAGATTTTTTTAAATTTTATGTAATGAAAATCCTTCCCCATATTTACATCAAACGTCGTACAAACGTCAAAATTAAGTAAAATGCTGGTGGTTGAATTAGTAAAGCACATAGGTTAGAATCCGATGGATGCAGGTTTAAGTCCTGTCTGGCACTCCATTATATCTAATAGGTAGAAATTATGTTTCTGATTTCTTTCAAAATTATGTGTGTTAAATAAATAATTTAATTTGATTTGTCAATTTTCTTTAATACCCCTCAAAACAATCAGAAATCAAGTTCATCCATATTTTTATGTGCACATTTAATTTAGAGCTAAAATCAAACCAATAACGTCAGAGTACAAGGTGACCCGCCGTACGAGTGATCCGCTAACTCCACTTTACCATAAACATTACTAGTGTGCGAGTGAGTTACCCGTAGTCTAAAATTGTCCAAGAAGTTCATAAGTCCAACCATCAGAAGGTTAGTGCCTGGAATCCCTCCGATAGCCCTACACAACCCAAAATCAACATAGCTAAATACAGTATATTTAAATTATCGGCAGACTATAACGCTCTTTTCACATTATACGGTTTTGACTGTTCGAACGGTGACATTCTTTTAGTGGCGTGAAGAAGAGCGTGATCCTTTTCACATTACACGACGGTTAAAAACCGAAACGGCGCAGCTGTCCATACCACTGTAGTCACGGCGCCCAGACGGACATCAATGACTTTATGGTGTACGTTACCTAATGCATGCATCACATTAGACGGTTTTAAATCGAACGGTCAGCACAACACTCAGCCACAAACTGAGCTTCTGACGGGAAAAAACCGTACATAAACCGTATGAAAAGAGCGTAAACTTGTTGGCGATTCGGATTTTTACCGTACGGTTAAAACCGTATAGTGTAAAATAAGGGTTACATTTTTAAATATTCTTAGTCTTTATCATTTCTGTAATATGTATTTAAATTTTGTTACATCACTGGATTTAACAGCTTAATGACGATTAGTATTAAAAATATGTTTAGAGCTGTAGGTAGTAAAATTATTAAATAAATTTAATTGTTTCTAAAATATAGTACATAGTTAACAGTAATTTAATAATAGTTAAGTGAAATCCTGTTCCGAATAGAAGGCAATATTATAGTTTCGTAAGTGGAACTAAGTTAAGTAACACTTCGCCACGAGATTATTAAGCGAATCAATAATCAGGTAATTAGGCGAAGTTGGCCCTAGCTATGAGACCCCGAGGTGTTCCTGAAAGGGTTTTGCGGCGACAATATAGACGTTCGCTTCGCTTAAGATTACACGGGGAAACTATAGAAGTGAGAAAACGGCACGGATACGCAATTATGATCAATCAAAGAAGATAATAGTACATATAGTTTTTTATTATTTTTATTTAATACCACAGTATGTCACAATTTCCAATGAAAGTAGTGTATACACGTACGAGGAACTGCTTTTCGGACCCTGCGATTATCTGTATTAATGGCACCCAACTCGAGCAAGTCAGCAGCTACGTCTATCTCGGACAGCAGGTGTCTATAGACGGAAGCATGCACGATGAAATTGCTCAAAGAACAAAGCTGGGATGAGATCGGACGTCTGAATAGTATCTTCAAAAGTGACCTACCATTGTGTCTTAAGCGTAGGGTGTTCGACCAATGTGTGCTACCCGTGCTCACGTATGGCTGCGAGACATGGACCCTCAACACGAGAGATGTCCAAAAGCTAAGAGTCACACAGCGAGGCATGGAGAGGTGTATGTTGGGCATCACGCGAAAGGACCGTAAGAGAAACGAATGGGTTAGAAAGCAGACAAAAGTACGCGATGTAATAGACGTTGCCAAACAGCTGAAATGGAGATGAGCGGGGCACATTGCTCGCCAAAAGGACGGCCGCTGGACAAATTCCGTCATCCAGTGGTACCCAAAGGGCACAAAACGGCCACAGGGTCGCCCTAAAAGCCGCTGGATTGACGAACTGGTAAAGTTTGACGTAAATACGTGGCAGCGAACGACACAGGATCGAGAGAGTTGGAAGAAGCTTGGGGAGGCCTTCATCCAGTAGTGCAGGCTGATGATGATGATGATAATACACGTACGAATACATAAACAGTCATATTAATATGTCTCTAGTGGAATCACTGGAAAATTTGCATGTTCAATCTCTCGTAAAAAATCTGTTCCTCTGGGCGGCAGACAAAGTTTGCATAGAAAAATTGTAAGGAAGTGAAAGAATAAAGTAAAAATACTAGTGACAGAATCACAAAAACACACAGGCTTGAGAAAATCACTAATATTTATATTATTTGATTTAAACTATTTTTTATTCAATGAATAATAAACCCCGTGACAATGCGTCAGCCATGATATAAAAGGCAAATGTCATGTTATTGTTTTGATTACTGTGTAAGGAGAGGCAAGCAAAGACGTTGAAAAAATTCGGCTTTACTAGAAAGAGTCAAACTATAAAAAGTAAAAGGGTAAATCAACATGTTCAAGAAGAAAGTATAGATATTGTGAACAATCTTTTTAACGAAGAATATTTATTAACTATTCCCCTAACTCAGTAGTCGGCAACCCGCGGCTCGCAAGCCACGTGTGGCTCTTTGGCCCCTTGGGTGTGGCTCTTCCACAAATGACCACGTACGGGCTAAAACAGTGAAAGATAGAACAGTCAAAATGTCTGTAACGTGTATGTAATTGTGTCAATTTCGTTAAGTATGACCGGTGTAAGAAAAGGGGTTGTTGCTATTTTGAAAGAAAAAAAATGACGAGATACTTGCTTACCATTGCATCATTCGTCAAGAAGAGCTTTGTGCGCAGACATTTGCAAAGTTATGGAATTGGTGATTAATATTATCAACTCTATTACAGATATATCTTATGGAGCTGAAAATTTGAACACCTCTGTGCTGATATGGACATATTGGAGAAAAACAAATAATGTGAATATGTTTCACAGCACAAGTTTAGTAGTTTGCTTTAAAAGACCTGGATACGGAAGACATGATGATTTTTAATACCTAGAATAGTATTCCTGACTGATAATATGATCAGTTGAAAAAACTAGCGTTTGATGTGCTTTCCCTTTCCGGTTCTACATATCCATGCGAACAATTTTCAACAGTAAATTGAGAAGTCATCTTATTGATGAGAACCTGGAATCGTGCCTAAAATTAAAAACAACAACATACAAACCTGACTTCCCCAAACTTTTCAAGGAGATGTAAGGTCATTGTTCACATTAAGTGTTTGTCAGTCATTGTCATGATTTAATTTTATGGATACCTTACTTACAATTTATTTTTTATCAATAAATAAGATCATTATTGAGTATGATATCACGTTAACAGTGTACCTACCTATATAGTAAGTTTATAAAATTTGCCTCTCAAAAGGAATCTCAATCACTGTACTGTTGATATTTGGATCTGCCGACCACTGCCCTGACTCATTAAGTCCATACACTGTTTTAAATACACGTTGAAAAACAACATGGTTCTTTAGTTACGCCGTGGATTCAATCCTGCGACCTAAAACTTCGAATTTATATACAGACAGCTGTGGGTACGTGAACATAATATGCAAGTAAAATTGAAAATAAGATTTATGCTACAAATTCACTTTGCATTGTAGATTTGTTTGTTCAATTCTAAAAATTTTGTAAGTTGGTTATTACATATTAATATTATATTGTGTCAAATTTATGAATTTGCCGAATTCGTCTAGTTTTAACTTTAAATGCCAAAGTTATAACAATATACGCCAGTAATGTTTGTCAGAAAGCATCGTTAATTTATTGTTATAACATTATATAAACGACTTTAGCCTTCGACATATTCCGCAAAAATGTCGAAAAAACTTCCTTTTATATAGATGTAGCCCTAAATGTACAACATTGAAACAAAAAAGGACATTGAAAGTGACTTTGATACTTCTCTTATGAGATTTAAGTATAATTTTAGATTCCAATTAGTTGTAATTAAATTTTATTTTAATTTGACATTATTCATGTATCTCATAAATCGTCTTTGTTCTGGCAGAACAGACTAACTGGAGAATACTAGTTTTGAGTAATTTGACTTTGAAGTTGTTAAATTATTTGAAATGGTCTATCATGTGAGTTTATTAAATTATCGTGAAAAGGATGACTTTAAAATAAAGACTGTTTATTTATTAAGAAGGTTTCCAGACGGCAAAGTTTGAAATAAGGAACATTTTGGTATAACTAACTCAATATGTCATTTTTTCGAATTAGTGTCTTCTGCCAGAACAGTGACGAAATATTGCCGTATCAAATCAGATATTTGAATATACAAATTCACGCTGCTACGTAAATTCGATGTAGGCAATCAAAAGATGAATAACCACATAAAACACCGAGAATTGCATACGTAGGCTATGTTAGCAAAACATACTTCTGAACTAAACGCTTACTGCAAATTAAAAAAAAAAACTCATTACCAATACCACACGTACAATAGTTATATTCAAAAATCGAAATGCTTTCAAAATTCTTAATACGAAGTGTCTACTGCCTGACAATAAAAAATCAGCGATAACATGAAGTCGTTATATCCGCATGTAGAATACCTGTCATGGCGGCAACTCGTGGTAGAGGCGTCTTTGAAAAATGTATTGGCTCTCCTTTTAAACACTACTCTTTTTCTTCTTCACAATAAACCTAAAGTTTACTAATAATAATTACAACACCACTACTGATCATTTTATATATATTTATATTACACAAAGCTTCAAATTACGTAAATTGACAGTACCGTACACCACGAGAGCGTAGATTTAAATGATAAATTTGGGGGCGTTCATTTGAAAACGGAAGTGTGATTAGCTGCACTGAAGGGGATTGTTGGTTCACAGTTTTAACACGTTGAGACGTTCATTTTAGACAGTATAAGACTTATTCTATCCAAATTCTTTGGACATCTGGGTTTAAACGATACAATATACGAAGAAATCTTTTTGAAAAGGCTTTTTGTCACTTTTTTTTATAAACCATGTCCGATCCTAATAGGATCATATGGGCGTCCATAGAGTGGAGGCTTGTATTAACAGATTTTGTTTTTACGAGAAATGGGTGTCAGCCACTTGCTCGATCTATTAGATCCATACTCTGACTCATACTTAAATTTAAAAACAAATATGTGTACTTGCCAGACCCAGGATTCAAAACTGGGACCCACGACGTTATAGGCCAACGCTTAATCCGCGCAGCCATCTACTTAAAATAATAAATATTTTAACACTATTAGTAGGTACATCTGCCTTCTTTTAAGAATATATTCATAACATGGCACTTTTTTGGTATTTACTATAGAATTTTATGGCAAGATATAGAGATTTTTTAAATAAATTAGATCTATGTATATTTAATAATGTTCTCACATGACAAGAGCTTTATGATGTCATTATTTGCATAATATATACATGTATAAATAAATCATATTTAAATTGAATTTATAATGACGGTACGCTTATCTTCGCGCGGTATCCTATTATTTATCCATCGCTTACAACCGTAAAGGGAAGTTTGTTTACAAACTCAAGCGATAGAGGGTTAAGTTTCAGTGTTTTATGTAAACAACCCCCGAATCTAACTTGTACTGGATTTGCGCATTTGATATTACGTTTCTTGGTAAATTTTGAATAAAAAATACTTTGTATCAATACGAAATAATATCTAATATTATGGAGATATTATATTATTAATGATAAAGTTTACGTCACGTAAATGTCTACGCTTAAAGTTCAAAGGATATTAGAGCTCTAAGTTAGTTATACAATAGGTTTAATGAAGCCAAACCTCTATACGTAAATTTATTACATCAGTATTACGAGCTTCCTCCAATGTTCTATCATATACCTACCATATTATTTAATATATCATAGAAAATAATATATAATAGTAGTTGTCATACCTTATGGATACAACGAGTTGATAGAGATAGACCATCATAATAGTATCATGTTCTGCTATTTCTTCGGCGAGACCTTCGCAGTTTGAAGAATCCTCGCAATATCCCAACTTCGTCATATTGGCTTTAATTAGTGCCCTATTCATAGTCCTCTAAAGTAGATTCTCATTATGAACAACTTAAGGGGGGACATGCTCGTCGAAGGTCAAAATTGAGTTTTTATTGTATTTTCAAACCATGATCCTGGACACTCCTTAAACGTTGTAGATAATCTATTTATATAATTTTGAAGCCTTATTATCCTTTATAGTTATTTTAAACATTTGATGACTGCATAAAGTATTTTTGTTACATAAAATAGTATTCTTTTAAACCTCTCGCTCTAATGTTTTAGAATATAGTCATATTTCGGTACATAACTGTGCAGTGGTGTTAAGATTTTTTACATTTATTAATTTTTAAACGCATTTATAAAACCATTAGTATAATTTATTTTGAGATAATTTTTGTAAAATATTCACGATAAAAAATTATATTGATAATCTCTGTGATCCCAAATTTGACAAGAATTAGGCATTTTACTATTCAAAAAATCGGCAAAATTAACACATTTGAAGATGATTCTAAAGATATTTAGTATAAGCTATGTTCTTGACCATTCAAGTGTGATAAACATTTTATGAATAATGATTGTTTTATAATAATTATTGACCTAAGAATAAGGTAGTGTTTTTTTTAAATACGCCATTTCTTTTGTCATTCCCTAGTGGTTAAGCTACAACATACGGCCGTAGCCATAAATTGACAAACTATAATTAAAGTAGGGAGTAAAATTATGTTAACGCGCGTGTTTGACCATGTACCTGACCGATTTTTTTTTAATTTTTTTTTAAACGGTACATGTTTAAATACGCGCGTCAATATCATTTCACTCCCTACTTCAATTATAGTTTGTCAATTTATGGCTACGGCCGTATGTCGTAGCTTAACCACTGGGGAATGACAAAAGAAATGGCGTATTTCAAAAAAACACTACCTTATTCTTAGGTCAATAATTATTATAAAGCAATCATTATTCATAAGATGTTTATCACACTTAAATGGTCAAAGACATAGCTTATAATAAATATCTTTATAATCATCTTCAAATGTGTTAATCTTGCCGATTTTTTGAATAATAAAATGCCTAATTCTTGCCAAATTTGGGATCACAGAGATTATCAATATAATTTTTTATCGTGAATATTTTACAAAAATTATTTCGTAATAAATTATGCTAATGGTTTTATAAATGCGTTTAAAAATTAATAAATGTAAAAAATCTTAAGACCACTGCACAGTTATGTACCAAAATATGACTATATTCTAAAACATTAGAGCGAGAGGTTTAAAAGAATACTATTTTATGTAACAAAAATACTTTATGCAGTCATCAAATGTTTAAAATAACTATAAAGGATAATAAGGCTTCAAAATTATATAAATAGATTATCTACAATGTTTAAGGAGTGTCCAGGATCATGGTTTGAAAATACAATAAAAACTCAATTTTGACCATCGACGAGCATGTACCCCCTTAAAAGGCTGTATAGTCGCATCTCTCGCTCTACCTACCTTGTATTTCTGTCCACTACAGGCTGCTCCGAAAACACATTGAATGACCTAAGGAAGCTTTTGTAGATTTTAAAGTGATTGCGTCGATGTATATCGCAGTGCCGTAGCTTATTAAGATCCAACGTAAATAGTTCACACTAAACTTCGTCTGTTAAACTTTTTTTTTCATTGAACTTAGACTAAAATCTATAGATAGCACTTGTTAGTTTTTAAAAATCAATTAAACCCTGCCTAATCCAAGCATCGTTGATAATAGTATACCATTAAAAATACATATTTTGGATATTTATAAGTAGAAGAATATTTTTTATCGATTATGGTTTGATTAGGCAGAGGGTAATTAATTTTACAGACTGATTAATACGAGTACCATCTGTAATACATTAATGTATTCTTAATTCAACGAAAACTAAATATGACTGAAAAAGTGTGCACTATTTTTGTCGGATCGCCCATAGCGTACCTTCTCAATTATTGTGGTGAAGTTTACAAATTATTAATTTAAGACGTTCACAACACGACATTTAAAGACAAAGAAATAGTGTTAAGTTATTAAACAGTAGAAAGGGTATATATCGCACCGTGAGTGTAAAACCAACGCATCTGCAAAAGACATATTTTGGATATATTAGGGTTTGAAGTCTTCGTTTTGTTAGAAGAAATAGATTTTCTAAAAAAAAAACATAATATTTGGTTTATACCTACATTATATTGCATGTTCTTTCAGTTATTTCACTTTTACATGATCAGGTTCACGACTTCTGCAGTTGTTTTGCATTTAATCTCGAAATTGAAAAATTTGCAGATACGTTGGTTTTACACTCACGGTGCGATATATACAAAATTATAAATTAGATACAAAGAAGTACACCGAATGAGCTAAGCAGACCCTATTTTAAGAATTTATAAAACAATGCTCACTTATACTCATCCTCACGTAGGATGAAAATGTTAACATCCGAAGCGATTTGGTTGAAAAGAGCAATTGCCCTTCCAATTGGCATTACCAATGGCAGGTTAATTCTGCACCTTGGGAGAACAAACAACTGATGCTCTCGACTTCTAAGATAGTTAACAGAGACCTACAGGTCAATACTAGCAATAATGGTAGAATGCTCATTTACACCGCGTATAAGTCAGAAAAAATATATAGGTACCTAAATTATTGGTTTGGTTTAGGCAGGTTTTAATTGAATTAAAATAAATAACCAGTACCATCTACAAATTGTATTCTTAGTTCAATGATAACAAATACTTAAGTATGATTGAGAAAGTTGGTGTGCATTATTTATGTCGAAAAACCTACGAGTAACTTGTATCTTCACCTCTCGCCGCTGACTAAGTCTATATTATAGTGAATGTCTTTCATCACACATTTGACCTATGCGATGTACATCGGCGGATACTTCTCTATATTTTTATTTTTCTGATAATTAATCAATTATATAGATTAAGTACCATGTATTTTATTAGTTATTTAAAAGCATAATGTTGTATTGGTTTTGTGAATTAATTATGTGCAATGAAATTTTTTTTTATCATCAAAAAAACATATCTTTTCATCCTGTCTATACAAACTCAACTCAAGAGTAAAAATATTGAATGCTGCGATAGAATATAAAATATATTTCTTTCCTCCAGTGCGATTGACTCAACATTCAATCCAATATCACAGAGGATAGACAAAACACAAAACCGTCTGATTTGAGAAATATTTTTTCCTTTGAGTATTTTTTCCGTTTTTTTTTTTTTTGTAAGGAATTTTGCGAACATCGATCAAACCACTCGAGATAACAAAGCAACAGAGAGAAAAAAATGCGAGAAAAAATATAAGCGTAATATTGGATGATAGTCGAAAAGTTGATATGCCGAATGTACCCAGGTTGAGCATCTGATACACTGTGTTCGAAAATGTATCGTAAAAAGGGAAATTATGAACACAGTTCAGTCACCTATACAATAAAACGGTTTAAAAGATTTTTGAAGTTATACTTCTTTAGGCGCATTATTTGGAAAACCAGATCAGAGTGTATTTTTGGCGTGTGACATGTAACACATAATTTATTTTTTGACAGAAAAATAAACGCACTCGATTGGATTCGAACCACCGATTGTTCGGTTATCAGCCGAACGCACTACCATTACGCCACAGTAAGATACTACAACCGTGACGATTATGCAGTATAATATTATAGTTTGGAATTGTTCAGTTGCCTAGGCAGCGAATTTATTATACAGTATAATATTATAGTTTAGAATTGTTCCGTTGCCTAGGCAGCGAATTTATTATTGTCGGCCATTTGCAATTCGTTACGTAAACAAACTATTTAACGTCATAGTGGCAGTTGGTACTTTAAAAATAAAAACAACGATAAATAATTATATAATTTAGTAATATAAGATTAAGTGTATAGAAATAAACCAACGGCGTTCCAATAAGTGGTCTTTTTTCTTGAGTGTGTAATTTAACAAGATAATAATTAAGAGCGAGTCGAAGAATTTAGATTATCACAAGTTTTGTTTTTGTTTTGTTACGCCAAAGAAGTATAACTTCTAACGGGCATATATAAGTACACACACCGATTTATTTTATAATATATAAGTATTAGGCCTACATACGCTTAAAGATTTTTGAAAAGCCACGTATTTTTGCGTAGTCATCACTTTAGTTTATATACAGCCGCGAGAACTTCAGATTGTGTAACCAAATAATTAGGTAGTATAACAAGAAAGCCGCGCAGCTTAAGCGTCGGCCTATAGTGTCATGGGTCCCAGGTGCGAATCCTGGGTCTAGCAAGTATACGACATATTGTTTTTCAATTTGTGTATGAGTCAGAGTATGGACCTAGTAGGTTGAGCAAGTGGCTGACATCCATTTCTCGTAAAACAAAATCTGTTCATACAAACCTACACTCAGTGTGGCTCCATATGATCTTATTAGGATCGGACATGGTTAGAAATAACAAGAAGGAGTATTATAGATTATTTTTGGTATAATATTTGGTAAGTTATTTAGCAAACGCATGAAGCATAGTTAACGGCCCACGTGCGCCACGTAGGTCAAAATGGAGTTTTTATGGTATTTTCATATCATAATCCTGGACATTCCGTAAGCATTGCAAATAATCTATTTATATAATTTTGAAGCCTAATTATCCTTTATATTTATTTTACACATTTAATGACTGCATAAAGTCATTTTATTACATAAAATAGTATTATTTTAAACCTTTCGATCTAATGTTTTAGAATATAGTCATATTTCAGTACATCCATGTGCTGTGGTGTTAAGATTTTTTAGATGTATTAATTTTAAAACGCATTTATAAAACCATTTGTAAAATTTATGTTAACATTATATAGTGAAATATTTACGATAAAAAAATGTATAATCTCTGTGATCCCAAATTTGCCAAGAATTAGGCATTTTATTATTCAAAAAATGGACACGATTAACACATTTGAAGATAATTCTAAAGATATTGATTTTAAGCTATGTCTTTGACCATTCAAATGTGATAAACATCTTATGAATAATGATTGTTTTATAATAATTATTGACTAAGAATAAGGAAGTATTTTTTTGAAATACGCCATTTCTATTGGCATTTCCCAGTGATTGAGCTCCAACATACGGCCGTAGCCATAAATTAACAAACGATAAATGAAGTAGGGAGTAAGATAATTTAACGCTCGTGTTTGAATATGTGCCGTTTAAAAAAAACGGTATTTTTCGGTTAGGTACATGTACAGGTACATGAAAGCAAACAATAAGTGTCAATATAGGCTTACAAACTTTAGACATCCTAAGCTGGAAAGAAGTAGCTTCGGACAGGCCTGAATGGAGACAGATGCTGGAAGAGTCCGAGACCCACGTATGGTTTTAACGACAGAAAGAAACAAAGAACTATTGAACTATTTGAAAATGAAGTAGATATTATTAATTATACTTAATAATTTTTACAATAAAAACAGCTGATAAATAAATACAATGCTCAGTCAAGTATGAAGAAATATTGTAGCTTTGTACATGTCCTGTAGGTATAAGCTATACAAAGTTTTCGAAAGTTGAGCTCTCTGAGGAGCCTTGGATCAATTGATTGACGGAGAATGATTGCGACAAATAAATAAAATACATCCACTTTGACGCGTTGCGGTCGGAAAATATATTTCTGAAGTGAAAACCCACCAAATACCACCTGCATTAGATAATATGAAAAGTTATTTTCGGGTTGAAGTTTGTAAAAGTTTTCTTTATTAGCTATTGTTCCTGTGAAAATGGGGGAATGCATCTGTCTGCCATCAATTATATTGGGATTGGAAATCTCAATTGGTGAAAGGAATACAAAGAACCTAAGTATGCAGTGATGAATTGTTTTCCATTTATAAGTGTAATATTAAACTTTTCAACTATTTTCAGTTAACAAATTTTTACTAAGTTCTTTTGTATAAAAACAACTCCAAAGTTAATAAATTTAATACTTAATAGTAAATTCTAATTGAATAGAGTTTTGTAGTATTTATTACATTTGAGTATTTTTTTCAATTCACGTTTGGCTATATACATAATAATAATTGTTTATATAAAACTTTAATATAATAAAAGAAGGCAAAAATGTTAAATGATCAGATATAAAAACATTTTATTACATATTTAAACTGTTTACAGTAAATGCAAAAGCATTGCTTTTGGCCGCCTGACTAATGTCTTTAACAGTGACCTTCCACTGTGCCTAAACCGCAAAGTGTTCAACCAGTGTGTGCTTCCTGCAATCACAATGTATGCGTGTGAAACACGGACCCTAGGTAAATGAGAGATCCAGAAACTTAGAGTAGCACAACGTGGTATGAAGAGGTGCATAGTGGGCATAACGCGAAAGGACAAAAACAAGAATGAGTGAACAAGGAAGCAGGCAAGGGTTTCCGATGTGATAGAGTTGGATAAAAGCCTCAAATGGAGATGGGCTGGACACATATCTATAAGAAGGAACAATCGTTGGACAAATTTAGTCATCCAGTGGTATCCAAGAGGTACAAAACGTCCGCAAGGTAGACCTAGAGGCCATCCATGCACTGAAACCGTATGCGGTTTAGACCCGTGTGCCATATTAAACTTATGATTTTTGTTCATGAAAATAAATTTTCACTAAATTTGTAATTGTAAGTGTATGGTATAAACGAATACAATCAGATGCTTATAATATACTTTGCGGAAATATATTTCCATGACCAGAAAAGATAAGCTTAGTATAGCACACGGTTCGAAACCGCATACGAGTTCAGTCCATGGATGGCCTACTAGAGGCCGCTGGATCAATGAAATGATAAAGTTCTGCAAGTACGTGGCAACGTAACAAACAGGACCGAGAGAAGTGGAATCAGCTTAGAGAGTCCTTCATCCAGCAGTGGATAGATTCAAACTGATGATGATAATGATAGTAGATGCAAAACTCAAGTCAATTAGAATTTAAATTCAAATCCCATCAACAGTATCCTCGGTCTATAGTATTCATTATTTTTTTTACTTAGTAGTGAGTCCAGATAACGCGACCGTCTCCATTCGCTCGTTTTTTTCGGAGTATTGAATAAAACGTGTATCTTCCAAGTATGCATAAAACGAACTCACACTCATTAGTCAGTTTATATTGTAAATATATTTTTATATATGAAACTCTTTTACACTAATTTTAAATAATATTATGTATTTAGTATAATATAATATGTATTACTATATAATTATATATTTATAAAATTAACTTGAAAAAAAAACATTTGTAAAATCTGTACAAAATAAATTTGTTAATAAGTATATTTATTTTAAATATTCCTATAAGACGCACGGTTACGCAATACAGTGAACAAAGAGAAAAGTAGGATTTGATAAAATATTTTTTGCCAAAAACCTTCAATAATATTTTTATTTAACAATAATTTGTTCACTCATAACACATGTATTGAATTATTTAGGACTTAGAACTTCAATCACTATGTAGGTTTGGAATATGTGGAAAGAGAAATATTTATTTTTAAATGTTACAAAATATAATGTTAAATTATCCATTAATGCTGCTCATAAATAACATTGTATTTTTGTTTTTCAAAAATTATATTTACTATAACGACTGTCAGTTTTGTTTTAATATTTCCACAAGCGGCGCCACTGGTTTATAGTTTAGTGTTAAGCGTTAATTATTAGTTACAATTTATTATATATCTGAAAACCACTTGACAGATTCATATAAGCCGTTTTATTTGAATAAGTACTAAGTACTATGCATTCATACGTTCCTTAGACTCCTTAGTATTGTACTGTGCACATTTCCACCACAGGTATTGAAAGTATCAAATGTTTTAGATTTAGAGTAAAAAAGATAAATTCAATGTAATATAATACTCGTTATTTATCACAAAATGTCTTTATTTTCTTTTCAACAGAATTTACAGGAAACTTTAACGCGCATCGGAAAATCGCGTCGAACTTTTGTTTTCCTCTCGAAGCAAAAATAGTTTGCAAAACAAAAGACGACGATAGGGCATTGCTGTAGGTGATTTAATTCCTGAAATGCGTTTCTCAATCGATTTTTTTTTTTGAAAAACTGTTAAATGCAATAATATTAAAGAAACTTTTCTTCTGCCAAATGGAGACTTCTGTAGTTTTTACCCGATTGCAAAACCGCTGAAATATTATATTGTCTGCTCTTAATGGTTACATGTAAATTGTACGTAAAACATTTCACCGTGGCACACTTTGCCGTGAGCTTTTTATCAGAAAGAGATGACCATATACTACACAGTCTCCAATTTTATTAGATTCAATATGAATATTAATTCAATTTTCATAGCTGATTTTGGCAAAATTCATGAGTTCAAGAATGAAAACCTAACCTGACCTAACCTAACCAAAAAAATAATCCAGTATATCGGCTATATTAAAAAAATGTTTGCTGCTGGCATTCTGTAAGTGTAAACCGACAAGAACCGTGTTTTATTTAGACATGAATTTTATGTCAGTACTATCCGACCCAAAGAGGTTGGACGGTCTTTAATATGGCCATACATTTCCGATACAACGTTTCACGGTGAAGTGTGATACGGCGAACTGTATACGTACAAGTTTTCGGACACGGCTCTAAATCTTTACATACATACTTTCTGCTTACATTCACGGCCGTACAATAACAACACTCTCAAGTAACACCGAATCACCGCAGGGTTAAAACTATTATGTTATAATATTAAATTACCAATGAGACAAGTAAATACCAGTATTCTATAAGACGTTAACGCCAAAAGTATCCCGCTCTATCAGAAAATGCATATTAATACGGTGATACAGTTAGTATGTACCTCACCTTTATCTATGTATGAAATTACCTATAAATGCTAAACCAGTGCACATAATGAGATTATCATCTTCAACAGACAACATCAAGGTTAATGTCCGTTAGACCAGTTACACCATCCCTACCCACCTACAGATACAGTCCACTTAAATTTACAACTACATGCTTTAGTTTGAATATTATATGCTGGTTTTATTTTCAACATCAAATAAAAATCCGTCACGGTGTTTATAATAATTATACGTCTAATAACGTACTAATATAAGCGTAACGCGGAAGTGTTATGAAACTGTCGAAAGTATTTTTCGTTAACATCTATATAATATTAAATTTGATTCAGTTGCTGGTTTTTTAGCCTTCCCCATAGTTATACGCAATATAATACTTCAAGATGGCTGCTAGTGTACGTGGTTCATATAAAAAAATGATAGCTCATGTGTTCAATGTCACAACAATGGTTCGACTATGTATTTTAATGAAGAAATTGATTTCTTTTTAAATTGATGTCAGTATTAGAATACAACTCAAGACCACCCCAAATCAGAAATATAAACTGTTAATGTTAAAATACCACCGACCCTTGCAAAATATTATGTCGTATTGACAAGTGTTGATATTAAATACCACGTGGTTATGCGGTAAATTTTATTTACACTGCGCGAAAGAAAATATGTCAAAGCAGAAAAGGATGTAGGTGCATTCTAGTTTTCCTTATTAAGATTATGTATAAACGACTCACATCATATTTCATTATATATTCGAAAAATCCTTTAATGTAATGGATATCAAATGATATTTTTTAAATAATATTACCCAAAAGTATAAAATATAAAAATATATAAATCAATATTGAGAGTGTAATAAATCCTTCACAAAAAAATGAGGTAGAATCTACCCCTTGAAAGTCTCCGTATTATTTTTTATAACAATACTGCACTTATTTTTCTAAAAGGGTTCAAACATAAAATTACTTTGGGGGAAACTGTTTGCAAGTTATACCTTTCCGACGAGCTTTTCTTTTGGAAAATGCATTCGATTTTCCGTTTTATTTACGTCTTACCTGTCACCTCGTCTGCGCACGTGCAGCATTTAAATGCAAATTGCTTTTTCATAAATTTTCTTCAAACACTTCGATCGGTAATGGAATTATGGGGAAATAAGCTATCAGTGTAACTTTGAATATGAAATAAAACGGGTGGCGTTTAATGCAACTTCGGAATTAAAATATTCATGATGAATAAATTATTGTATACTGGTATTTAAAAGTTCTTATTTTGTTTTGTTTTTAATGCATATTATATTGAGTTTATGTATTTCTCTATTTGTCATATTTGACTCAACAATCGAAAGATAAAAAGGTAACCGTGAATGAGCTCAGTGCAGATTCAAACCGTGTAAGTCATTTTCTGAAGTCAACGAAGACTAAATCTATCTGCAGTGTTTCATGCATTGGCGCTGACACTCCTTTGAGGATTTCCGGTCTGCCTGTAGAGCTGGGGGAATGGGACGATTTGACACCGCGAACTGGCCTCCGCCGATTGGCCTCCGGTAATTGGCCGCCGGTACAATCGGACGCCGGCCCAATTGGACGCCGACCCAATTCGACGCCGACCCAATTGGCCTCCGGGAGGATTGGACGCCGCATAGTTGAATTAAATGCGCAAAGGAATAGACGTACGTTACGATTTGTTGGAGTAAGTAAGCAAGTCAGTTTAATATGCTTCTATCTTCTCAGTAGTTGTACCTTATACATTTCGCGCTTGACACATTTTTAATATAGATTGAGAATAATTATTATGCCTTATGATGTTTATTAAAAGAAAATAAGTCTTCCCTCGCTAAAACTTAAAGATGTGCATAATCAATTAATTTATTGTCTATACACGGGTACTTATTTATATTTACAACAAATATTAAAAATAATGTTAGATGTTAGAATGAAAATTACATTATATTTCAGCGTTTTGTCGACTTAATATTATAATAAAGCTTAAACATGTATATTATTATGCATAAATGCGTATTTTAAGATAGTATGAAATTAAAAACAAAATATTAAGTAAGTTATCTGCTAAGTATAAATGTTTCAGTAGTTTGATCGATAAACTACTTAGGTACTGGGTGCTGGACGAAATCCCGAAGGCCGAAATTCCGAATGCTGAAATCCCGAAAAATAAAAAAATACAAACATCAATAATTGCGCAATTTTTGCAAGAGAGACAAAAACCCATTTTTTGTGGAAATATAAAAAAATGTAAAATACACACATCAATAATTGCGCAATCGTGCGCGCAATTTTTGTAAGAGAGACAAATCTCAGTTTTGCGGAAAATGGGTTTTCCGATTGCGCAATTTTTTTTCAGGAGAGATCATTTTATAGAACGAATAGATTTTGTGTCTCTTGAAAAAATTGCACAATTCGCGATTGCGCAATTATTGATATTTGTATTTTACATTTTTTTTTATATTTCCACAAAAAATGGGTTTTTGTGTCTCTTGCAAAAATTGCGCAATTATTGATGTTTGTATTATTTTTATTTTTCGGGATTTCGGCCTTCGGGATTCCGGCCATTTGGGATTTCAGCGTTCGGGATTTCGGTATTCGGGATTTCGGCTTTCGGGATTTCGGCTTTCGGGATTTAGGCTTTCGGGATTTCGGCCATTCGGGATTTCAGCATTCGGGATTTCGGCCTATTAAAAATGTGTCAAGTGCGAAATGTATAAGGTACAACTACTGAGAAGATAGAAGCATATTAAACTGACTTGCTTACTTACTCCAACAAATCGTAACGTACGTCTATTCCTTTGCGCATTTAATTCAACTGTGCGGCGTCCAATCCTCCCGGAGGCCAATTGGGTCGGTGTCGAATTGGGTCGGCGTCCAATTGGGCCGGCGTCTGATTGTACCGGCGGCCAATTACCGGAGGCCAATCGGCGGAGGCCAGTTCGCGGTGCCAAATCGTCCTAGACCCAGAGCTGGTGACCAAGTGTAAACACATGGACGTTACAGTAAACTTGGATTCCGCATGGGTATGGCAGAGGCTGCATTCAGCCAACTTGGAGTCACGTGGAGTTTAAGACTGTATTCTGTGAAGACTAAATGTCATTTGTTCATTAAATGACTGATAGATATGGTATTTCAGCAGGCTCTAAAGGTCTCGACTTTTGACATTTGAGAATCGATGTCTCCGCTGAATTGGTACAACCGTGTTACAAATACCCTTGTGGCACAACCTCAAGGATTCCATAATCGTGGCCAACCCTCTTTCACCCCATAGCGTTGCTACAACAGCGATTCACGCACTGCATTATAATATGGTGAGAGGCGCGAAACGTTACGATGAATTAAGGGGAGTGGCGTTACCTTGTTCTTGGCCTATGACCAAATACTAAAATAAAATGTATACAGGAAAAAAATAAGAAAAGTGGATTACATAAGGAGCGTGGCTGTAAGAAGGTACGAAGGTACGATTCTCCAGCGTGGAAAAATATAAAATAAATACGTGCTAAAGAATAATATTATATTATTGTCAATATTTAAATCTGTATCATGTTACGTAAACGAAACACGCATTTAATTAATTGGTAATATCTAAGGAAATTTAGCGGACTTTGTATTTCTTGCGTATTATGGCCTGACCGTCATCAAGTTGTAAACCACAACTGACTTCGCTTTTACATTTTTATTTTATCAATCTGTTCTGTGCGCATATACCTAACCTAAAATAATTCATTAAAATAAAGCTTAAACCATTAACAGTTGCAATAATGGTCTCTTCTTTCTATGCATAATCCATTGTCGGACATTGGTGAAGAGTTCTACTAACTTCTATGATGGGCCGACCACGTATCAAGTATCGGCAAAGTGTTGTACGTTTCGTTGTAGAAAATGGTATGCGGACATACTACGGTCTGATGGCCGACAGAGCTAGTTGCGTGAGATAGTAGTGAAATAGATGTAGGGAAATAGAGTAAAGGACTGGTTAGATTGGAAAAGACTGCTTGAGGTGACTATGATCCAACCGGACTATAGCAGCAGTGAATAAGAAGGCTATACTGTTTGATAAGGTTTACTCGACTACTACAAGTTCGCTTTATTGATTGACAAACTGATAAACAACATAAATTATAAACTAAGATTCTTACTAAACTATTAGCAAGTGCAAATACTTATGTTATAACAACAATTTGGAGTGATCCTGACAGTGCTTAGTAATTAAGGTAATTTAATACTTTAAAATACAAAAGCTGATTGCCAATTAATTAGTAACGCAATTTAGAAAGTGCTTCAGAGAGTATTGTAAGAACAATTGGTTAAATTTGTCATAATTAGATATGTTACCTATAGCATGGTGGTCAATGCATTTTGGCGCGATTTATGAGGGACGCAGGTTTTAATCCTGCCGGGTGTTTTTTTCTAGTGGTTATAACATATGTCTCAGAAGTGTTTTCATATTATGTAGGTATATAATATTCTTATATTACGATGCAAAATAATATTTCTACATTTTCATATTCAACACTACAGTCCTAAAGACGCGCAAGGCGAGTAACCATTTGTTGGCCATTAGATATAATTAGCATGATATTTAAATTTGGTAATTCATTAGTATTATCTGGTCAGCAGTGAATGTGTTTTAAACGCAAAACCATTGTACAATTATTATTATACATTTTTGCCAACATATAAAAACAGCATAATTGCTTTTGATTGTTTTAAATTTAACAAATTTAAATGTCTCTTTTATAAAGCCACTTTGTAGCCAATCCTTACAAAACATCTAAAAAAAGGTTTAAAAAGCCATTGTTATTTATACATTTAAATTGGTGAAAGCCGACCTAATCAACATCTGATTATTTTTGTCACGAGTGTAAATAATTCAAATTGTAAAACACAGTCCTACCGAGGTACTGTAGTGTAACACTTATTACCAACTGTAATATTATGAAAAGCGATATACTTACCTAAAAATTAACAACATTTTATTGATAACCCCTTTAACATAATATAATAAAGCTGTGATATAAAAATAAGTTTTTCAAACTCACCTTTGACTTCAAGAGTGTCACCGTCCACCAGCACGAATTCCCCTTTGGCGTTTCCTTCAACATCCCCCATTGTCGATATCATCACTTCTCCGCTTGCCAGACAATGGGTTGTATGAGGGGTAGAGCAATTCAAAGCCTTCATAGCTGAGCCTTCAATAACCTGCAATGAAAGATAATATTTATTATATATTTTTTAATAATATATTAAGCAAGATTTACAAGTGAATTTATCATCAAATATAACATAAAAATAGAACAAAATATAATATGTAATTATGACCGGACAAAACAGAACAGCCAGGCGAAAAATGAAACATAAATTTTTGTGGAATCTATTTGGGTTAGGTTAGGTTAGGTCATTATTTCGTTGTACCTAGTCACCCAATCATTTTGAACATTATATTGATATGTGATATAACACCCACGGTGGCCGCGCGGCTTAAGCGTTGAACTATAAAGCCGTGGGTCCCAGGTTCGAATCGTGGGTCTGGCAAGTACACATATTGTTTTCCAATTTGTGTATGTTAGGTTGAGCAAGTGGCTGACATCCATTTCTCGTAAAAAACAAAATCTGTCAATACAAACCTCCACTCCGTGGAGACCCATATGGTCCTGTCAGGATCAGACATGGTCTAAAAAAATATTGATTAAGATGAGATATCCTAAGGTTTCCGGCAAAGTCCCATTTATTTGAGGCTTTCTAGCGATTAGGAATGCAGAAATTAGGTATATAATTATTTTGGCGTATTGAAAATCTGTGCTATTAAAAATCTATCAACATAAATAGATAGGACAATTTCAATATTAAATTTATATTTGTCCTGAAAGGTCATATTTATATTTATCGTTGTTCTGTTTTGTCATGTTCTGTTTCATCATGTTCTGTTTTGTTACTGTTCTGCTTAAATTGCATAATCAGTTTTATTCGCTTTATAAATTGATACAATAAATACATTCTGACAGCCATTTATGTCTACAAAGATAAAAACAGACATTATTTAAAAACAAGAGTGCATATTAATTAATGTATGTATAGAATTTAAAATATGTGACACACATTATATATATATATAGTTAACAGCTTATGTTCATTAATTAATTGAGTTAGCATTTACTTGGTAGAATTCCATTTTATAAGAAATGAAAATATAATTAATATTAAATTCTACAGGTTTTTGCCTGTAGAATTTAACCTGTAGAATTTAATATTATTTATATTTTCATTTCTTGTAGCTTATCTTCAAATTGTATATACATGTGGCGATCAATGGTCCCATGAGAACCAAGCAGTGTCAGCAGAATCTATGACATATGAGTCATTGTCAAATTAATATTATTTAATACATGCATTTTCCTTGCAAATATTTTTCACACAATCGTATTACTACTTAGTAAGCATTTTTCATCTCAGCAATGTTTATTATATAAAAAAAAATATTTTCTCACCGAAGCCTGAGATACTCAGTGTAAGCATTTTTCATCACGGTGGGTTCAATAAACAAGATTATAAAGACGGAACAAATCTAACTCCGTATAGTCGCGTCGAAGGCTAAACTATCTCACTCCTCATTGTATTTCAATCGTGTAACTGTCACTCTGGCTCCGGCTATCTTATATCGTGTAATATTGTCTGTATATATATATTTAAACAGTACCTGTCAATCTGTCAAATAAACTCGCCATGTCTGACACCAACTAGAAGTCTTCATACTTCAGTTCACACATCACTCTCCTCATCCACCTCACATACTGCCAACGGGGTGACTTCAACCACGTCACTAAATACATATAGAATTGAGACTTAGTAAAGCTCGATATAGTATAATGTACTACTCCGTCTACACGTGCATGGATTTACTGTTGACAGTAAGTATTTTCGAGGCCATAACAAGAAAATTTACGATTAATAATAAAAAATGAAGAATATTAATTGTTTAACTAATAACTTTTAAAGACTGATATCATAGATATATCTCATTGATTAACTCCATTAATTCCCAATATGTTACCATTGTTCCCAGAATAGACGATTTTACACCTTTTGAGTGTAGTAATTTTATTGTTTATAATTACTAATGGTCTATTATTAGGTTTTGGCGATTTATTAAACGCTTATCGAGTGTATAATTATTGATAAGGTAAGGTCATAATTTGTTTGTTATATATTTTTTTGTTGGATCTTTGACTTAATAGATATGTGATAAGTTTTTACCTACTTTATTGTACTGATTTATTATATACGTTAGAGTTGATAGTGTTCTTTGTCAGTGTGTTTGCCTTTTGGTGAGTGTACACAGTGCCTGAAGATGCCGAAAGGCGAAACCCGAGTCGCAAAAACGACTCAAATGGAATAGTATAAAATTTAAATTCAAATTCCATCAAGCACTTTCGGTCGATAGTATTAATATTAAAAAAGGAAGAGTTGATTAAATTATTAGAATATACTATTATAGAGAGTGACATATGAAGTGTTATATGATAGTAGGTGACCAACTTAGCTTCAACAGGAATAATAAAAAAAATATTATATATTACATGTATGTCTTAGTAGTAAAAAAAAAATTATTAGCTTAGAAGACATGTGGACTTTTCAAATCGTAAGTCGCAAATCCAGAAAATAGCATATGATGATCTCTAATTTCGTAGGATAACCCTTTTGAGATCATGTCAACTAAGATACTCGCATACGTCTTTAACAAAGAGAATATTCCCGTTCGCCAAAGGATTATCCTTAAAGAATCATAAAAACTTGCAAAGGGATCGAACGAAACCTTTTTTCCTTCTTACAAATAAGCATACTTATATTGAACATCAATCAATCAGCATTTTTTTTTATATTTGGCTAGTTTGCCTTTTTTTAACCTTTTTATTATGGAAAAAATTCAAATTTATTTTACTTTATATTTTTTATTAATCGTAATAAAACGCGTATTATTAAAATAATAATGATAAATATAATAATTTAAAGAGTGTATCAATACACGCTGACAGTTTAAAATTTACCGCCATTTTTCTCTGGTGTTAATCAGTCATCTAAAATTTGATACAGCCCCAAAATTACCTAATCCTAAATAAAAATATTTTTGACCAATGAAAATATGACAACATTCAAAGAAAAGTGAGAAACAATAAATTATTTTATTACAACGTTTTATTAGGTCGTATTCTTATTTGTCCGATGGTTGTTTATCCGGTACAAATCTTGCAATCGATTTTATACTAACTTCCCGACTAGCTAGACATTTGAAACTTTTAGAATATATCAGAACACGATGCCAATGCATTTTTTAAATACTTTTAGCTATCTTTAAGTAGAATTGAATTCATTTTCAGTTAATTCTGTTTTGTATGAAAAGTTATTTCGGAAGAAATTCGTAATCCAATCCACTATTATTAGTTGCTAGGGGTCTGGGGTCCTAGCAACTAAATTATATATATATATACGTGCGTTACTATGGAAATCAATATGAGTGTCAAAATGACATTTCAGTATTATTTCTATCAAGTACGAATTTGTTTGATCGTTTAAGCTAGTCAAGTCAAGTTTATATAATTCAACAGAAAATTTAAAAATGTTGTACCTAAAAAGTTCTTTTTATCTTGTAATTATTATCATAATAATAATATATAAAATCTGAATTATAATATAAAGCATCTTAGCAGAGGCATATTATAGAAATCATTCTCAATTCAATATTAATTTTGTGGCAAATGAATTTTATATTATATTTCAACGGTAAATTGTTGTTTTTTATTTCTTTAAAAATTAGTATGATATTTGTACCGTTTTCTTTATCAAATAAATTTTCAATTGCAACGAATTATAATGGGTGTTTTTTTTTTGCTTATGCAAAACTTATGAAAGGGTTAACTGTCAAACTGAGCTCTGATCCTGTGCTGACCTTTTGACATTCATGATGAGTATAGACTGTAAAATCATCACGAGTAAGTCACGCTTAAACAACGCCAAGTATTGATCTTTCGAATATAATTTGTGTTACCAATTTTTTCAATTTCAAGTTATATTTAGCTTAAAATACACCCTTTATAAACTATTTATAAAACATTTTGATTGATTGATTTCATTTATTCATTTATTATATTCATTTTGTACTTTTATTAGTAACTTTTTGGTAAGTTCTGGAAGCTATAAATCATTAAATATTTTGCAAGCACATAATAATAGTAATGTAAACGTAGCAGAACCTATGCTTGAGTTAATCTGTTGTTTTAGGGTGTGCAGGTGAAGCTGCCACCATATGACCCATGAGCATGCCCTGGTTTATGTAGGGGTTTTCCTTCCCGTAGCCAGAATGTACCAGTTTTTTACGCGTGCGTGCTACCTGTGCTCCTGTATGGCTGTGAGATATGGCATATTACTAAGCTTCAAAGCTCCGCCGAATCTTCGGGGTACATTTATACGACCGCGTTACAAATACCCGAGTTCGTGAGCAGATACAACAGCCTTCGGGGATTGAGGTAATCATGAAGAGACTCTTTATGTGGCTGGGACATGCGTTCCGCATGCCGCCAAAGAGTGCGACATTTTGTACCCTTGTGGCGAAGCTTCAAGGGTTCCGTCGTCTTGGCCCACACTCCCTCACCCTGCAACGGTGCTACAAAAGCGATCTACGTGTTACAGGTCTAGCATGGCGGGAGGCACAAGAGTTGGAGATGGAACAAGGGAAGTGGCGCGAATTTTTGCTTGCCCTATACCCAATGCTGGGTCGTGACAAGGTGAAATAAGAAGAGAAGCAGAACATGACATCGCCGCATTTCGTGGCATACGAAACTTCGTGATTAGTACGAGTGTAGCTCTGCCGAACTATTCCAGGTAGCAGATGATAGAGCATGCCCGGCGTACGTTGGGTGATGGCACAATATGAAGAAGATAATTATTGAGTCGGTCAGAACAGAAGTGGCGTAACCCACAAAAATATCTAAGCGGAGTTAACCATAAGAAGAGGTTCCAGAAGGGAATAGGGAAATTCTTCCAATGGTTAACTCCGTTTAGACATTTTTGTAGGTTACGCCACTTCTGCTCTTGGCCCCGATTTCCTAACTATCGACTCGTGTGGCACCAGACGACATGACGTAATTGTGACGTCAGCCAATCCACGCTCGAGGCATGCCGTCCGCGCGCAGTGCTCACCGTAGATAATTATTACGATGAAACACCTATATGTGTATGGTGACAATGAATAGCGCCGCTGTCTGAGTAGCGTGATTTTCTCGAGTGCTATTATCACTCCGGTAGTACGTCACAATGATGTCATATGACGTCATGTCGACCGGGAAGCTTGCACTTGCAAGTTCTAACATAGGGCCCCTGGGGCCTTATGTTAACTTGTGAGTTGAAGTCACCCAGTGACATCATATGACATCATTGTGACGTACTACCAGAGTGAGTCATTAGTCTTCGAGAAATTAACGCTACTCTAATACTGGCGTTATTCATTGTACCCATACATAGGTGTTTCAGCATAATAATATCTATGGTGAGCCGTGTGCATTGGGCGGCTCGCCTCGATGCGTGTATTGAGAATTCGTCGCAATTGCGTCATGTCGTCGGGTGACTTCATGTCACAAGTTACAACATAGGGCTGTTGATCTTGTGAACTGTGGACTTGAAGATCAAAAAAACTAAAGACTCTCTTTTGGTACTTATTGGAATTAAATTGAAGAAAGCAAGCGACAGATGTCATTTAACGTCGAAGGTTAAACCTCAAGCACCTTTCACGTAGTAAAACCTCCCTCTGTAGGTACATACTACATAGAGATGTTTCCATGTTATTTTGATCCTTCCAGACGTCGCGTAAACATGACTCCCAAACGAGCTTATTAAGGTTTGCTGAATCGTCGGGAGTCTTGTGGCGTATCACCAAAGTAGCATAATATAAACGCAGTGACACTCTGAGTGACTCATATTGCATGCCATTATATAAATCACCAGTCACTTTAGGGAATTACTTCGTGTTAGATGCACGGGGATTCGAATCATTTGAGTCAGTTGTTAATTTTCAGGAAGGAGTGAATGAATTTTTAATTTTGTCAATATTCATTAGTAGTTCTAATTTAATAGTTTCGCCTTAATTAACAGAAAATTAAAAGGTAAGATGGTATACATAAACTGTGTAAAACAGTGGTTTCCAATGTAAGGCATGCTAATTTGACTCAATGGACTATTTAGTATGCGTATTCAAGGCCCCCACAAGGAGGAGGCTAGCAGAGCTTTAGCCTGGGGGCCCGGGCTTAAGAGGGGCCCGGCGTGGCGGATCGACCAGCCAAGCGAGATAAACACACATCACAAAATTGCACTCATAGTAAAAAAAAATGTCACCTGCGGTGCTATTTTACCTCAAGCATACTAACATTTCAAAATATGTACTTGTGCGATGCAATTTTTGATTATTGATATTCGACAACTCCATAATTCAAGTGGGTGTATTAAAAAATTACAAAAATCGCTATAAAATACCGTAAATTTTATCTTGAACACTATTTGGGATACACAAGTGTAGATCGTCACACAGCTTTTAAACTTAAAGATAAGTAGGGGGCCCGCCAAGATTCTAGCCTGGGGGCCCGCTTCAAGATGTGGGGGCCATGTGCGTATTAAATACTTAAATTTGTCAGCTGAATAAAATGTGGGCTACTCACAAGAAAGAAGAAGAAAATAATAATAATAAAAACCATTAACAATTTTATACAATAAAATAAAGTTTCAAAAACAAAATGCAAAATACATCATTGAAAATGTATATATCTTCAGGGAGCGCATTTACTAGTCTTACACTCCTCGCTAATGGTGTCTGATAGACTTGAGGAAACAGATCTGACCCTGAAGAGGTCGTGTCTGCGACCATGTAGGTAATTGACAGGCGCATATAAACTTAAATTCTTTAGGGCGCCAGGATTAGAAACCGTCCCTCGTGATAGCATGCAAAAATGTTTCAAGAACAGAAGTGACCTACGAGATTCAAGAGAGTGAAAAATGAGCATGCCGTGTAGAAAGGCAGTCGGAAAGTAATCGTTTGACGAATTATTATTAAAAGGAAAATAGTGTTATATGTCTTAAAATAAAGACATCGAAGAGATTTCTTCTGGTTGCGCTCTAAAGTAAGCTTGTAGGAAACTTCATATGGACTCCAGATATTAGACTCGTATTCAAGAATACTATACACCAACGTTACTTTGTTAAAATCATTTCGCTTAAACACTTTAAAGTGATTATCATGTTAATATCCTGAGTGAACAAAAAACTTAAGGTAGCAAAATTAGCTAAGTTACCACGAAAATTTTTTCATATTATGTCTTATCGTTGTGTGATATTAAAATTTAATATTATTTATTGTTACAAAACTCACACCAAACATTCCCGACCATATACCCCTATAATCATTTATGTTAAAAGGCACATAACCAATTATTTCTGTTACAATTCGACCGCCTCCGCACCAACAGTTAAACTCAATCATAAACTCATTTACAATCAGCAGAAACAAATACAGGGTGACTCATCGCAAGAATGATAATTATAACAATATTAAAACCAAGTGTACGACTGCGTTACCCGGGATCTACTGAAGTGCTCATGAAAACCAGCAGTTCGACCATCATAAGGTTAGTGCCTGGATTACATCCCTGCGTTCACTATTCTCGACAAAACTCTAACTTTCTCAAATACAGTCCACTCAAAAACATCGCCACCAATGTAGGTAGATACTTTGTTTGATTTAATATAAATAAATTAAAATATAGCTTTTGTTTAAATATGTATTGTGCTCTCATTGGGACGATAGCCCCCATCTAGTATCTTAGCATTTTTCGATTGCTTAGTCTTAATTTTTTGAGATAATTTTTATTTTTGCTTTCCTTCAAACACAAGCTTTTCATTAAAGTTATTGAAACCAAAATATTATGTTCAGTGGTTTTCACATAATTTCAAGTACAGCACAAAATTATATATAAGATTATACTACGCCTAAATTTTACGTGTATTATGTAAATCTCCATTTACACATCGATAAAGGCACCTACATTTTAACACATCTATATACTTATATATATTTCCACTACTTATTTCTATTTCGTTCGAGATATTTATTTCACTACAATATTTGAAATGTGTATTTCACAAACATGCAAACAGATATTATTTTTATTTTTATTTCTACAGATATCATCGTCTGCACAAAGATAGGTTATTTTATTTTACCTTATTTTTTACGCTTTGTATTCAAAGTTTCCTCGTTGGATTTTTTTTTAATTTCAGAGAGACAAAAATACATTTTTTCAATAAAAATATTTTTGACTATGAAATTGAAAAGTTCAAATAAATTCATTTTTAAGAGATATTTTTATTTCTTGAATTGACATGTAGGTACGATTACGAACTGAAAATATATTGAGGCATGTTGGGGATGGAAATTTTATCCGCGGTTATCTCCTATTAGTGTGGCAACATGAGAACTTCCTTCAGCCTTCGGCGACCCTTGTAGTCCAGTGCGTAATTGATGGCCAGGAGGTCAATAATAAATACGTTGGAGGTCAATAATTATACCGTTTCAATGAATTGAAAAAGTATTAAGCATAGTTTTTAATTGACTCTACAATACGATGTGGATCTTGACCGCTTCACAAAAAAGTTTCGTAACAGATTTTTAACGAGAAGTGAATGTTAGCCATTTGCTCAATCCATTAATTCCATGCTCTGGGTCTAAGCACATATTTAAAAAAAATAACATTTTTGTTAAACTCACCGCATATCCACATCTTTAATCATTACTTCAAAATTAAATGTAGTTTAGATAGTCGACACTGTAAGAATTAAGTCGGCTGCACACTATTTTTTTTGCACAAGTATACATTCAAAGTGTGTGTAGTTGGCTTTACACGTTCAAAAATTTAAAAAATCGAAAGAGCATTCTACGATACCATGCTTTATAATTTCATTTCAAATGTTTGTCAACAGTCGTCACACATCATTCAAACAGTATTTAAACATTGTTATTTACAACTGTACAAGGTATATTTTTGTATCAGGTAGTGAAAATCTATTTGCGGGAAAAAATAGAGTGATTTTGTGGATTCAGTATTACGTCAATATGGTTCATAGGAAGTTTACCGCAGATGATGGTTTTTAGCATGTGTTTGTTTACTTTATGATTGTTGCAATACATTTTTTTATAAATGGATAAAAATAAAAATGTACTTTTGTAACTTTTTGCTCTAAAATTGAGCAATCCGTAAATTGTTGGCGACTCTCGTGGTGCAGTGGGTAAGGCGCTGGCCTTCATACCAAGAGTTTTGGGTTCGATTCCCGGTGAGGACACAATATTCATGTTTTTGTCAAAGCCTGGGTGTTTGTGATTGTCCAAAATTACTAACAACAACCTTGTACGAAAAAGCAAGGACATGGTTATTAATAATTCTAAAAAAAATCCGTGAATTGTTATTGTTGATGATTGATTAGGAGGTATTAGTAAATAATTTTGTCAATAAATTTTAAATCTATTTACACGGCTAATTGTCAATGGAAGGTTATGTACATAAATTTCAGGTCTATAAAAAATTACATGTTGTTTTTCAATATGTGTTTGAATCTAGAGTATGTACCTAATAGGTTGAACAAGTGACTAACATCCATTTCTCGTTAAAAAAATCTGCTAAGAAACCTCTTCGTTAGGCGATTTAGAACCATAGTAGTAAAATCTCATAGTAATGATATATTATAGAGTGGGCATATTTTTCGGCAAAATAAAGCCGTGTTTTTAGCGTATAACGCACAGTAAAACTACAATTTTATTATTATCAACTTAACTATACCATCGTGTTGCTTCTAAATACGACCACCAAGTTTAAACACAGCATAGTTAATCAATTTATGTTCTATTAAAATAACTAAAAATAATTTCCACTAACAGCTATTTAACACAAAAACAATAAATTTCAGTTTTCTTGACGTTTTCAATTTTTTTTAAATTCAACCCCTAGAAATTATATCTTACTCTAATGCAGGGGTCGGTAAACCGTGGCTCTTTGGGTATTGGCGTGTGGCTCTTTGACAAATTCCCAATTTCCAAGTTTTATTTTTTATCATTGATTTGTACACTTATTATATTATATAATGATATTATCACGAACCTAATTTTTTCTCCAGGATAGTTGATGCAAAAATGTATGATTGTTGTTGTTTGAAATCCACCCATTGCAAAAGTCGACAAATTGACACGAGCACTTTTGAAATACAATTTTATTAGTGGATTTAACAAGCAAAGTGTTATGAAGTTCCAAATATGTAGGTCATGCCACCAAAATTAAGGATTTAGAGAGAGAAAAATGCAATTTAATTTCACAACACAAGTGGTTATTCTGTAAAAATTATATTTATAATTTCAAGAGTAAAAATATATTTACGTTAGTTTTATTCAGGAAATTTTCTTCGCTTAATAAATAAACAATTATAAAATGTAATTAATTCATTAAATTAAACCATATTTATAAAAATATACGTATGGCTCTCGAAAGTTTTTTTAACCATTGTGCCATTCATATTTGGCTCCTTTGGTCCAAGAGTTTGCCGACCTTTTACTCACTCGCACGTATGGTTCATTTTTGTTCAGGCCTTGAGTAGAATCAGTTAAAAAAAGGCTTGATACCTACTTACATTTTTTTTAAATTAATAAGTTAAGAACTAGAGAACCATATATTCTATATAATTTAGTTGTAATTTGATAACTTCACAATAACTTGCTTTATCAAATTCTAGTTTAACATGAGTTACACCTCTCTCTGTAAATTTATAATATAACCGAATAATATGTCAAGCTCCAACATATGTAAAACATTTCATCCAGATGTATTGTGATAAGCTACACGGCTCATCTGATATTGTCTGGTAAGTTATGACCACCAACCACAGCGTCCATCAAGCTGACCACCCCCTACTCCTGACAGGCAACCTTTCACAAAAGCTCTCTCTACTACTGAAGCCTTAGTACACAGATTTTGCACTGACTTAACCATACACCCCTGCCAGTTGTGGGAAATATTTTGAATAACATATTTAAAAAAAAAAAGTGATGCATTATGCTATTGTTATTATTGGCGTCCTTTCACACTTAGTAAAGCTCTGTTGCTTATAATATATCATAATAGTCTTAACAAAAGCTCATCTCTCTATTGAATTATTACTACAGAGCCTTTACTAGCAAATCCGTAAATTGCACTAGAATTTTTATTAGAAGGCTTTTTATTACAAGCCTTTATGCAAATTAATTGAGCCAATTATGGCAGCTCTAATACCTCAGCTTCATCATCATTAAAGGTGAGTGCCTGTATTTAACTTTTCAAAAAAGTTTTTTTCTACGACTTTAATTAATCATATTTAATTTTAAAATTTTAACAATCATATACATTTTTTTAAATGTTTTTTTCAGGATAGAATACATTTTTAAAACTTTGTATGAAAAAGCAATGGCATGGTTTTTTAAAAAAACATATTTTTTTTAAATTATACGATACTTATTATATTATTATAATGCTGACATTTAATTTAAATCAGAGGGTATCAATAGTAACATCACATTATATTTTAATAATATCTTCTTAAGTATTACATACTACTGCAATGCTTGCACTATGATCTCCATAGATTACTAGAATTCGTGATTTCTTGACTTTTTATATTTCTAGATATTCTTGAGTTCTCAAAATCAAGAATATTTCTTTTCTCAAGAATTCTCGAGAAATTTAACAAATTCCATCCACAATAAATGTTAAGACACTTTCTAGCTCTTTCGGTTAAACATATTCAACTGCAAAATTTGACAAGTTTCGTTCAAAATAAGAGCCAAGAGCTTTTTTATCTCTTTCAGTAAAAAATTAAAAAAAATATCTAATATCAAATAATATAAAAAATATAAAATATAAATGTCAAATTTGGGATCACAGAGATTAACAATATAATTTTTTATCGAAAATATTTCACTATAATAATGTCAACATAAATTTTACTAATGGTTTTATAAATGAGTTTAAAAATTAATAAATCTAAAAAATCCTGACACCACTGCACATGGATGTACTGAAAAATGACTATATTCTAAAACATTAGATCGATAGGTTTAAAAGAATACTATTTTATGTAATAGAAATACTTTATGCAGTCATCAAATGTTTAAAATAAATATAAAGGATAATAAGGCTTCAAAATTATGTAAATAGAGTATCTACAACGTTTAAGAAATGTCCAGAATCATGATTTGAAAATGACATAAAAGCTCCATATTGACGTACGCTGAGCATGTGGGCCATTAATATATTAAAATAATTGTTTTCCAGCTATCTAGACAAGATAGCTCCGATATAAGAAGAATATTTATACGTAGTACCAACTTGCTTGTATTCTTACAACAAAGCTCTCTCACTGACTTTACTATAATATACAAGATCCCTGTTTCAGTTATGGTAAATATTTTGATCAACTTCTTTTGAAGTTGTTTTCATATAAATGCAAATGTCTGAAAGTATAACGCAGCACGGAGTCTGCGAAAATTATCGTTGGTGGAATGGAAGTGAAAAACTATTTTTAACAAGAAAACTATTGTGAGCTACTAAGGTTTGTTTCGCTTACAATATTTACTGGTTAATAATAAAAATGAACTAGTATATCAACTAAGAAACGACAATAATCATAGTTATTTTTCTCATATTGTTGGTTAACATCAATAACATAAATGTTATTACACATAACATTTTTATAACATGTAAAAAGTTGTTTAGTTGTGTTCTAAAGCCTAACTGTTCAACTGTAACAAAAATTAAATTCATTTCAATAAAAAAAAAACAATCCTAGACTTATTACGAACAAAAATATTTATCCTAATTTTACTAAGTGACAAGAGTTATTATACTTTTTATCACTTTACATTGTACTTTAACAACATATTTTATAAAAAAAAACAATAACGCATTTCATGTGTAGTATTTATATCACTGAGCATTACAAGTGTGACAAACTTCAATATTCATGTTTTGTTTTCAAACAAATTGGAGTGTGGCGGAAGCGATAGTCATCAGTTTTCTCAATCATAACTTAGATCAACAGTGTATATTATGATTTATTTAATTACGACAATGACTCTTGTAATGTAATAATTTCATTTGTATAAATAGCGAGGACGATTCATAACTCACCACTCCACTCGAGTCCAGTCACTCGATTCAGTCACTTGCCCACAGTTTCTTGCTCTTGAAACTCGTTATTCGACATTCTTCTCTCGAGCAAAGACTCCCGGGATCGTTATACGATTATTATCACCACCGGATCGCGGCTCGGTCTGAGCACGAACTCACCGCTATTACTCTGCACCGTTAATCTTTACTCTGACCATTGTAACTCTCTGTACTCTTCATCAAGACAATAAGTATCTACACCGCCGCTGCTTTTATCACCTCATCACCTGCTCCCTCATCGATCCCCAAACTTTTGATCCTTTTTTTTTAATAAATTTACTCATATTTTATTATTTTAAATACAATAGTGCAGAATATAACGCATTGGTAGATGTATATAATAATATGACCAAATATCCGTAGCTTTGTCTTACTGCTATTTTTAGCATTCTTACATACTGTAATTTAAGTATTTATTTGACTACGTAGTTATTTCGCCACCCACGATGGCTGAGCGGTAACGTGTCGGCTAAATAATGTCATGTCTCTCCAAATCCTGGGCTTGTGGCTGGCCACATATTATTTTTACATGAATGTTTCGACGCAGAGTGTGGACCTTATAAGTCTTACATATAGCTTTCTCGTGGAAATCCATATTGTGATCCTCTGGTGAAGAAATGTAAACTATATTAATTTATGCGAAACTACTTTTGCTACTATTAATCTGTGTATCTCAGATAACTGTATAATAAATCGAAATCATAAGATTTTTTTTTTTAAATTAATAACTAACCTGCTTTAATTGATGTTTACAATTTGGAAGCAAATAACTGTGTTGAATCAAATTAATTCAGACATCACATCGAAAATAAATAAGAAATGTATAATATAACTTTGATTTTTTTCTTACATTATGGGCGAGATTACGTCATATAGCACTGTCAGTACACATTGGTTGAACACTTTATACTGTAGTCATAATAAAAGGTCACTTAAAAAAAACTATTTGTGACGCTAAAAAACAAACGTAGCCATCTCCATCACAAGTGAAACTGAGTAAATCAACTTTTTTGTTTTTGTGGTTAATTTGAACCCGTAAGTTAATAATTTCCTAATTTATGATTATATTTTATTTAAAAGATACGATTTAAACAATGCTCAATAATCGCAAATCTTTAACAAACAAGATATTTACGATTTTATGTTGGAGATGGCTATGTTTGTTTTGTATCATCTGGATTTGACCAGGTTTGAAATAAATACTATTGGAGATGGACAGTTTTGTTTTGTATTCGATTGGTTTGTTTTGTATTCTAACAAACAGGGTTGTGTTAAAATGGGTGCCGGACGAAATCCCGAATGCTGAAATCCCGAATGCCGACATCCCGAAAGCCGAAATCCCGAAAGCCAAAATCCCGAATGGCCGGAATCCCGAAGGCCAAAATCCCGAAAAATAAAATATAAACAGTATTAATTTTCAACCAGCGGTTCCCCAATAGGCGGCGCTTTTTCTTGGGTGTGTAATTTAACAAGATAATTAAAATAGTTATATAAAAACTGTTATTATTTATGGAATGAAGCAACAAAATAATTTTCAACCAGCGGCACCCCAAAAGGCGGCGCTTTTTCTCGATTGTATAATTTATCTAGATAATTAAAAAAGTAGTATGAAAAACTATTATTTATTATGGAATGAAGCAAAAAAATAATTTTCAACCAGCGGTACCCCAATAGGCGGCGCTTTTTCTTAAATGTGTAATTTAACAAGATAATTAAAATAGTTATAATAAAAACTATTCATAATTATGGAATCAAGCAGCAAAATAATTTTCAACCAGCGGCACCCCAAAAGGCGGCGCTTTTTCTCGATTGTATAATTTATCTTGATAATTAAAATAGTGGTATTAAAAACTATTATTAATTATGGAATGAAGCAAAAAAATAATTTTCAACCAGCGGTACCCCAATAGGCGGCGCTTTTTCTTGAATGTGTAATTTAACAAGATAATTAAAATAGTTATAAAAAAACTATTCATGATTATGGAATCAAGCAACAAAATAATTTTCACCCAGCGGCACCCCAAAAGGGGACGCTTTTTCTCGATTGTATAATTTAACAAGATAATCAAAATAGTTATATAAAAACTATTATTAATTATGAAATAATGCAAAAAAATAATTTTCAACCAGCGGTACCCCAATAGGCGGCTCTTTTTCTAGAGTGTGTAATTTAACAAGATAATTATTTTCTTACTTCATTCCATAATTAATAATTGTTCTTATATAACTATTTTAATTATCTTGTTTAATTATACAATCGATGAAAAGCGCCGCCTATTGGGGTGCAGCTGGTTGAAAATTATTTTGTTGCTTCATTTCATAATTAATAACAGTTTTTATATAACTATTTTAATTATCTTGTTAAATTACTTACTCAAGAAAAAGCGCCGCCTATTGGGTTACCGCTGGTTGAAAATTATTTTCTTGCTTCATTTCATAATTAATAATAGTTTTAAATACTACTATTTTAATTATCTAGTTAAAATATACAATCGAGGAAAAGCGCCGCCTATTGGGGTGCCGCTGGTTGAAAATTATTACTGTTTATATTTTTCGGGATTTCGGCCTTCGGGATTTCGTCCGGCACCCGAAAAAAACAACAATATAAATGTATAACTTATTTCATATTTACAACTAACACTTAATAATTTGAAAATTATAATTGGGTTTATGAATTTATTTTTAGTTTTATGATATTAGAATTAAATAGGTAACTAAGCAAACATAACAATATTTTTGAATAAAAATATACATAAAAATATAGATGACTGAACCAGTTTACACGATATTATGCAGCTTTAAAACTGAACTTAAAATATGAACAGCCAAGGCACAGCCCTGAGGTTCTAAGATGCTAACTGTCGTAAAACGTTTGAAAATCAAAATTTACTTACCGTTTTTCAGTCTTCTTTGAACGTTTAATGGTATAATTTGATCTGGTAAACTTTCGTGCATTCTCTGGAGACACTATTTCAAACTTTATTTGGATTATTTTCCATTCTTTGACAATTATTTCGCTTAAAAACTTGAAGAGCACATCTTATATACAGAGAAAACTTTTTGCTGATGGGAGCCATATTGATAAAATGCCACGACATGATTGGCCATTCTGAAGAAGTGCTACGTCGTGATTGGCTAAGACGAATGTGACCACGTTTGATATAAAAAGTCAATGGAGATGACTAAGTTTGAAAAAATCACAACTTTTATTTTGATTTTTTAAGCAGAAAATAAGGAGATAGACATGTCTGAAGTGAATAGTATTATATAAAACAACACAAGCAGTCATACCAACCAAAAATCTTAAAAAAGTCAGTGACTGGAGATGGCCACGTTTGTTTTTTAACGTCACATTTAACTGTCCAATTGCGTTTCATGTCACTTTAGTTATGTGTGCAATCTCATATTATATACCAAGCATAGCATGCCTTCGAAAGGAGCGTATTGCATATAATGGGAAAAAAACAACAAAATCAACCAATGAATAGGGAAGACATCGTCGGAGTTTTGTAAAAAGGGCGAATTAACCAAAATGCTATTTTACAGGAGGAGGATTTTTAACTTTTGATATTTATTTGTTAATTACCTGTGGATGATTATAAATATCTAATAAGTTTATAATAAAGCTTAGAAAGAATGCTGTCATTATAATAGGCATTATTAATAATATTTTAAAAGGCCTAATATGTCACATTCGCTTTTTATTCGTAATACTAAATGGATATTCGCCCTTACGATTATCATTTAAGTACTTACCTGTGGAGATAAAAATTCGCCGTTTTTACACAACAAAGCTAGTGGGGTACATATTGTATTTTCATTAAAATCTCGATTTCCCCAAAATGGTTGATTCGCCCTTTTTACAAAACACAGACGACATGTAAAGTAAGTTATACAGTGGTGAACACATAGCACAAATTGACCAAAGAACCATCCTAACATTAGCTGGATAAATTTGATGGATATACTTAGAAGCGAAGAACTAAGAAGCGATAACAGTAGAAACTAGGTAGAGAGGCATTCATTCAGCAGTGAAATGACCCTAACTAACTACGAGTATTATAATATGATGACATGACACCTTTCATAATATTATGATTTACTTATTATATAGAACAAAATAATCTTTATTATGATGATTTTACTTCATTGATTACAAAATCATTAAAGAATGGTGTACTTAAATAGGTCGCTCTAATTACAGTTTGCTGTAAAATAATTAAAATGTACAGTGATAATCTATGCGCGCATGTTTCTGCTTTCTATCACTGTCTCAGGGCATAATTAATCAACACGACGCAGTATTAATACAAGGAGCCTCTCAGCTTGAAGGCAGCGCCATGGAATTTCCGCAACCCGTCGACGAGTAATTAATGTACTGAAGTGAGATGCGTTTTGCACATCCGGTTTTATTTATCGCTTCCGTTTTGTTAGCCATCTTTGGAGGTGGAAGCAGGAAGTGGCGGGGGTTTTTATTTAGCAGGAAATCACTGAAAGAGACGCCACTTTATGGGGAAATTTTTTATGAAAATAATGAATCGCTTATTCACAATAAGACAAACTCACCTAACCCAACACACCCTAATTACCAATGTACACTTATTTGAGGCGTTTACATATATATTTCATAATAAAGCAGAGATAAGGATGTGCACAGAGATAGCGAAATCTATAAATGAGATGACACGTCTTACTACTCTATGGAAGGATCCAGGAATTTCAATTACCACAAAAATGATACTTCTGAAAACATTAGTGTTCTCCATATTTTTATACGGTGCCGACTCATTGACCCTAAAGGCAATGTGGTGGTAGGCAATTTATTGATATCGTGATTGAGACTGCAGATAAAGGAACGGTTCTCAACAATATGTCTGAGACGCATTCTACAGTTTTTTGGACATACTCTTCGGCGTAGACCGAATAAACTAGAGAGTGTGATGATTTAGGGTAGCCGGTTGAAGGAGCTGATTGGAAGCATTCACCCTGCCTTGAAAGAAGCAGAAGGTCGAGAGGGGTGGAAAGTCTTGGCCGCTCAACAGATGAAAAAAATCTTTTTGATTTGAATCATTTTTGCAACCCCAGGTGTATATCGCACAGTTATCCCATCGTCCATAGACCAATTCGAGTGCTTAAAGTCAGACAACGTTATCTACAAAAAAGTGTTTTTTTTTTTTTTTTGAGATAACGTTATTTTACATTTACGGCTACATGATAGTCAAACAACGTTATGTCAATCTTTTCTAATTTCTTATTAAATCGTCAGTAAAGTTTAACGCTAACTACATAAGTTACCCTTGTTTTCATATTTTTTTAAAACTATCCCTATAAATTTTAACATCATCATAAGCAAGATAAATGTATAATACACAATAAATTATAAAATATTAACATTAGGTTTTAAATAAACATTTCTCTTGTTGAGTTACAAGAATCTAAAATAACGATTTTTGGCTCTCCTGTAAAGTTGCACTTTTGTAGATAGTGTTGTTTGACACTAAGCCCTCGAATTAATCTATATGAGATATTTCAATATTAAGGATAAGTTAATGAGTGTGAGTAATGAGTATGAGTATTACTTTTCAAATAAAGCCAACTTACATGGTTTGTGAATCGCATCAAATAAAACTGTTCAAGTATATGTTTCATTTAGTACTAATATACTAATGGTTTTATAAATGCGTTTAAAAATTAATATATCTAAAAAATCTTAACACCACTTCACATGGATATACTGAAATATGACTATAGTCTAGAACATTAGATCGAGAGGTTTAAAAGAATACTTTGTATTAATAAAAAAATGCAGTCATCAAATGTTTAAAATAAATATAAAGTAAAATAAGGCATCAAAATTATATAAAAAGATTATCTACAATGTTTAAGGAATGTCCAGGTTTATGCTCTGAAAATACCATAAAATCTCCATTTTGACCTAAGTGGCGCACGTGGTTCGATGATTTGTTAATTTTACGTTGTCTAAATTCATGCTGACCTGGCATAAGGTTATTGATAGTGATAGGTATGGGTTTACGTAGGGTGTTGATTTATACTTTTCATTTATTAAAAACACTGATTCAGGGACATTAAGTATTGAGTAAGTATATTTCGCTTGACAAGTAACAATTAATTATTAACAACATTTGTAAACGCACGCTTTGGCGCGAAAAAGGTAGCAAATTGTATTTTTAGAGGCGACGTTCAAGGCCCAGGGTATGTTACCGACTGCTTGTACCTACTCTCGATCCTTCGTCCGCCCAGAAACAGATAACGGTAACTTTCTTTTTGTTTGTTTCGCTGTGCATCCTGGTCTAGCCTTGGCTCATTTACAGTTACAATAATATTATCATTATATTCCCAACTCTGTCGATTAGAGGATTTTTGATAGGGGATTTAGGCATTATGATATTTGGTATCAATAGCTATATAAATGTAAAAAAAAAAATATGAGGAAAATTGGTTTATTTTTCGAAATAGTGTACCAACTTCGAACATTTTATTATTCGATATTTAAAAAAAGAAACAAAAACGCGCGCCTGTCAACTCTTATATACCATTACTTACGCACGGATTAAGTCAGGTAACAACTTCAACTCGTATAATTATTATATAATAATATAGTGTATTGTATTGCTTATGCATAATATCATATTATGGATAATATTAATCAGTGAACGTATCTCTTGACCTGCATTCCAGATCTCAATGATGCGATAAGACCTATTACATCACCTGGGAGAGCTTTAGTGTAATCTAACCAAAGGCACAGCGATCCCTCACGAAACCGGTGCTGCGCTTAACCAACAAGGGGCTGATCTGTGACGGCCGTTATACACGGTTAATGCGACAAAATCATTTCAATTATGCACCCACCCAAATAACACTCAAGATAATGGAATTCCTGTACATCAACAGGATTAGGCTAGTATTGCAGTGATTTTGATTGACCCGATAGCATGCTAATTGCATTTCACGTTTCATTACTATCGTACACCTATTAATTAACAATATACAGTATTAATAATTGAAGCACCTGGACAATTAACTTCGCGAATAAATTTACGACTTTATTATATAAAAAACACTGTGACGTACTTCAGTAATAATTCTCAACATATTATATTTGATGAAACTCTAGAAACTATTTCTAAGATACCACACGTCATAATATATTTATATAGTATAATATATCCAGGGGTCAATTGCAAAATATCATCATTCGTCACATAACAACCGGAGTGAGTCCTGGCTTCCTCAAGTGGTCTACCCCCGATCGGTCTATCATCCTCCAATTCGGGATAACAATTGCTTGTGCATCCTGAGCAGCGTTGCCAGATAATTATTTTACGAAATCGGCATTTTTACCATGTGTAATAAAAAAAAACCGGGATTTAGGAGAACAATGTGAGACAACCTAAAAATCGCATAGTTTAATATTTTTAATGTTTATTTCTATAATATCAATATAAATGACATAACACAAACTAAAAAACTCTTTAACTGTCAAAATAAAATTATTGAACAATATTTATTCTCGACACTCGCCTATTTGTACTTGTCTGAAAATTTTACTTCCTGCAGCGCATCTATTCTATACACAAGACTACTATTGGCAGCTATCGAGGGTAGTTTTTCATATGTTTGTATCGAAGTATTATAATTGTTACAACAAGTTAGCCGTCTAAATAGTCAAAACTGTCTATCTTGCTCTAAAATTTAGCACACCCAAGAGAGGTACTGTTAAAACAGAGCACTTATTGTAACAATTACATTTAATTTATTGTAATTGTTATAATAAGTGCTAAAACTTCGATACAAAACTACCCTCGATAGCTGCTGATAGCGGCTGAATACAGTCTTGTATATAAAATAGATGCTGAAGAGTTTCTTTCTGCTGCTTAATGTGTTGGTAAATTTCACCACTCTAGTATATCATGTTATTCAGATTTTATCAACTAAATAAAACATTAAATTTTTACATCTCACCATTTTAAATTCATCTGAGAAAATACCTGTTCGGTATAAAATAGCAATTAGACGTTGGTATGCTTTAAATTTTTAGGAGTCACGATTGTACTCGGTCAAAACCAAATGCCGCCTGTTCGACGCTTGCATTCTGACGGTGCTACTTTACGGTAGCAAATCATGGTACCTTACGAAGGCTCAGAGCAACCGTATACTGAGCTTCGAAATCATATGTTTGCGACGAATACTGGGGGTGCGGTGGTATGACTTTAGGGGTAATGCGAAGATAAGAGAACGCACCAAGCAACCTCTCATCACGCTGAAAGTGAAGAGGCGACATTGGACCTGGCTCGGCCACGTGCTGCGGATGCCAGAAGAGAACCTTAACCTGGCTTGCCTATTCTTCAAGCCGACTGGATTCTGGCGTCTGGAAGGCTGCTAAATAGAATCTACAGAGTGTATACGGCGGAGCTACGGGATGCTGGTTTGATCTGGAATGAAACAAAATGACTGGAAAGCGACAAGGATTCTTGGAGGCGCTGCGTGGTGTCCATATGCTCCAGTTAAGGGGCGGATATGGCCAAAGAAAGAAGAAATAAGATGCTTTAAATAAATGAAAATATCTTGATAATATTTTATGCATCACGCAACCACCGCGTTCTTTTGTTTTAATCTAAATGTCTTATTTGTTGAATAATCGTGAATTTAGCTGTTTTTTTTTGCTTAAAAAACGGGACGTCCCGCAGAAATCGGGACGTCTTGCAACGTTGATCCTGAGCCAAGAAACATAGCCACCGCAATTTAGTTCTCTTAATTTATTATCTTCCAGCCAGAAGGCTTCGTATCATAAACTTTTCGGACTGATGGTGATCATTGAACATGACTAGCGCATTTTAGTTGAATAATTTTGATAGTTTGGATCATACATAATTTTAAAACACCTCAAAGAAATATACAGCGACTAAAAAAATCTTTTTGCGACGCCTAAAGGGATTCAAAACCGCGCTCCAGGTATTCGTAGTTTTTTAGTTATGACGAAACAAACGGTTGTAGTGTTGAAGACTACACGAAGACAATATGATAACCGTAAAATTCTCCATTTTTTTTAAAATGAAAACTAGATAGACTCGAAGGGGCGCTGAGCGAGAGAAAGCGATACTAAACTATTGGTGTGAATGTAGTCCACGATATTATAAGCCCAGTGACGTCCCTAGACAAAATGCCGTCCCTGGAAACCGCCAAAATACCGCCCCATTTTTGTATACAGTATTTTTTATCATCCGTGCATGTGTCGCTTCATATGAATATATGTCGGTTATCAAGGACGTCGAAGGGCAACGGAAGTAAACTAGACATCGCAAACTCGACAAAAAATTACAGTTTTGTCAAACCTTTTATGTCAATTAATACACTTTGTTTCCAACCAGTGAGCTGAATTTTTTTAATGGAAAGATATTTTCGTTATTAATAAGTTTAGGTTGCTATTTCTATATTATATACCAAACGATTCTCATCGATTTGCCGCCCTTCGTGAAACTGCCTACCCCCACGGGAAGTCACTGTATAAACCATGATATTAATAAAATTTAGCCAGCCTAATTACAGCGCATAAGAATAAATCACACTTGAACATATTCAAAGTTAAATTGTTTCATTTTGAAAGAGGTTTATTTATTAAGTAGTTTTTGAACAAACGGAAACGGAAAGACACACGATTCGATTTAATCAAGTGGGTAGAATATAAAGTATAGCATTGAGAGATAAAATTTACCAATGTTGCAAGTATTAATAATCGAATTACCATTATTCACAATATTTGAGTCACAGCAATAAATGAATACATCACAAATATATTGTTTGCATATGTGGAGGGCTCGTTTATGTTATTCAATATAATAATAATATATTATTATAATACATAATGTATCAAAATAATATATACCGTATTTGCTTCAGCGAATCTGTTGCGAACATTTTCCGCATTCAGGATATATATGTATACGTTTTGTATGGATAAATATCTACGAGCAAATTGTATGTTTTTGTTTGAATACGTATCATACGCTATACGGGCATGAAAGCCTTTTCTACGGTTAACGTAAACGCAACGGCGTATATATATATATATATATATATATATATATATATATTCAAATATATTTCATATAAACAAAGAGGCTTAGCGTCTGGTTATAATTGGTTTATAAATTACGTGGTTATAATTTGCGAAACTGCGATTTGTATGCGAAGGTAATACGAATTAATATCATTTAAATTATACCAAATGTCAAAGGCGTTTCCGAAATATTGAATATGTATTCCTCTGACATCGTTAACCGTATTCTGTTATAATAATTATTATGAATGTAATAATATTAAATAACTCACAGATCAAAATAGTAGTAAACTAGTTGGTGGCGCTTTTAGCAGTAGACTGTAATTTGAAGATGCTGGTGGATTACGGATGGAAGGAGGTTTTCACAGGATGCTAGACACTGACCTTTTATGTTGAGAGGGCTGGCGCGCGTTGGAGCCGGTTCGGTGTTTACGCACCCAAACACTGGCAAACGGACGGTTCGGAATGTCACTCTCACGGTTTTGGGATGAATGATGATGAAAAGTTCAGGATAGATGATATACACGATGTTCGATCAAATCGTATCAGATTTAGCGGAACGAAGGTCAAACATATACGTTCTGAGTCGCTCAATAGTTAACGCGGCCTTGTTTGTATCGTATCAGATAGAGCGCGATAGCTTCAACAAGCCTAGGTGCGTCGGCTGTCTTGAAGTAACTTGAGCTAATTGAATGTTATTCGCAATGACGCTCGTCTCATAACTAGTAATTGCTGGTTGCCTGGTCTTGTGACAATAATAAATAAGGATGTGAGGTAGGTGGGGAAACAAGGAATAACGGCCACCATATTTAAATAAACCACTAGTGTTGGAGAATAATGAGTGAGGGCGTCACATCTGACGTTTGAAATAGCATTCAAATACTTATTATACTGTGATTAGCTTAGTTCTAAATTCGAACATCGGTTAATTTATGATGGTATATATATATAGTTAATTTAATTGCAATTAGATAAATCGCACATAACTTAGTTGGTAAAGCACATGTGCGCAAATCCAGGAGCGTTGTGTTTTATCAAAAATATTTTTTCTAGCAGTTATAAATGTTTTTCTGAGGTGTTTTCAAATAAAGTATAAAATAGATTATTATAAACATAATTAAATAATACCTATATCGTTATCAATAATTTATTTGAACATTAGTCAATGAAATAAAAAAAAATATTCAAAAAATAATGCATAAGATTTGAGATTGTACCATTCCTTTATTAAAGATAAATTGAGTAGGTTAAAAGCAAAAATACTTCACTCCATTTTTTAAATTCATAACAGTCACTCTCTGAAATCTTCAAATTAGATTTAATTACAAAGTTATTTTTAATTTAATTAATTATAAAAGTAGCTCACTATTATTATACTCTGTTCATATAATATTTATATCATTATTTTTATTCACGTATCTCAATGTATAAAATAAATGATGACATCGTATAGAATTGTATAGAAGCACTTTTACTTTTTACCACGTTTTTATTAGCTCGTATTCTTGTTTGTCGTTTGTCCAAGATTTTTAACTAACTTCCAGACTAGCTAGACATTTGAAACTTTTAGAATATATCAGAACACGACGACAATGCATTCTATTAATACTTTTGGCCATCTTTAAGCAGATTTGAATTCATTTTCAGTTAATTCTGTTTTGTATGTTTCGGAAAAAAATCGTTGAATGTAATATTTACTACTCACTATTATTGGTTGCTAAGTGGTTCCTAGCAACTAAATTATTAATATGTACGTGCGTTACTATAGAAATCAATATAAAATGTCAAAATGACATTTCTGTATTCTATATTTATTCAGTATTTCTATTAAGTACAAAAAAAGTCTTTATTAATACATAGAATTTTATTTATTACTTACTCATTTGAGAATTATTCGTCGAACAAAAAAATAGTTTAATAAATATTAGTAAGTGCAAGTACGTTGTAACAAAAATTTGGAGAAACCCCGTCGTCATTTACTATTTAATGTTATTGATACAATTGAAGATTTAAAAACCGATTGCAAAAAAAATTATGCCCTTTAAAAATTAAAAAAAAATACTAGTTAAATTTATAGTGATTAGATAGAACGCGGGTTTTCAAATTATTTACGTTCAATTAGTTACATACTAGTCCAATAAAATTAAGCTTTCCCACTCCACACATTAGCTTGTTAGATTGGAAAATTTTTAGATATAGCTAGCTATGCTTGTTAAAAAAGTTTTAATGCCTTTTTGATATTTTTTTTAGATAAAACAATTATAGTAAATAATGATCCTGAAACCTTATTAAACGTATTAATGTTGCCAAAATACGCATTTCTCTTTAACCTTCTAGATTATTGTCAATATCGTATGTTAACCCAAGGTGGCATCACCGGAACCGATTGAATTTTTTCGCTTCGTAAAGGGAAGGTTCAACCGTTTTGAGATGGTGGATCACAATATTACATATAAATACAATTTAAAAGTACGTAATATTGTAATACACTTACCATCTCGACTGTAGAAAGGAATAATTACAAGATAAAAAGAACTTTTTATATACAACGTTTTTAAATATTCTGTTGAACTATTATGCTCAATATGCTTAAACTTGTACTTGATATGAAGTAAATAATAAACATAAAAACAAGCAAATATAGAATACTGAAATGTCATTTTGACATTTCATTTTGATTCCTATAGTAACGCACAAATATATTAATAATTTAGTTGCTAGGACCACCCCCTTAGCAACCAATAATAGTCTTTTACTTTTTACGGATTTTTCTGAAATAACTTTCCATACAAAACAGAATTAACTGAAAATGAATTCAATTCGGCTTGAAGATGGCTAAAAGAATGCATTGGCGTCGTGTTCTGAATTATTCTAAAAGTTTCAAATGTTTAGCTAGTCGGGAAGTTAGTTAAAAATCGATTGAAAGATTTGTACTGGACAAATAACCACCGGACAAACAAGAATACGAGCTAATAAAAACGTTGTAAAAAGGACATAAACCAGACAAATCATATTTTACAAGAGACAAAAAACGTTTTTGTCAAAGTTAAAATACAAAATAGACATAACCTTGAAGTGCATGATAATTCATAATTAAGTTTTTACGTAAATAAATTTATCTAAATTTAGATATTAAATCGGCATTTTGCAGTTTACATCCATTGGAGACAACGTGTGTTTAGTAATGTACGTTATTATCCAATAAAACCTATTTTGAAAAAACTGAGGGTTACGTCCTTTTTCTTTCTAAGGTCATTTTAATATTATATTTAAAATATTTTTTTTCTATAAATAACAAAATAACTAAGAAAACTAATCACTTTCACTTTTATACTTCTAGTAAATACCTCGGTTAAAAATCCTTGTGCATGCCTCTATAACGTGACTCAGCATTAACGTGAAAATAGTATTTTTTATCACAACTATTCCCCACAATATTAGGTCCTTCAGAACCCATAATCGAACCCTGACATTATCCCCTCATATTCATTGTCTTAATCACCCTTCACCCCACTACGTGGTTTCGATTCCCAGTAAAGCCTTATAGGGTTGAACCCCGAATCCGGTAAACCTAAACCGTCAATGGGGTCGAAGTCAGTACCCCGAATTGAAACCTCGGACAATTTATCTTGTGAAACACAATTAATATATTATTATTTTCATAGGCTATATGAAGATTGTTAACGGTTTGAGATTTGGCTGAAACTGTTTATTGATTAAAAACATTCTAGGAAAACGTATTATTAAATAATGTTATCCATTTTTTATCAAACATCAGTAAAGTTTTGATTATATGTGTCGCTACATTTCAAAATCAGCCAAGTCCACCTTTAGGTATTTTTGACTTTTTTGTGAATTCCTCAAGAACTACTGTTTTTTAACATTTCTGCACTATCAAAATGTGGAATTTATTAATTTTAAATATTCTTTACTCGAAATAATATAAACTTTCACCCTTGTGACTGTGTATTTGAGAAAACAAAAAGCTGTTTTTCTCCTATTCATCTATTATAGACTTGGTTAATTTTGAAATCTAGCGACACATATATTAGTGAATTGAGATTATATATAAATAATAGTTTGTAGATGTTCTGAACAATCTTTTTTTGACATTGAGTTCCAACGCCGCCAATGATGTAAGAATGATAATTAAATTAATAATTTATTAACTATTTCTTTTATTCAACGAATAATTCACAAGATTTAAGAATGTATCATTCTTATTATTCAAAATACATAATTGTAAAAAACACTTTCTGAGAGAATATATTATAACCAATTGAAAAAATCTTTTTTTGAAAAAAGTAAGCGACCCTAGCGGGTAATCGAACTCTGTATCTCCCGGGTTTACGCCACATCCGTGCATTACCACTATGCTACGTAGTGACATACTTTAATAATTTATTCTTCACTACATTTTCAATGTTCACTAAATATAATATTCACTATTATTGCTTATTATTATTACTGTTTGTTTTCTACCAATATCTTCTTCTTCTATCCTCTCAATGGGCACTCCTTGAAAAGGCGGAGGGACCAAGTGACAGTTATATCTCTTTACCAGGAGGACAGGCATACAAATCGTTGTAACTTAAAAATAAAAATTGTGACTGCTCAATCGATATTGTTTCCGCAGTAAGACTTTACATGGCTGACCCGAATGACGTCGTGCCCGAATCAGACTGAAAACAAATCAAGTAGAAATACAATGGGGAAAATAAAGATGGGTTATGATTGTAAAAAGTGAAAGAACAATGAAGCTTCAAGTTACGGGTCACCTTTAGCATATACTGAATGAAGAACAATTTCGGAGAAGAGAGATAAATAATTACTGTTTTTAGTTAACTCGATACTGGATAAAACACAAATTGTTTAGAAGCAGCACACTGATGTCTTCACCTTGTAACGTAGTGAGTAGCTGATATTATTGTTCGTTTGTTGATATTTCATGTCATGTTGTGAACGTCTTAAACTTATAATTTGTAATGTCCACAATATGTTAAAAATAAATAAATTGAAAATGTGGTTTTATATTTTCATCCCTCTTCTCAGTCGTTTCTTCATGGTTCAGAATCGTGATTACTTATCAGAAATACACTGAAATGAAAGTGATTAAAATAGTTGAATATAGTGAAAGTTGACGTATATGAAAATAAAACTATTGCATGTAGGTATAACCATAATAATATACTTCTTGGATCAAATTATTACTGATCTAAAGTGTGCTTGAAGGTTGATTATTACATTACCGTTGAAAAATATTCTGTTTAAGGCTATACCTCAGTTGAGGCATGGTCTAAAAAGATCGTGGCTAGGCGATGCGCGAATTGCTGGTCACGGGTGCAAATGACGCATTTCGACCGAAATATAATTTGTCATATAAATCCAACATGCGTCTATTTAATGTTCTGTTTATTATTTTATTAGTAACAATAATAATATATTCATTGAAATGTTTTCTTTTTAAAGTAAATTGGTAACGTTTTTAGTCATCTTTACACGATTTAAGAATTAATACCCCCGTTGCCATCACAAAACAAATTGATGTATTGACACCTCGACGTTCGCTCTCAAACTGCCAGTGAGTCCAAAATTTCGTCGCGCCTATGCTTGAAAATTATTTTCCGTTTCACTGAAGTATCGCCTTAATGAATCAAGCAATTGTGAATTAAAGCATTGGTTACAATAATACTTATAAACAGTATCACTAAAAAAGCTTCACGTTGAACTTTTTCCACGAGCTTTTCAGCGGAACTGTAGTTAGAAATTACCGTTCTATAGCATCGTTTGTTACGTCTACATAATAACGAATATAATAAAATTGTTTTTCCATTAAATGATTTGAATTCTTCGGCATAATAACTGGTCATTTAAATTTGCAATGAAGAAGTACAACGTACTACGTATTAATTGAGTTAGCATTTACTTGGTAGAATTCCATTTTAAAAGAAATAAAAATATAATTAATATTAAATTCTACAGGTTTTTTAAAAAGGTTTGTCGATAGCTATTTCGGTTGTAACACCATTATCAAGACTATTCAGATGGGCCGTTTGCCTTTGCTTAAATACTATACGCATAGATAGAGACAGAATACATTTTCTTATTCATTTAAACAATATTATGACTTTGTATACTTATTATTAATTGTAATATTATTAATACTTAAATATTATTAGTATAATTTTGTTAATTATGTGCTTAAATTATATTTAATAGTGGCGACGAATGCATTACCAAATTTTCATTAATTATGTGATTACTTTTGGATAATTCGCTATTAATTTCCAACTGTTCGAGTAAATTTAATTTTAGACATTTGTTACATATATGCAAACATTCTGGCGTTATTTTATCACGGATGGTATGCGAATTTGATATTAAATGTTTAGCGAACTGAGAATCTGTTTTACCATTCCTGAAAGACCGGAGATGTTCTTCAAAACGAGTTTTTATAGGCCTGCCAGATTGACCAATGTAGCATAGACTACATGTGCCACATGTTATTTCATATACCCCGCTTTTCTCCAGTTTGTAGATTTTATTTTTACTATTTTTTAAATTTAATCCTAGATTATTATTAGCTTTGAATGCTACGTTAACGCGATTGTTTAATTTCTTAATAAATTTTGTCTGAAATAATGCCGTGATAAGCAATGGACTTGTAATAATGATTTGAATCTTTAACGTTAGGGTATATTGTAGATCTAGCTAATTTAAGTTGTTTTTTATATAATATTTTATCTACCATGGATGTTGCATACCCATTACTTAAGGCTACGTATTATTTTCTATTAAGCGCGAACACACATTAGGAATAAATTTGTGTTACTCTAGTCTACATAAATGATGAATAATTACCCATATTACTCAGTATCAGCAGGTAATTGACTATCGATGGTAATGCAGTTCACTGCTGTACTGAAAATGCAAGATTGATAACTGCACTTTATCAGCGGGTGGATGGATAAATAATTGAAAGGGACGTATACAATATAGTATGTGTTCCTCAAATATGTGCTGTATTTATATACTGCTCAAAATGATTAAAATAGCTTTAAATATAGTAAATAGAGTTTTAATTAATAAAACTTTTTTTTATTATCAACATAATTCACAACATTTAAGAATGTTTTTTATTGAACATACAACAATTTAAGAAGCGCTTCAGAGAGGGTTGTAAAAACAATTAATTAAATTTGTTGCTGTTAGATAATACTCGTACATATAGCATAGTAGTCAGTGAACTTGGGTGCGAATCTTAAGGGGCGCAGGTTCGAACCTCTTGGGTGTCGTATTTCTTAGAAATCTGTTTATTAATTAATACCATCGATAGACTGTGCTTACTGGAATTTCACTTGATGGAAAGCTTGGACCCAGAGTATGGACCTAAAAGGTTGAGCAAGTGGCTAACATCAATTTTTCGTAAAAAAATCTGTCGATACAATCTCTGAATTGTGGAGGTTCGTATGAAATTCTTAGAATCGAACATGGCATATAATATTTTTTTTTAACAATTTAATAATACTCCATAATCGATTTAAAATACCCATATAGCAATCATACCACTTAGCATTAAATGAGTGGCATACTTTTATATGTATGTTTTGTTGTCAAAACAATACTGTTAGTGTATAGCCGTCTAATATAACAACATAATTAAATATTATAAGTAATAATATAAAAATAAAATAAATACGTGTTTAACACTAGCACTGGATGCGCGACGCTGCTAAATACTAATTACTGTTTTATGTTCACTTGTGTGTCCGGCGTGACACCAGTTAGTACTCGAAGGTCAATTGTAACGCGCGCATAATAAAATGTAATCTATTATAATAACTCTGTATATTATTATTATTCATGAAGTTGATAATAAATAAAGTTACTCATATATATAAAACTACGTTGATAATTTACGATCCGTAAACGATCCACTATTCCCAACAAAAATAATGGAGGGATAATATTTTTCAGCATTTCCTCAATCATAACTAGATCAAAAGGGTCTGTTTTGATTTGTTAATTGCGACAATATCGCTTGTAATGTATGTATTGCATTTGTATACAATTGGAAGGACAATGCATGAATCCACACTCAACTCATCGAGTCCGTCACGAGACGAACTATTTTTATCAAAAGTTCTTTACTAGACTTAGTTAACTATTATTCCACTCGAATCAAGTTTACCAGTTCATTAATATCACCAAATCCTTGACCACTCCGCACCATTATCTTACTCCGACAATTGTAACAACTCTCTGTACTACTGCATCAAGACAAATAAACATCCACCTCACTCACGTCCAAACCTCATATTAAAGCTATTAAATGATCTTTGTTGTTCATAATGATAATATTATAATATATTATATTAAAATCTAAATGTTAGTTTAGTATTCGATTTCGGTTGTCACATCGTCATCGAGATTTACGAGATAAATATACAATGTTGTGCATATCAGAATAAAAATAATAAAAAGTGGTTTCACAATGAAACCACTAGGCAAGAAAATGTTAAATTGTATCCTAATTTGATTAATTAGTATATAGATATTTCTTAGATTAAATAGTCTAAAAGTTCTGATATCTTAATTGTATATTAGTTTTTATTTTATTTTATAATTACATACCTATAGCGTATTATAATATTAAAAAAGTTTATTCTTAAATTTTACGTATTTTTATTCTTTTTAGTCCATGTCCGCTGTAATGGATATCTACGAAGCTACAATTTTTATCACTTACCAATACGAAATGTGACGTAGCCCAATATAAACCAGGCTTCAAAAATTACCTTTGCTTAACACCCGTACTTATTTGTATCACCTGTATTTTATTACAATACCCTAATTAGCACACACAAAATAACCAATAAACCCTGAACCGTCATATTAAAATAAACACCGGAAGGCCTTTGACGGTTCGGATAATAAAACACGTTTTTCCGGTAAAGCCGGACGTCTGGCAACCCCGCTAGCCCCTGGCGAAACCCACCCCAATCGCGATAATGGCAATAGGGACATAAAAATATCTCACCACCATATACATATATATTTCCTCCCCTCTTTGTTGTGTGTGAGAGACATAACTTTATATTTCATAATACAAATACTGCAAGGGAAAGATATCGCGGTCCAATGCTTGGATTTGTAGGGCTATTGTGATTCTTAAGAAATGAATGCTTTCTTTATAAATCTTTATTCCTTATAATCAATGATTGTATTTCGTAGAAAATAACTTTAGTTATTACGAGAAGGGCCCACATGCCCAAACGTAGGTCAAAATGTTTTTATGGTATTTTCAGAGCATAAGCCTGGACATTCCTTAAACGTTGTAGATAATCTATTTATATAATTTTGAAGCCTTATTAGCCTTTATATTTATTTTACACATTTGATGACTGCATAAAGTATTTTTATTACAAAAAATAGTATTCTCTTAAACCTCTCGATCCAATGTTTTAGAATATAGTAATATTTTTTAGATTTATTAATTTTTAAACGCATTTATAAAACCATTAGTAAAATTTATGTTGAAATTATTACAGTGAAATATTTACGATAAAAAAATATATTTATAATCTCTGTGATCCCAAATTTGACAAGAATTAGGCATTTCTGACTTTATCTTAGGTATGCTTACATACTCTAGCTTAAAATTTAGAAGGGATCTTTATTTAGCTACATATTTTTTCAGACTTATACGCGGCGTAAATGTGAACTCTGCTATTCTTTGTGGTGTTGGCTGGTCTCTGATAATTACCTTAGGAATCGAGGGCATCCGTTCTTTGTTCTCCCTAGGTGCAGAAGTAACCTGCCATTAGTGATGCCAATTGGAAGGGCAATAACCATGTTTAATGAAATCGCTTCGGATATTGATATTTTCCGCTTACGTGAGGGTGAATTTAGGTGGACGTTGTTTAATAAGTTTCTAAGATACGGTCTATCGATAGTTCATTTTATGTCATGCCGTGAACGCTTTGAATTTGTAATTTGTTATGCTCATTATATGTAAAATAAATAAATTTGATTTGGTTTTATCATTCAAAAACTGGGCACGATTAATTTTTTGAAGATAATTCTAAAGATGCTGACTATAAGCTTTTTTTATTTTTACGTACCTATTTTATTGTATTAATTTATTATATAAATTAAAATTAATAGTATTTATTGTCGTTGTGTGTTCGCCATTGGGGAGTGCTCATAGTGACTGAAGATGGCGAAAGGCGAAAGGCGAAACCCGGGTTGCAAAAAATGACCTAAATGGAATAGTAAAAAACATCATTCCATTAGAATCATTTAAATTCAAATTCCATTAAATACCTTTGGTCGATAGTAGGTATTAATATTATTAATGTGAAAATATAAACGAATTTATTTGAATGAGGTTGTTTGTTGCTAAGAAAATGAGGTTTTTTATTGTTTTGGATTTTCTCTAGAGGTCACTAGTTGGTAAGAGGTCACTAGTTGTGAATAGAACACAGCCTGATATCTATATTGTTATAGCCAATTTTACTGTCGTACAATATTAGTTATAACAGATCATTTAATGTTCGGCTTTTGAAGGAAGATAAAAAAAATGTAAGTATTAAAGCCATCCGAGCATTATTTAATTCTTTTAGATGAACGGTAAACATTTTTCGTTTAAATGACAACGCTGCCAAGCAAAAGATAAGGAAATTATTATAAATATCGCTTATAATGATATCAGAATTTTACAAATTAAATAATATTGTGATTCAATACAAAACAGTAAAACTAGTAAACATCTCTTTTATTTTGTTAACTGTCAATTCATGGTGGAACTGCATTGTATTGTTGTTTTTATTTAATAAAACGCATTTTTTTTCGTCCGCCTCAATGGGACAGTGGGACCGGTCCTAATATATTAATTAAAGTGGAATAAGTACTATAAAAAAAAATGCGTTTTATTAAATAAAAACAACAATAGTAAACATCTATACCAAAAAATAAATTTTTTTTTTTTTTTTTTTTTGTGATTTTACCGAGGCTTTGACTGCGACTCGCTGTCATATCGCCTCTTCTCTTCTAGAAGGGGATCCGTCGATCAGGTCCTCACTCCTATTCTGTTAAATAACTTTACAATTTTGCCTAGCTCTTCCGTCTTACCCACCGCCAGGACACCCTTCAATTCGTCGACATTCTCATAGATATCTGCAATTCGCAGCTGTACTCTGTGAATTTCATATTTGGGGCATTGCAGTGCTATATGTACAATGTCCTCTAAAACATGACATTCATCGCAGAGCTGCGATTCGCTTCTTCCCATGAGGACATCAAATCTTTTGCCCATGGTGTGCCCTGTTCTTAGCCTCAGAATTAACTTAAGCTCATTCCTCGTCAAAGAAGACTCTACAAACCAGGGCACCTCTCGTGGTGATGGTAGAATTGACTTACTCCATTTCCCCTTTTCTAATGATGCCCTATGGTGAAAATCTATCCACATACTATGGCACATTTTTTTTATAGCCTCATTCCAGTCCAGGTTTTCTGGTATCCACTGATGTGGTACCCCTGAATGGCCGGCTTCCTTTGCCAGATCATCTGCCCTTTCATTTCCCTCAATGCCCATGTGCGATGGGATCCATTGAAGGCATAGATCTCCTCCTCTATTTTTCTTGGCGTCGATCTGGTCAAGGATGTGGTATGCTATGGTTTTACTGTTATGTGAGCGAGTTGCTGCGGCAAGATGTTGTAAAGCGCTTTTGGAGTCTGTTAAAATGACAGCGGATTGCGCCGAGAAATCATCGCTTAAAGTGTATTTAATTGCTTCGTTTATCGCGATGAGTTCCGCCGTCATTATTGGTATCGCTGGGTTTAGCTTCCAGCTCTTGTTTATACCTACTTCTGGTATCACAAGAGCTGCTCCTGCTCTATTCTGATCTTTGGATCCATCTGTATAAAGGTGGCTCCATCCTGCGTACCTCTCTGTCAGCATTTTTTCGACACGCTCTCTTGCTTTATCGGATACTATGCTCCGTTTTGGTTTGTCTATTCCTTTGACCTCTAGTTGGATAACAGAGCTTAGGTCGTAGGTACCAACTGGCCTCCTCAGCGAATACATACCTAGGCATTTTGTATTTAATACCTCCCAACTTTCTGTGGCTTTAAGGATTCCTACCAGTAGTGGGAGCTTTCTTTTCTCATAGTATGTATTGCTTTCAACGAGCTCGTATAGGAGTTTCACCTTTGCCAATATGGGGTTATCTATTATAGATTTCCACTTCATCCATGTCTTGGTAGCCAGTGCCCATCTCCTGACATTCAGTGGAGGTACGCTGAGTTCCGCTTGTAGCACGTGAATGGGCGTTGTCCTGATAAATCCTCCACATATTCTTAATGCTTTGGACTGGATGCGATCTAGCCTCACCGAATTAGTTTCTGCAGCGGAGTGGTAAAACATGCTCCCGTAATCTAATCGGCTTCTAATGAGTGCCGTGTATAACCTTCTCATATGAATGGGGTGTACGCCCCACCCACCTCCCGCCAGTACTTTGAGTATGTTCAGAGGTTGTGTCAGGCTATTCGCGCAATGACTAATATGATGCTTCCACGTTAGTCTATAGTCCAGGTTCATACCTAAAAATTTATAAGTGTCTACTCTTTCTATTATAGTGCCGTCGATTTTTAAGTTAAGCTGGTTTTGTCTCTTGCCTCTGGCAAAAAGTACCACCTTAGTTTTGCTGGGAGCTACTTTGAGGCCTCGCGTTTCCAATAATAATTTTATTTCGTCAAGACTCTTCTGCATTAACCTTTGACATTCATCTACTCTTTTTCCCGAACAAAAAAGTGCAAAATCATCTGCATATTGTACAATGTTGACCCTTGTTATTAACTTTAATATGTCAGTTGTAAGAATGTTGAATAGTAATGGGGATAGGGGGTCTCCTTGCGGAAGGCCTCTAGAGCATACCGTACTCTTCTTTTCATTATTAATGCACATGGTGATTTTTCTTTCATTTAAATACTGCTTAAGATATTTAGTGATCTTCCCACCGATTCCCCATTCATTCAACACCCTTGACACTTCTTTCACATGCACATTATTATACGCATCCTGGATGTCCAGGAATGTTGTCAGAGTTACTTCGTTTTTGACCTGTGCTGCATTGATGTCTAGTACTAGGTTGCCTATGTTCTCCAGAGTCGACTTTTGCCTTCTGAATCCCGTAGTATTGTGATGAAATAGTTGTTTTTTCTCTGCAAACCATTCGATTCTTCTTGCAATCATCTGGTTGAACGTTTTGCACATGCATGATATGAGTGCAATTGGTCTGACTGACGACACTAGGGTAGGGTCTCGCCCTGGTTTTAAGATTGGGATAATCATCGTTTCCTTCCATTGCCTAGGGACTTTTCCGGTTTCCATGATTAAGTTGAATATCTCCACTAGTTTATTTTTTCCGGTCTCTGGCAGCTGAGCGATCATGGAATATGAAACTTCGTCCATGCCGGGGGCAGTGTCTTTATTTTTGGTTACTGATCTTAGTTCCGCCACTGTAAGCATTTCATTCAATGTATCATTAGGATTATATGTTTCCTGTTCTGCAATTTCTTCCTTCGTTTCGTCACTTTTACTTGCTAGTTGTTCAAGGAGGAGTGACGCCATGCTTTCATCCAGTTGATTTTTGAATTTGTTTCCCGATTTGCCCTTCATCCAACTCATTTTTCTCCACATTTCTGAGTAGGAAGTCTCCGAGTTGACGGAGTCACAAAATGCTTTCCAACTTTCTCTTTTGGCTTTTAGGATTACTTTTCGAGTTGTGGCTTGCTTTTTCTTTAGTTCTAGGTAGTTTTCTGTTGAACTGATTTTTTTGAAGCGAGTATAGGCAAGCCTTCTCTCAGCGATTGCCTTTGATACTTCGGAGTTCCACCATGGTTTTGGTCTAAAGTTTGGGTGACTGCATACTTTGAGTCTCGGAATGCTTGAATTTGCCCCATTATTCAATATTGCCTCCAATTTATCATACTCTACTTGTACATCTCTGGTAGGTTCTGTAAGTCTGTCTATGTCATTTGAGATGATTTCTCGATATTGTTCCCAGTTTGCTTTAGGGTAATTTCTTCTTGGGATCATTTCTGTTTGGCATTGATTTTCCACAAACTCGATGATAATGGGTAAATGGTCACTGCCCATAGTATCGGAGTCTATTTTCCAATCGGTTTCCAGTACCAGCTCATTGGAGATAAATGTTATATCCGGTGCCGCTCCTCTCTGATTTGGAGGGGCGACCCTGGTACTTTGTCCATTGTTAATCGCTACTAAGTCAGAGTCAAGACATACGTCAGCGACATCCTCTCCTCTTGCGTCTCGAAGTATATGATCCCACATTGGGTGGTGTGCATTGAAATCCCCACCCATAATTGATCCTTCTCCCATTTGATCGAAGAGCCTGCTCCATGCGTTTTTTCGAATGGTAACATTGGGTTTACAATATATTGCTGTCACTGATTTTAGTTTTTGTGTCCCTCTGATTTCGACTTGACATGCCTCCAGTTCAGTTGGAAGGCCTTGTAGGGTCTTTTCTTTAGACGCCAGTGTTTTATGCACCAGTATCGCTATTCCTCCGTAACCATCCCCTCTGTCTTTTCTATACATCGTGTAATCATTGAATTTCAGATAGTCTAATTCAGACCTCAGCCAAGTCTCTGAGATTAATGCTATTGAAATTTTTTGTCTTATTAAGTAGAGTTCTATATCATCCTTCTTTTGCTTCATACTTCTGGCATTCCATTGTAAAATCCTAATTTGTTTTTTACTATCCATTTTGCTGCAGAACCTCCCCTAGAATTTCCCCTAAGTTTCCTTCTTTGAAGTGTTTGCATACCCAGTCCACTGCTTTAATTATTAGTTGTTTAATGATCTGCTGCCAATCTCCCCCTTTCAGCAAGACTTTCATAATTTCTCCCATCGCGTTAACCTCTGTCTTCCCTTTTGAATTTTTCTTATTTTTTGTAGGCTTTACGCTACTACCTGTAGCTATTATTGTTGAGCCTGAAGCTTCTACCACCGCTTCTTCTTTCTTTTTGATTTCCTTAGTTTTTTGAATTGTTTCGCTTTCATCTCTTCCTACGATTTTTTTTTGTTTTAATATGTCAGCATAGCTATTATTTAACATATTTTTTTTTGCTTCCTTGAAAGGTATGTTCATTTTTTTCATTGCTTCTTTGCAATTCTTTTCCTCTTGCCACTTTGGGCATTTTTGGCTATTTGCCGCGTGGTTGCCTTTGCAATTGATGCACGTAATTTCCTCATTTTTTTCGCAGGTTTTGTGGTTTTCACCACACTTAGGGCACGTTTCTACTGTACGTCCGCAATTGTTCGCGATATGCCCATATCGCCAGCATTTGTAGCATTGCATAACCCTGAATACATACGGTTCTACAGCAAAAGAGACTCCATATATGTAAATTGTTCTCGGCAATATTTTCTCCCCAAATTTAATACTGACTGACGAGGTCTTTGTCAGCTCTCCTGTATCACCTTTTCTTGTCAACCTCTTAAGGTTGATTACTTTTGCATCACTTTTGATTTCCATTTGCAGTTCTTGGAGGTCCATATCAATATCGACTTTTCTTATTACTCCATAAGAGCAGGAGTCATTCTCTTTGGTCACAAAACCGAGATCTTTGAGTTCTCCAGCTTGTTTCACTTTATCTGCTTCTTTTTCGTCTTCTACTTGGATGTACGTCTTTAAATTTTTATTGTAAATTTTCTGTACTTTTACTCCTGCCTTATGCAGCATCTGCGCTATTTTCAGCTTTAATGGAATTTTACTTCCCGTCGCTATCATGACGATGTTTTGGTTTCCCTTTGGAGTGACCCCAGAGTCTCTTCTGGGTTTTTTTCCAGAGGTCACCGTCTGCCATTCTTCTTCTTTTTCTCCAACCACTTCCTCTTCATCATCGTTTCTTTTCTTCTTCGTTTTTTTCGTTTCATTCACTTCCATTGTGGTGTTTTCCATTTTATTGTTTTTGCCGTTCACGCGGTCTTGGAATTCGCGCAACAGTGTGAACAAAAAACAGTGTGGACAGCCCCTCGCTTCACAGCGTTTGACGCACTCCCCGCACAAAGTGCACTATCCGTGCAACAATAAATATTTTTCACTTTTTCTCAAGCACTGGCACTGATTGTCAAAATCACATGGGACCACACATGTTGAGTTTATTGTCAAATTCATTTACAAACAATATTATTTTTGTTGTATCACGTATTTATAAACGTTCGCGAGTAACCAGGCGAATGCGACACGAATACGCAAGCGAAGTTGTACAACCTCACTCCACCGCTGTTGGCTTCCGACTCAAAAAATAAAATTGTAGTGTGTAACTTAAAAATATTTGATTTTTAGAAGCGTTTTGACTATTTGCATGATAGGTAGGTACCTAAGTACATTTTTTGTCTGTGTAGTTCTACAGTTATAATTGAAAAAAAACTGGACTAATATTAATGACAGCTGAAAGACTTGGTATACGTCATTTAGTCGCGATTATTGAAAAGGTTACGAAACTACAAAATAAAACTTAATATATTTGTTTGAAACAATTCATCACGTGTTGATAAAGTGGTAGCAGCAGTAGACGTAATTGAGGCGTCTAATTCCAAAAAGCGATAAGTCCACATTTGGCCAAAATCAAGAAAAAAATTCGCACGTATTCTTTGAATAATTTTACACAATACGTATTGATCTATAAATTCCAAAACGCGACAAAACTCTACGAAAAAAATATTTTTTAAGTCTCGATTTATTACAAAAAGCGCCAAGTCCGTGTTTCATATTATTTAAAGTTTGGTTGATTTCGCGCGTATTTAAGTCAACCAATGAGGGAACGTTCAATATTGTAAATGGCGTCTCCCATGCTGTAGCATCTGGTAAACTCATGACAGTTCCACGGAAATATGTACATTATGCGGAATAAATTAAAAACGGTACAAATAGCGCTAAGTCGAATTTTATTTTGCCTATATTTAGTACATTTAAGAGTTTATCGGCTGAAAAAATTGCCATTTGGTTCTAATTTCGACATAGAATACAACGGAAAAATAATCTTACATTAAAACGAATATGTAATTGAACCTTGAAACATAAAAACGTTGTTTCCCGTAAATATCGAATTGTGGACGTGTCGCTTTTTGTAATTAGACGCCTCGTATGATGTGAGGTGCGGATTTCCTATCGTGCGCCTCCATCCAACCGTTTTTAATTGATAAGGTAAACTAGAGTGCGATACTGACGTACGTGTATAAAGGCATTGACTGAATATTTATAGAAATGGAACGGCTTGGTAGAGATTTGCGCATCTAGATCCAACCATTGTCTATCTTATTTATTTCAATTTAAATAATAATAATATATTAATACATTGTATTCAAACCGCATCAGTATTTTTTATTATTCAAGTCACGGGCTATTAACTCCAGTTTACGTAATATATTATTACAAAGTCAAATATGCTATAATTGTTCATTTTTATTGCAATGTATGCATTCATATTTTTATTTGCGAGGAGCTTTTATTCTTCAAGTGCTCTATCCATTAGTTAACAGTCTCAAGCAATAAACCTTACCTTATGGATTTGAGGAGCTCTTGGGTTCTTGCCAACATCGACAACGTAGATCCTGTCTGAATGAAGAGCTGGAAGAATGAGCTTGTCTCTCTGAGCCTTGGCGTCACCATGGCAGCTGGAACAGGCATTCCATCCGCTGTGATGGATCTCGTCACCAGCGTGCAGCATATGAGTACGATGGATCACCTGGGGATAAAAGAGAGAAAATATTAAATACAACAGAAAATCATTGGAAAAAATTGTAGAGGAAGAACAGTTAGGTTAGGTTAGGTATTCCTAACATATAGGTGAGGTTAAATGTAAATTGTACGTAAAACATTTCACCGTAGCACAGTTTACCGTGAGCTTTCTATCAAAAAGTTTCCAATTTTATTAGATTCAATATGAACATTAATTCAATTTTCATAGCCGATTTTGGCAATATTCATGAATTCAAGAATGCAAACCTAACCTAACAAATAATCCAGTATATCAGCTATTGTCAAAATTTTTTTTGCTGCTGGCTTCCTGTAAAGTGTAAACCGACAAGAATAGTGTTTTATTTGGATATGAATTTTATGTCGGTACTATACGACCCAAAGAGTTTGGAAGTCTTTATTATACGGCCATATATTTCCGATAAAACATTTCACGGTGAAGTGTGATACGACGAACTGCATACATACAAGTTTCCGGACAATTTCGGCTACGACAAATCACTTTAAAACGGCATTAGTGTCGTTTGAAAGTAACTATGCCTAGACCCAAATGAGTCGCCTGTACTGCCTAAGTGAGTAACTGCTAAGAATCTGACATCACTCGGCATTCTACTATTAGGCCCATATGCATACTAGTAATAATTATCGAAATAAGATTACTTAAACGGCAGTAAACTGATTTTCAGTTGACTAAACTTTACTCAGGTTTGATCAGTAAGTAATACTGTCATTAAAGCACTGAAAACTTACAGCTGACAAATAAATATGTTTTTTAAACATGAGCACGCAAATGTCTATATCGCACCCCCAGTAAAATACTGTAGTAATCCAGAAAATGGCATTTTGCAGGAGAGCCATTTGAAGTTTCAAATATTCTTTGTAAATACAGGAAAAGTCTGAATGTAAAAATTATTCCTCATTTTTATGGAAAAACATGATCTATTTTCAACTGTATCCATCATTTTTCTCTAAAACATATACAAATAAAGATATTTGAATATTTCTGAGTTACGACAGTATTTTATTAGGATATTTGAAAATTTCATGGTAAAATTTGAATCAACTCAATATTTTCTATGTAAATTTCCCTACCATCACTCTAATAATTTCAACTAATTTGTTGGGCACTGTAAAGGAAGGTTTTCAAAATATTAAGTTATGGTACAATCTTTAAAGATTTATTGAAAAAAAACAAGAAAAATACAATTATTAGTTCAAAACAACAAAAAAATACTTAATTATTTTATTTAATGGGCAAATAAAATTTCTAGATACGATTTTTAATTTTTAAACATCACTTGGAAGAGAAGCAACAAAATCATGATAAAATTCACGATGTTTAGCATTTCAGAGAGAAAGCAAATCCTTCTTTTTAATTGTCGTTATTTTTGGCCGCTCTTGATATGCTTTGGATGAATCGAGACCATCCATCGGTAACGGTTTACCTATTTTCCATTGACGAACATTCAATTTACTACATTCTTCATGATAACTTGTTTTAAAAAAATAATGCATGGATAGTCTCTGTCTACTTTTATAACTTTAATCTTCTGCCACAAAAATTTTTCTCCATTTTCATCCGTGTTGTAATTTTTACCGATTTCATCTGCTAGTTTTTTCTTGTTGTGAAAATTATTTGTTGTCATGGGTTTAACAATGTATGGTTGTCCTGTTTTATAACTTGTTTGTACAATGGTAATCATTTGGCCGGGCACAAATATTGGTCCACTTTTTAGAGCCCTAGTCTTCTGCTGCTCAATTGTAGAATGGACAATATCGCCTTCATTTTGGGTGTGCCCGATGACCAAAAACTTATGAGAGATCGTTTTATTTTTTTGTGAATTCCTGATGGCATATAAATACATTGCAGCAATGTATTTATTTTTATTCTACCCGGCACAATTGTCTCTGTAAAAAATAAAATGCTCAATGTGATGATATTTTTCACATGCAATGTAATCGAGTACACAGCTACCAATTTCATTGGATCTTCATGCAGCTTGACTCTCATCCCACATGTATCAGTTTGCAATATTTTCAGTGATATTATAGACTGTAAGATTGTACATTGCCGACTTTCGTTTATAATAGAAAGTTGACACATTTCCGCAAGGAAGCGGTAAAACAGCCTGCAAATCATATACAGCTACATTAATGACGCTGTTTTGGCCATTAGTTCGGGACTCTGCTACGTCTTTGGTCTTTTCATCCCTTGCCTCTTTTTTTCCAGGTTGATGTGTCTCATACTTTTCTTGAAGTTGTTCTTTTTCTTCTGGTGAACAATTATTGTATGGGTCGCATTCAACCCACAAATCTTTTTTAGGCTTAAAGAAGCCAATATTAAATTCGTCATTAAATATGGATGTGTATAATAGTGTTCTTTTCCAAATGGCATATTGCTGTCAGCTTGTTGTTTTTTGTATAACCGATACATTTCAGCAATTGTTAATTTACCATCTAAATACAATCTAGATGTCTGTGCACGCAAATAATGTTACTCGATCACTGGAAAGACTTAATGTGAGTTCTTATATCATTTTTTAAATCATCTTCAATTTTTTTGTGATTGCCATGGTGACCTCTTTGTTCTGGAATTGGCGTTCCGAAAAGAAGATCCCTTGTTTTCCACACAGTGGAGCAGTACCTTTCACTCACCCCAAATGTGTTGATAAAGTATTTTTTGCATACTTCTTGTATTTTACTTCCATTTAATTGAAGTTGATAACAAACATTGTTGCCTCTGCTGCTTCCAGTTTTTTTGTTTGAATACTTTGGAACAATAATATCCATGCAACTAGTGAGAAAATTACGATGTATCTCAAGATATTACTGTAGTAACAGAGTTACAACAGTATTTTTTTGAAAAATATTGTTTTAGTTTTTTAGAAAGCTTCTTGTAAAATACTGTCGTAACTTAGTTACAACACTATTTTATTATCGATTTAACAGTTTTCGGAAAGTAATGTACTGTATTAAATGCTTTCTCTCTGACAATATTTGAGTTTGAGATATGACAATATTTTATTAAAATAGCAAAAAAAAATACGAATCCAACCACATCCATAACTCGAAAACGCCGATTTCAGACTTACGACAGTATCTTACTGGGGGTGCGATATAGTTTCGGACAAAGTATTATTGTATTGATTACAGATTATCTACGCAAATACCAACTAAAATACAAAGAATAATTTTCAAGCATTTGTAATAATTGCCTGAGGATTGTTGAAATATATGTTTCAAATGATTAATAGAGTGAACACGATGAGCTTGGTGCTATTTTTTATATAATGAAAAAAATATTCTTTACTACATCCAACCGTTGTCTATCGTTCTAGCTTACTCGAGTGTGAAACTGATATATGTATCTAAAGACACTGACTTGGGCGGCTCTCGTGGTGCAGTGTGTAAGGCGCTTGCCTTCCACCCGAGAGTTCCTGGGTTCGATTCCCGGCCGACACACAATATTTATGTGTTTATTTTTCAAAATTACTAACCACCTTGTACGAAAAAGCAATGACATGGTTATTAATAATTCTAAAAAAAAAGACACTGACTTAATATTTATAGAAATATAACAGATGGTTAGATACACGCGCCTAGTTTCAACCGTTGCCTGTCTCATTGATTCATTGGCCAATTATTATTAACAATATAAAGCGAGCGTGCACGTGAGTGAATAATTTCCGATTCAACCATAGAAACATAATATAACATGTGGAGTTCCTCTTCCCACCATCAAAAAAGGTTAGTGCCCGGAGTCTTTCCCAACACCACAAAATTACACATACAAAAATGTTAATTAAAAATTATCGCCAACACGTGAAAATAATTAATCACAAATTCACTTTCCCATTATTTGCATTGCGAACACAATGCTGTTAATCATCGAATCTTAATTAAAATAATAAGCCTTCCGCAATTAGGGGACAGATTCTGGAATTTAAAACGTCTTGACAAAAATAAATGGCGGCATATTTTACGCAAAATATAATTAGGTTAATTAATTAATATTATTTCAGAGGCTGCCCCAATTTCGTACGTTTTCACTGTTGACAAAGGAAATACCAACTACCGTGAAAACATCCGTAAATGGGGAACATTCATAAACAAAATAAGACATCTTTATTATGGTTAAATTTAATTATATTATATAGGAGTAATCTGTAACATTTATGTAAAAAAAAGACATTAATTATTTTAGCCCATTAATATCGTTGTTCATTGGTGCATGGTAATACTAACTTATCCATGTGTACAATAACGCTAGGAAAATAACATTAATTACGTTTATTCTAGCAATTTTAAACGATTTTTTTTAATTCAGCACATATTATTATGGAATACATAGTTTTTAGTTTTTAGCAAGAAGACTGGTGCCCAAACCGTGAGGTCAATTATTAATATCAGAAGAAAAAGCTCTTTTGAAAAAAATTAAAAACCCCTTCACCTAAAATGGCATAGTATCATACTATGGTACGACTGTTAAAAGGAAACATCACATAACCAACACAAATCAAATTTCACAGTAGACACAAAAACGTTTTTGTTATAGGTAGTTTTCGGTCAAAGTTAAAATATACAATAATCATAAGATAAGCTTTAAGTGCTTGAAGATAATTATGTTCGCAATCTGATATTAATTTTTGTGGTAATTTAAAGAAAAACAAATAAAATTGCTGGTAAAATCTTATTAACCACTTCACTTCATTTTTTTTTCTAAATGTAAGCCAAATTTGGATAATAAGTCAATTTTTTTTTGTATCCTTTGCATACAGCGTGTATTTAGTCTTTTTCAATTTTATTATCTAATAAAACCGTATTTTATTATGTTATAATAAGTATTTGCATATAACAATAGAATAAACTGTTAAAAAATCGTCGTAGTTGTATCGGTGTACTGTGCGAAAGGTAAAAAAAGACAATAAGCAAGAAATAGACATAGTTGTAGACTCGATCGATTTGAGTGTCATTAATAAAGATCGCTTTTGGTCAGAAAATTATTTCAAGTATGTATGACGAGATTGTTTGGGCGTGTGAATAGTATCTTTAAAAGTAACAGTTTATATGGGGCGTTAAGTATCGTCAAAATTTACTTAAAATAAAAAAAAGTTCAAAAAATATTTGGAAACTAAGCTAGGTATTGCTATATTTCACACTTATCGCATAGGCAAGAGAGCCTCCAAACCTGTCATGGCGTTAGGTCTCCCCGTATCAAAAACCACCACCGGAGGTGACTTCTTGTTTAGAGCACCGGATAGCCTTACATTTTAATAACAACAATTATATTTTAATTTGTTTTTCTTCTCGGGTTTTAAGTCTCTGTGTATACGGAAAATACACGAAAAAGCTCTCGATAGTGTAAAACAAAGATCAACATATGTATACATAAATTTTATGCCAAAGTGAAGGTTAGTAAATTAGACTTCGTTGGGTAAATGGTGTCTCAATGGTGGAAGACACCTAACCCAATAATATATGCTCAAAAAACCTATTATAGGGACACGAAACGTTTTGAAACACACCAATTTCAGATGTTCGACTGCGTAAAGAAAACTTGCAGCAGATAATATACGTTTACTGGAGACAGCCAAGGTCCTCTATTATAGTCAGGTCACCACATGAAACTGTGAATTTTGTTCGTAATGCTAGTTATTGCTTATATTTCGAATGTAATATGGTAAACCGTTTGCCGAAAATAATGACAGTTTCAGAGTGAAAAAAATGTAATACGTTAATAATTATTATTATTAATGAAATATGTAATCAAAAAATTTCATTGATAAAAATAGATTACCGCGTTGAATTCGAAGTTGCATTGCCATCGAACTCGTAATTTAGTGCCACGGCCTGACTATAAGCCGTCTTAGAAGACAATAAAGACTCATATTTGATTAAAAAAAACCGATGATGATGTTAAAAGTATACAATTTTATCATTAACGAATATAATATATTAGTATTAATGATAGTGTTATCACAAATTGTCTATTTAAAAAAAAAAACAACGTTCTAGCCGCCGTATCAAAAAGTGACTTTTCAGAGATTTTGAGCGGCAAATCGAATTAACTCCCTCGTCGAGTAAAAGCGAAATGCTCCCAACATTTTAAACAAGTCACTGTTACGTAGACTACATTTGGAGTAACAATTCTCTGTACTTAATCTATTCAGATTTTAAGCGGTGTTAAATCATTGAAATTCATTCATTCATAAACAACATCGGAAATACAATAATATATTTTATAATTTTACAGATACTAATGAGAATGATATACTTACGTAAATTTATAAAAATAATATATGAATAAAATAAGTTAAATAAAATAAACATAATATTATATTATAATTATTACAAAAGACAAGTTAAAATACTTAAATTATATCAGTACTTGAGTATTGCATATTTATCAGTTTTGGCGTCCCGGATTTTGACTTTCGGTATTTTTTCTGACTGTTTCGACTGTTACCAGAACAGCAATTATATATATATCGGCATGTAAATCAGTGATTTATTTATTTTTATTGAATTTTAATTTTGAAATATATTTTTTTTGCATGTGATCATCGGTATAAAATGCTTCACTTGACTTCGTATCAATATCGATATAATCCCATATCAAATTTAAATAAAAACAAGATGGTGGCTATTAAAAATGGCATGAGTACGCTCGTCTCATCTATCATCATCAGAACAGATAAATGTTCTTCTATGATAATAATATAACAATATGATTGTGGAACATATAATCTGAATTCTTCTCGTATAAATGTTACCAGGAGTTGGGGAATAGGTTTTTCTTCTCAACTCCATTGCATATACAGTAGCTAATCCTAAATTTAAGATACGATAAAATATTTGAACACCATTTTTTTAATACTTTCGAATAATATTATTCTAGTGATTGACGCTTAAATTCTATATATGAGACGTATATTTATAAAGTTTACTGAGTCTATTAGGTATTCAATATTTGTGGTTAATTAATTCTTTGGGTTCCATGTATTCATAAACTAAGTATTAGCTTTTTTCATTAATCGTTATGTATTTAATCAACTCATTTAGTGCTAACACCGCGACTGGCGCGTTTGGAGTCGTTGGCCATTAGATATAATTAACGTGTTATTTAAATGTGGTAATTAAAAGGTTAGCAGTTAAAAGATTAAACCCTTTATTAGATTTAATATAAGCGATTTTTACATTGTTGTAATTAATCTATTCTCGTTTGTCATTAGTATTATATCACTATTACTAGTATTATATACTTATTTCAAATAACCATGTAATTACCATGTATTTTTTGTAATTAATTATACTACGACTGCATGTTAAAATAATTTTTCACTACTTTACGTAGAGCTTTGACGATTTATATACCTGTTGAATGTATTACTAATGATTAGGTATCTAATGATCTATTATGTTGGATTTTTACAAACACTTCAACTGTTCATAATTTGTTTATTATATTTTTTATCGTGATTCTTGACTTAATATGTAGATGATAAAATTTTTACCTACCTACTTTATTGTATTAATTTATTACATACGTTTATTAATGTCAGTGTGTGTTCGCTATTATGGGAGTGCGCATAGTGCCTTAAGATGCCGAAAGGCTAAATCCAGGTCGCAAAAAATGACTCAAATTGAATAGTATAAAAGTTAAATATATTAGAATTAAAATTAAAATTACATCAAGTGCCCTTGGTCGATAGTATTATAATCGTTTTGTATTTTATTAACAGATAAAACGTTTATTAAATTAAATATAAGAGATTTTTTTCATTGTTGTAATTAACCTGTTCTTGTATGTCAATTCAAATAATGTGCATGTTAATATTTTCGTTAGATTTTGATAACAGTTTTAGACGCAGTCGATTTTCAAGCTATCGGAATCATCTTGTAAAACGGTATGTACGTGAAACCGAGAGACTTTTAATTCAGTTATGTGACGAATTCAGGGACTTGGCTCAGTTTGTTTTATTAATGAACGGGATGTAGCTTAAATGTACTTTATAAATTCGTTAACGAATATTTAACACAACCAATTAAGAGAGTGCATGGAGGTAACATCTTCATTATTTAAGTAACATGTTATTTTTGTTTCGTGCCATAGTATTTTGTTACATTGTTTCTGTCAACATGCTGCCATATGAGTTACTGAATAAATAAATATAATAAAATATAGTACATAATAAACTATAACACTATATAAATAAAGTGTATCTATAGGTACATTTACGAATATTATATTTTTATTAGATTGTGCGTTTATGCAGTTTTTAGATCACTACTCATTTTACTTGAACCTATAATAAATATATACTGTATACAATATTCGCCCAAGATTACCGAGCGGTAACGTGTTAGCCCATAATGTCGTGGGTTCTGGGTTCGAATCGCGGATCTGGCGAAAAAAATATACATGTTGTTTAATATATCAATATGCATTTGGACCCAGAGTATAGACTTAATAGAATGAGCAAGTGACTTACATCCATTTTTCGTAAACACAAATATATTTGTTAATACAACCCCCACTCTATGGATGCTCATTTATGATCTTCTAAGGATCGAATATTATTTGAAAAAAAATGGACATTACAAACATAGACATACCAAACCATCCTGCCACGCACCATACTCGGTCTTAAGAGCATACTTCAGTGAAACGGCAAATAATTTTTAACAATAAGTGGGACAAAATTTTGGACTCGTTGCCAATCGGAGAGTGATAGTCAAGCTGTAAGCACGTCAATTTGTTTTGTAATGGCGTCGTAGGAATATATTCTTAAATCGTGTAAAGATAACTAAAAATGTTACGCATTTACTCGAAAAAGAAAACATGTCAATGAATATATTATTATTATTACTAATATAACAATAAACATAACATTAAATGGACTCATGTTGAATTTTTATGACAAATTATGTTTGGTTCTGCACGCATCGTTTGCACAATCTGCGCGTCGCGTAGTCACGATCTTTTTAAACCATGCCTCAGCTAAAGTTATAGCCTTAAACTTATAATAAATATATTATACTATGCGCCAATTACCTAGCGGTAACGTGTCGGCTTTTAGTTTCATGTGTTCTGGGTTGGAATTGCGGTTCTGGCGAAAAAAAATACTTGTCGTGCATTTGGACCCAAAGTATATACCCAAAAGATTGAGCAAGTGGCTAACATCCATTTATCAAAAGTAGTAAAAACAAATATCAGTTAATACAACCTCCACTCCATGAAGGCTCATATTATGATCGAATTTTATTTATACAATGGGTGATAAAAACATATACATGCCAAACCATCCCTTCACGCACCCCACTCGGTCTTAATCGAGCGCATCATGAGGCTCTCCGTTTGGATGTGAAGCATCACCAGTTGTTTACTCTGTGTTAGGGAGAAGTTACCCAACTGGGGTCTCCACGCATTCAAGTATGCTTTGACTGAGTTTACACTTACTTTAAATTTAAAGTGTCTTTATGAGAGAGGAGCACAGTGACCGATATGTAATCATTCAGCCACATGAAATAGGAACAGATCAAAAACTTTCTGGCTGCATTTTGGTAGTCAAATAACTTTATATTTTATATTAATATTGGTTACTTAAGTTAAGACAAAGTTATGAATGTACAGTCTGTACACACCACATTACTAGTGATAATGATACTACCCAGATAAGATAATAAAATAAACTAGAAGGCAGAAAAAAATGCTAGACTTTATCAAAATTCTGAAAGTGTCTACAATCTAGCATTTCAAAAAGTACATATGTCAAAATATAATTAACATTGTTTTTACATAAACAAAGATCGAAAACAAATTTTGTTTTTTTATAGCTAACAAAAGGGCACACAATGAATTCAGGTAAGAAATTTAATTTGATATGTTCTGTTCCGACCATGTCCGATCATAATATGGCCCTCCATAGAGTGAAGGTTTGTATTAACAGATTTTGTTTTTACGATAAATGGATGTTAGCCACTTGCTCAATCTGTCCATACTCTGATTCATACACAAATTGAAAAACAATATTTTTACCTGCCAGACCCAGGATTTGAACCTGGGTCTGGCAGGTAAAAAAGACGTTATAGGCCGACTTAAAACCGCGTGGCCATCGTGGGGATTTTATATTATGTACCAAGTATTTATTTTAATTATACATTATAAGGTAAGACAAAAAATAAGAATTTTTCAAGCTAGATGCTTATTTGAAAATGGTAGATCTGGTAAGAAATTTTCCAACTTCGCAAAGCTATCCGGATGGTCTATGGCCGCGTGCCTGGACTCACTCGTAATGATATATTTTAATCATAACGTAATATGATGTTATATTTATCACTTATTTAAATTAAGTCACAATCGCTGCGTACCTTTTAATTCATTTTAAATTACCACATTTAAATAACATGCTAATTGGAACGATCGGCCGCTTAACGGAGACACGGCAACCGTGTCATCCGCTTCGAATGAGATAAACTAGTATTATAATATGATTAAAATTCTTCACTGAACAATTTAATGAGTTACAAATTAAACCAACATGTAAATTTTAAAATGTACACTGTAGAAAGTGTAAAACATGCAGCGTATCCACGTCAGTAATAATTACAATTTTCTAGCTAAGCCAACCGCACTTGGATGGTTAATTTTACATTTTGTTGAATTTTGGCCGGATAATTCACTGCAGGAATTCCAAATAAAAAGTTTTCACTGAAATGGGGAATTCCGTTAATCCGATCGCGAATTTTCACAACGCCACCGAATTCCAGTGATTTATCTCACTTTTGTATAAAACTTTTGTAGAGTTTCATACATGGAGAAATTTAGTGTATATTATTATAACAACTATTGTAATAACATAGGTATGTACACTAAATTGTTATATTACTCTTTGTACTGTAACCAAAGTGAATTAACTGTGATAGAGAGAGTAATGCGAACATTTTGTAGAGCACGACGACTCAGATGGGTTGGTTACGCTGTTGTTTGCGATAGATCTAGAGCTCTCCATAAAGTTAATGAAGGAACTCTTGTAGTCAATTGAACCCTAGGTCACCACCACCGAAAGAGATTTATTTAATAAAAATAAATGAGTACATAACAAATTAATAATTCAAAACGTTCACAATATGACACGTAAATTGAAAAGAATGAGTAAATCAAAATAATAGAAAAACAAGCCAAAAATAATCTTATAGCAAAAAAAAAATAAACGATAATTTTCTAAACAAAAATTATTTAAGAAAAAAATAAATTTACAACAAAATACAATGCGCATCACTAAAAATGTTTATGTCTCTAGGGAGTGCATTGACCAGCCGTACAGTCATCGTTATTGGTGCCCGATTAGTCTGACACGAGGAAATAGTTTTCATCCAAAGAGGTCATGGCTGCGACTGGAAACTAGGTATACTACGTGAGAGCAGGGGTAAATATTTTTAAGAGGAGAAATGACCTACGAGCTTCAAGATAATGAAAGGCGAGTATGCCTTGAAGAAAGTCAGTCGGAAGAAAACTCGTTTGAGAAACATCAAAAGGAAAATAGTTATATACATTGAAATAAAGATGGGTGAACATAAAAATATCCTCAAGACATTATAATGATATTATAATAAAATTGGTATAATTGGATTTTTCGATTAAGTTTGGCTCACCAAACCTCTGCATAAAAAAAAACTTGTGTCATTGATTGGAGAGATAGGGCCCGGGATAGAGATTACTGGAAGATAGTTGTGCAATTGGCCATGCATCTAAATTGTCTGTAGCGCCAGCGTAAGCAAGTAAGTATATTATATATATTTTTTAAATAATATTGAGAGTACATAATATGGTACAGATCAATAAGTCGGTGAAATGGCAACCACTGGATAAACGCAGTCAAGATACTTTCTAAACATTTACGTGGATACATCTTCAATCTCCTTTCGCTAATGCGATGATTGAATAGCATGTAGGTACGTGCATTTGTAAAGTAAGTTTGCATAAGTAAAAATGGCCTCATTTGAATGTACACATTCAATTCCATGTCGATGATCACATGCATGTTATGTAAATTTACCACTTAAATACATAACGCAGTATTATGTTCAAGTAAAAGTCCGTCTACTTATATAGTCATTATATTAATTTAAAAAGCTTCCCGTACAACTGTAAACTTAGCTATTAGTGATTATTAATTCAATGTCTGCAGCAAGGCTAGTCAGTGTAGGGCCAGCTATTTGTATGTTATATTCATTCACCTGGAATAACAATTTTCTCGGAATATTTTGTTCAATTTCTCTGCTATAATGGAAGCATACAGTATTTCTCAAACAAAGTGGCAAAGTAAACTTTTATCCCTCAGAAAATCTTGATTCATATAATTAATTGTATGTGATTTCTTTTACTGATAGATTAATTATTGGTAGGTGACTTATTTTTTGAACTAACATAATCATAGTGTTGTGGCTATTGATGTTATGTATAAAACTACGATTACTATATTATATAATTTGGATGTTGCATCAGTGTAGACCAAAATGATAGAATTATAAGAGAATTTCTGATAAATTTATAATTGAGTAAAAATGCTATAACGTAATGGTGTCCGCAAAAATTTAACCCACAATAATAATTATTTGTGGCTGCAATTCTTCACCTAAAAAAATGGATAATAAAAAAATATTTTTAATGAATAGTGTAATTAATTTTGATTTACATTTTTACAAATTGTTTCAAATTTTAAAAATCTATTTCGTGCAAATTTCTATTTATTATTCTTAAATTATGTACGTTTATATAATTTTTTACATAAATAATGTGTTTAAAAAAAAGGACTTATTTTGTTATGTAACTATGTAGTCATTTTTTTGTGAATCGGTGTATTTATTACCATCGTTTTATGATAGTAAGTTTGAAGTGAAAACTATTTTCTGTGACTTTTTCTTAAATAGAACATTTTTCTTTAATCAATTTGTACGAATTTTGTTGTTTTTTGTAAATAGTTGTTTCATTTCATCAAGAATGCTGTTATGTAAAGGTTTTTGATAAATTCACATGTAGTAAGAAGTGTTATTACCACGTTTTATTAGCTCGTATTCTTATTTGTCCAGTACAAATTTTTTCTTGTTTGTCCAAGATTTGTATCGGACGATTGAAGATTTTTAACTAACTTCCCGACTAGCTAGATATTTGAAACTTTTAGAATGTATCAAAACACGACGACAATGCATTATTTTAATACTTTTAGTTATTTTTAAGCAGGATTGAATTAATTTTCAGTTAATTCTGTTTTGTATGGAAAGATATTATTGTTGGTTGCTAAGGGGGTCCTAGCAACTAAATTAATAATATATACGTGCGTTACTGTGGAAATCAATATGAAATGTCAAAATGACAATTCAATGTTCTCTATTTATTCAGTGTATCTATCAAATACCTACAATATATTATTATTATTAATACATAGAATTGTCAAGTTTATATGATTCGACAGAAAATTAAAAAAGGTGGTATATAAAAAGTTCTTTTGGTCATGTAATTTTTATGTACTAAATACAGATTTATTATAGAATTGTTGCTTTTTTTCCCGCGAAGAATTGTATTCGGGAAGAATGTTTCAAGATTCGAACCATTTAATTCACATTTTTCCCATTGCGATGACGTATTTTTAATGAGTTTTCAGTTACCACACTTATCATAAATAATTAAAAAATGATCACAACTGCTCTCGAATAATGAAATATAATATATATATATTTAATATCTAAAATGGTGGATTTTAAGAAAACTTTAATCGTTTAATTAACATTTCAATGTAAACTTTAACACAAACATTGAGAAGGCATATATAATAAAGCTATTTTCCAAGGCAACGGGAAAAAGCATTTCACTCAATTTGGAGAACGATTCAGCTCAAAGCGATATACATTTTATTTATATCTACATAAACGAATTCAACGAAATTTTAATTAAGTCTTTTAGAAATCCGCTCGCCGCGATTCGCTATTTTTTTTCCTCTTTGCAATATTAACCAGCTGCAGAAATAAACAATTTTATTCTCTTTTGTAATACACAAAGAACACACTGGCAGCATAATAATCTCTATATAAACAAAAATCTCGTGTCACGGTGTTTGTGGTCGCACTCCTCCGAAATGGCTCGACCGATTTTTATGAATTTTTTAATGTATATTTTTTAGGTATGAGAATAGGTCAAAAAGTATATTTCATACCGCTAGGTGATTAAAGTGTCTCTATCCAGAAAATTTTTTCTTTTATTTTTTTGAGAATTTTTTTTTTTGTATTTTTTTTTTATTTGGCATTAAAAAATACTTATAATCCCAAATTTTCACTCTCCTACCCCCACCCTCCCATTTTTTAATCGCGATTTTATTATTTTTGTATGAACAAATTTAACCGTCGTTCGTATTTCAAGCAGAACGAAATTACTTATGTTATTGAATGACAGATGGCGCTACGTCCGAGAAGAATTCAAGAGAAGCGTTGCTCATTTTCACATTTTGACATTTCATTCGGCATATCACAACGCAGTGCGTGCAAAATTTTGTACGATTTATTTTAATTTATCTATTGTTGTGTGCGTGTATTACAGTGCACAATGCCAGCAAGACGCAAGGGGGGCCATTTGGGCCGTCGAATGAATAAAGCAACAAACATGCAAAATAGTAGAGCAGAAAGAACTGACGAACAAATCCAACAAGATAACAAAAACGTGCGTGTGAGCATGTCGCAATTGCGTGCATCTCAATCACAAGAGGCACGAGCTGAACGAAATCAACAACGACAATTGGAACGGAGCCAAGCGCGCCGGTTCGTAGTTAACACACGCAGAGCAAATGACCGACAACGCCAACAAGAACATCGAGCATTTACATCCGCTTCGTTCCTTCGTCTCGCATTCTAGTACGAGCCAGATATTGAATATTCCGCTCATCCGTAAGTGCTGATTGGTGCTATGGACAAAGAATGTCTCCATTGCCATGCGCTCAAATTCAAACATGAGTCAGCCGGGATGCGCATCAGGAAAAGTGCAACTACTAGAAATTGAGATACTATCAGAACCATTGAACGGCTTGCTCATCGGCACGGTTCCAGATTCAAACCTGTTCTTGAAGTCCATTCGCATATTCAATTTATGCTTCCAAATGACTTCGTTCGGAGCAACAGAAATAGTTCACAATACTGCGGCAAACGGTCAACAATTCCATTCTACGTTCAAAATCAAAGGCCAAGTATACCACAAAGTAGGCTCATTGCTACCAATGCCAAACGAACCACATACATTTTTACAAATCTACTTCATGGGCGGTGAGGACATCGATCGTGTGGATGCACGTTGCGGCTACAATAACCTCAATTCGCCTAATGCCAGGCGCATCGTCGGCAAACTGGACGCCCTATTGAATGAGCACAATTAATTATTGAAATTCTTCAAAGCACACATCCACGAATTGCATTGCAAAGTGACAATCACGCTATTGTCATCAATCCTGATAAAACACCAGCTGGAGAGCACGTGCGTCGATTCAATGTGCCTGTTGTTGACGACATTGCTGGAATCATGGTTGGCGACCGCACATCGACGCGAGAAATCGTGATTCGAAGAAGAAACAATAATCTGGAGTTAATTGCTGACACACACCGTTCATACGACGCTCTTCAATATCCGCTAATTTTCTGGATGGGACAAGACAGATATTGCATAAACATTAAACAACGAGATCCTGTCACAGGTAATTCATTCATTATGAACATCATTACTCATTTTGAATTGAGAAAATGAATGGTTGGTGTTTTTTTGTTTTTATCGGCGGTCATCGTCTACAGCGCTCCATTCCTCTTTCTGTCATAGATCCCATCCTCACACACTTACGATACATTCGTTATTTTTTATTTAACAACCAAAATATTCACTAGAAATAATTTATATGGCAGAACAACGTTTGCCGGGTCAGCTAGTAGACTTATATACTTACGTTTTTTAAGGGACTGGAAAAAAAACCTAATTGGAGGGAAAATGTATTGAAAAAAAGAACATTAAAATTTTATGTTTCTAAAAAAATAACGTTTTATTAAAAACAACATACAATTTAAATTTTTATTGAAAAAATCATGTACATATGTATATTAGTTTGTTGCATTTTTGTTTTTTTGTTATGTAATTCGCTTTCAAGACTATATAAACATTTAAAAGTGTCATCTTGGATATCAGCAAAGTTCGTAAAGTAGGTTTTTAAACCCTCGGTGAACCTCATTGCTTCTTCTTTTGTTGGAATATCAACCTCGTCTTCATCAGACAGTTCTTCAGAAGCGCGCGTAACTTGCATATTTTGAATATTTCCGACGTAAATCGCGGTAAATAAAAACGTAAATGCGGGTATTAAATGTACTGAAATACATCGGGACCGAAAAAATTACACGCAATTGCCGGGAAAACGTGAATACCGGGCACGTAAAAACGAGGTTATACTGTATATTTATTTATTTAAAATTTACAATTTTCATAGAACATTTTAATTTGATACGTTCACAATATGACATAATAATTACAAGATAAAAATAACTTTTTATATACAACGTTTTTAAATTTTCTGTTAAACTTGACGACCAGCTTAAACGATCAAAAAAAATTTTACTTGATAGAAATAATACTGAAATGTCATTTTGACAGTAGTAACGTATTTCCATAGTAACCCACGTATATATTAATAATTTAGTTGCTAGGACAAAAGACCCCTAGCAACCAATAATAGTGGATTGGATTACGGATTTCTTCCAAAATAACTTTTCATATAAAACAGAATTAACTGAAAATGAATTCAATTCTAGTTAAAGATGGCTAAAAGTATTAAAAGAATACATTGGCATCGTGTTCTGGTATATTCTAAAAGTTTCAAATGTCTAGCTAGTCGAAAAGTTAGTTAAAAATCGATTGCAAGATTTGTACTGGATAAACAACCACCTGAAAAATAAGAATACGACCTAATAAAAACGTTGTAAAAAAAGAACAGGGTATAATAAATCAATTTGTATTAAAAATACAAAGCAAATAATAAACTTGGAAAAAAAGAGAATCGAACAAAAAAATAAATATATATCAGTGGCAAACGGTGCCTGTTGAAAGAAGCTAAGCTGTGGTAAATGACTAATAAAGCCCTTGGGCAGTCATATTGAATAATATGGGACTTGAATTTGAATTTTTCATCTTCAGTATTTTACGGATACAATTATTTACTGAATATAAACTATTATATTATTACACTAAAAAACAACATAAAATGACTATTTTACTAAAAAGGTGACGCTCAGTTGTGAATTTAACGTAAGCGAAAAAAAATTATGGCCTCATTAGTCAAACTTCTTATCTAATATACCGCTAGGATAGACTTCTGTCGAGTGCATTGATATACTACTAGATGAGGAATTCCCATACAAGTGTCATTTTAAAAATGTACCACAAAAGAAGATATTACGAATATCGTCTTATAATATTTCTTTGTAGGTATAATGCGTTAAGACCATTAACATGGATTCCCGATTTTCACCCGTATTGCCCTGGCTGTAAAACTAAATTTGCGTTCTTGGAATAGTGACCCTAAGGGTGTCTGCAACCCAAAGCTTGCAAGCTACCAAAAATTCATGTCTGAGCGGACAGAGCAAGTCGTCATGCGCTGACTATTAGTTAGAGTAAGATGCAAGATAGATCGGGCTTACTCATAATTATTGCCAGGTCGTTTTCGAGACAAATATTAAGAGAGCTTATATCGAGTTAAGTCCGCTGATATTAAAACAGTAAGTTTTAACACTGGCCGAGTCGCTGAAAATCGGGCGTCATTTTAAGAAGCATATGATTCATCCAGTAGTATATCAATGGTCGAGTGTAAAATAATATACCCATAGATAAGACAAATCATGTCAAACTACATTATCCCAATCCTTTTTTTGCGTACATTAGTGGAAGATTCGGGTCTAGGACGATTCGGCGCTGGGACAACTGGGCGCCACGCAATCGAATAAAATTCGAAAATAAATAGACATTCATACAGTACTTTTAAAATACACATATATATATATATATTTAATATTATTATTCATATTTAAATTATTATATTATTTTTTAATATTTGGTGAAAATTTAAATATGCAGACGTAAATAATGATTTATTTGTGAAGTTTTAAGTTGCAATGAGAATAAAGTTCTTTTATTTTTATAAGTATAAAGCCTCAGGCATAATAATTCTCAATCCACAATAAAAAAACTTTATGTTAAGAGCAACATGAATTAAAACCACTAAGTAATAGGTAGAAACTTATTAAAATTCTTCGTCTACTTTCTGTAAAAATCGTAACGAACGTCTATTTATTTTATTCGATAGTGCGGCGCCCAATTATCCTGGTGCCCAGTTGTCTCATTACCGAAGATTCTATAGAATTGGATACAGTTTATCTATGTGTAAGTGTAACTTACATTTATTTAGGTTATAATATTTAGAGGCAGATGTAGCTGTTGTATTTTTTTTTTTAATATTTTAAATATATTTTGATGATTATAATATATTTTTCTTTAATATTCTTGTTTTCAATGATCACTTTCGCCTCTGATGCATATTATCTAGAAGGCACATTGATTTTTTTCGTTAGTTTAATAAGTCTGCTACGAGGACACGACTTCTCTGAACCAATCGTCGACGCGACAACGCATTCAATTGACAGATGCATAAAAATTCAAATTTCTCAGGAATATCAGGAGTTGAAACCATGCCATGTGAAAGAAATCAGAAATGTTACAATAGTACAAAATGATCGAAGAAACTCAAAAAAGTGAAGAACCAGCATACTTTGAAGAGTTGCGGCATCGTATTGAGTTTATTTATTTTCTGCTCAGAAGCAACTCATTCTATGAGGATAATACGCCTTCTTTAGTGGTACTCTATGGCGGAAATCAATCCAGATGATTTGGCACATTTTATGGCGTCATTCAAGCCTAAGCAAAGCTTTCTTGGAAAATATAGATCTGTTGAACTAAGTGATGCTCAAGTAAACAAATATGTTGAGTCAAAAATTATGCCAAGATCCTTAACTTTGGACTGATGCTGCAACAAGCTATTTTACGTAATGAAATTAAATTTAATAAGGATTTTTTCGACCTAGAATACATATATAATTAATTATCAACGTTAAAAAAAAGTTTATTTTTACTGATCAAATTTCAGTTAAATTTAAATTACGTTGCCATTATGTAATATTCCAGTTCGTTGTAAATTGTCAAATTGTATTATACTTCTTTTCGATCTAAATTTTAAAAAGTTTGACGGCTAAAATGTCAATAATGATATCAGACTTGTTGAATATTAAACAATTGACAAGCTGACAAGTGACGTTGTCAAATAAGCATCTTAATGTGTCACGTAAATAATAACATTTTTTTTTCGATTTTCTATATTACGTCATTATGTTGAAACCGCATTACTTTCAAAATATTCGTAGTGATAATATACTGAAACCGATTTTTTAAAAAAATATTCTCTACTAAAGCTTAAAAATAACAAATAGTCAATAAATAGATTTAGACTGCCAATACCCAATACAATTTCCATATTAATTGAATTTCAATTGGTTGGTAGGAATATTTTCAAGACAATGGCATATATTGTATTGTTGCTCCTCATATTATTGTGCTTTTTATTTTTCAATGTAAAATATTGTAAATAAAGCTATAAATAACCCATTGGTTTAATTGACGTTCAAAATGGCTTTAGTTATATTACAAGAAATTTTCTCAGTGATTGTCATCTACTGAAGACGTGAAATTGGCCACATCTGAGAATTGCGTCATGAAAACCACATCAACTGGGAATGTACTTAAATTTGTACTACTTTGTTTTCCCACCACCACCCGTCATGTATGTATAGCCATTAGCCGCCTACCATGAGGCTATAAACGTGTCTGAAAGAAGTGATTTTAAGTGCTCATTCCATTCCGAAACGGAGCCGCGACTGATGCTACAACCATTCATCGTAGTGCTTAAAGAAGAAAGTTAAGAAAGAAAGAAAAAAAATATTTTTGGACTGGCTCTGCTATCGTCTGACGTTAAGCGCTTTATGTATCCGCATACTGAGTGTAACGAGTTGAAATGGATGAGTATACATAGGAGTTGGGACTATTCCTCTCTCCATATGACGCTGCAAATTTCTCGAATGCCGCAAAGTTGGCCTTGGTTGCTATCAAATCTGCGTGGCCAATTGGGCCCGTGTGAGGACGGACCCTGGCAAACAGCTCCGCTCGTTCAATTTCCATAAGCGGGAAATCCCAGAGGACGTGTTAAACATCTTGGTGGTTATGCCCGCAGGTACAGCCCGGCCCATCTACTATCAAGTCGAACTCGTGGAGTTTGGCGGCAAAGTTGCCATGGCCGGTGAGAAACTGGCTAATCCAATGCGAAGGTTGGAGTCTTCTAGTTTGGTACCTGTAAAATAAACCTTGTTCAAATCTGTCTCACTATCTATCTAACCCGATCACCATAAAAGAAAATTCTATTGCATTTAAAATTTTAGCATATCTTAATGTGAACGTAAAGACTACTTTTTAGTTTGGTGAGCAGTTTTTTCATAAGCTATTTGATTTAATATGTATAATTATTTTGCTAATTTCTTTATGCTCTTCTCTCTCATGGACATTAGGACCATATTTAAGTAAATTCAGTCGATCATATTTTAATTCGTCGCAAACTTAGTTTTGTGTGACTGCTCCCGAGATATTCCCAGTCATAAAAGAATCTTTCAAATACATCAAACTCTCGAAATATAAGCTTTTTTGAATATAAAAGTTCACATCAGATGAGTTTTATATATTTGCTACAGTGTGGAACTTGTCATGCAATTTATTTAGGTCAGACAGGCAGACGTTTTATTACTGAGTATAAAGAGCACATACATTCATGGAAAACGGATAAGATGGTTTCAAGATTCGCCAAACCCCTTATAGAGAGTGGACATATTATATATTTACATCGTGATGTATATACCTTTGCATCTATCTAATAAAGATCATCGCCTTAATCTAATGGATCACGATAAGACAAATATTATATGCATTCAAAAAAGTTCAGAGATTGTAATATGTTTAATATTCCTGTCCTAAAACCATTAGAACACGTCCGATCGTATTTTATTAAGTTTTATTTATGTTTAAGGTTTCATTGTTATTTTTTTGAATTCATATTATTCTGTTTCAATGACTTTATTTACTTTATATTAATAGTAAGTTATTCAAATAAAAGCCACATTGGACAGAATCAAAATAATTTTGATTTTCCCCCATTATCAATATGAACGCACTTGTCAATATTTGTTATAAATGAATTGAATTTCATATTAAATTTAATAAATACGATAAGCTAAAAATGTACTGTTATTTGTGATCAATTTACTTTTGAACAGTTCTCAATCCATTCTAATAAATTTATTAAATCTAAAAAATATATAATAATGTCTTTTCAACAATAAATTTTCACCAGTTAATAATTTTATATGTACATAATTGTTTCCATAATATTCAGTATTCTACCCCAGAAGTTAGTTAGTTAGTGCAACAATAAAAAAATCAGAAAGTTTTTTATTAATTTATTTTCTGACATAATTATTATATACGGCGAACGAATCTCACCGGTCGCTTTGAATGTATATGCGGAAAGTTCGCGGAACAACAGTAAATTTAACATACAAAATATGTTATTTTTCATATGTACATAATATACGGAGGTTTTATTTGCTCGAAAGCATAATACCTATTACTATTGTTTCTGATTGAGAACTCAATGAAAGAGCTTTTGTGAAATTTCTATTGTTATTTATTATTATTTTACTGTGCGTTATTGTATTTAAAAATACATAATATATCTAAAAATATATGTTATATTATATAATATCGTCTACTGTTTAATTATAATGATATAAATAGAACACGCAACCTTTAAAATAAACATTTTTGTGGATCAAGGTGACTTTGGTAAAAACTTGTCATCTTATTTTTAGTTTATTTTTACTATACGGAGAGTTTATTTCGTTGTTTTCGTTTGCTTTTCACTTACGTCGTAATCCGTATTGATACATGTATTATTTAGAATGGTAAAACATAAATACAAATAATTATCTACATTATATTTTAGATTGGATTGGAGTTTTTTGCTAATAAAACAAAGAAATGGATATCAGCCACTTGCTCAACCTATTAGGTCAATACCCTGACTCACACATAAATTGAAAAACAATATGTGTACTTGCCAGATCCAGAGTTCAAACCTGAGACCCACGGCGCGATAGTCCAACGCTCAAGCCGTGGGTGTGATAATTGGTAAGATATATGGTAAGATATTTTGGGGTGGTGATATTGGAGATACAAAAGACTATTTGGAGGTTGCTCGAGTGAATCGAGAAGCAAGAATGTATTACTGCATAAACGGTATAATACAGTTGGTACAAGAATAAATAAAGCAGGAGAGATGTTAGCGGTCAGAGGCTCGGTGGAAGAAATGCTTGAGTCCCAAGCACGATGAGAGAATGCTTCAGGGCAAAGTGTGGCAAGACAGTGCGCTAATCTGAGGCTCGATGGAAGTGAGTACTATGAGGGGAGATCTTCTCAGTCTGAGGCACGATATTAGAGTGTATTACTACGATTACTGCTCTGTCCGGGAAGTAATGATAGAGTGTATCTTTCCATCAATCACCTTTCGCTAATTATTGAGATGAATATTCAATAAATTACGGCAATCTATTATTAATATAGGTCACATTGGGTCACAGTTATGCGATAGTCAGCATATTAATGCTGACTATTGCATGACTGCAACTTCACGGCGTTTCACTGACCAGACCTAGTATTATCGAAGTATATCACACTTGCAAGATGAGCTAACCGTAGATGAGGGGCGGCTCTCGTGGTGCAGTGGGTAAGGCGCTCGCCTTCCACCCGAGAGTTCCTGGGTTCGATTCCCGGGCATGACAAAAACATTTATGTGTTTTACTCAAAGCCTGGGTGTTTGTGATTGTTCAAAATTACTAACAACCACCTTTTACGAAAAAGCAAGGACATGGTTATTAATAATTCTAAAAAAAAAAAAAAACGTAGATGAGGTGATGTGCGATACTTGTTTAACTCATTGATTATCGCGTTGTTACCGCTAATAAGGCCTTTAGTTGTTGACCATTTCAGATATATCAATGAAACATCTTCGCTGATTCAATTAATAAGTATGATTACGATGACTAACTAAGCCTTATAATCAAGTCAATTAGCTTCATACATATAGGCCGTTTTTTTAGTAGTAAAGCACATTGGCGGAATCCGATGAATGCATGTTCGAATCCCGCCCAGTAACTATATTTTTCCAAATATTATTTCTTATATTATGTTTGTTTTTATTATTATTTATTGAGAATTATTTTTGTTTAGAATATTGCCGTTCATTGTTGTTCTTTTTTTGCTATAAGATGATTTTTTGCTTGTATTTCTACTAACTTCATTAAGCTGTTTTTTTTCATTCTAAATGTAATGTTGTGAACGAAATTTGTTATCATTGGGCTGTTGCTATATACCAGTGGTGCACAACTTATTTGAAAGAAGGGCCAATTTATCACAGGCCGCAGTAGGTAAAAGTGTTGAAAAATAATGATATATACTACATATATACTGAAAAATATTGACGAGACATACATTTTATCATTTAAAATTTAATAGTTACATACAGCTACCCCAATCATTCTCCGCTCTGCATTACGTACATATATATTTGTACGATAGAACTTAGTACCTATATTATAGGAAATTAGAATTTTGTTGTATTCAATGAAAAATTTGGTGATGAAGTACTTGTTATTTTGGAGGACAACAAATGCTATTTTGGGTCTAGGCTTGTGCATCATTGTTATACAAAAAAAAAACATTATTAATATATAAACAAGACGGGTGGTCTATCAATAACGCCATGCTGGACCACTCGAGGTTTCTTAGTAACACACTATGCGAATTCAGTGTTTTATTTGTCAATAATATTTGACGCACAATTATGTAAAATTTACTCGTTAACTCTTTAGTGCCAGACCCAATTGCTCACGTTAGTGTCACCCGTGTCCATATGGACACGCAATTATTGTAGTACAGTTTACTTTGCCTAATTGTTATTTTAAAATAATAATTTGGTTTATAAACGTTAGTCAATTGAAATAAGTATGTACACTGCTTCAATTGTTCGTCATTTTAATGATCTAACTGACATAATAAAATTAATATGATATAATTAATAAAAATAATATCATTTTATAATAAAAAAATGATGGACTTATGTTAAAGGTAACCGTGGTTTTCAGATTATATTGTTTCAAAGAATAATATTTCTGTCATTGAATGCATTATAAACGTGTTCAGTTTCATGATATGTAATTACGAAATGGAATTACTTTTGTTTATGTGGTGTTATTGCATAATGAATTAATGCGTGTCCATATGGACACGCGTGCCGCTTAACACTACAAATTTAAATTATGATTTGTTATCTGTGTTATCACTATATTTTTTATAAAATTTATTATTCTCATTTTGTCAAATTATTTAGTTTCTGGGATATGTCTAAGATTGAAAAAAGAGAAATGCTGGTAAATAATGCATTGAATGCACTTTATGACGCTAGTGATGATGATAATGTCGACGAATATAATATTATTATTTATCTCACCACCGACCAGATCCTGCGGTTTTAACAGATGAGGATGGTGGTGGAACAATCGATAATTTAAATCATAGACAATTAAAAGCAGATACACAAGTGTAATCTAGGAATGCAAGAACATAGATAGAACAATCTGATATTTTATATTGCAACTGGAGATTCTACACGCAATTACACCTAGCTGCACAAAATATCAATTTTTCGGGAAAAATGTGGAAAATAAGAACGCTGATGGATCTTGATAGGATGGATATTCAAAACTATGTACATCAATATCAATGGTTTTAGCAGATATACAATTTAATGGGTTAAATTATTGTATTCAAAAAAATAGAAAAAATCGACGCTGTGACTGATTTTTTTTAAAGAAAAAGAAACATCTGAAATCAGAACGCAGTGAAGAAAATGCAATATTAGCTTGTGTGTAATGTGTATTGAAAACTATCATACTTTATAATAATTCTACTAATAAACCATACAATCCAAAAAAAAAAATTTATAACATAAGTGTCACGCGTGTCCATATGGACACGGCTATTATCTCAAAACTTAAAAACGTTATGAAAATTTTATTTTCACTATTCATTCTCTGTTATATTACAGATACATAAAACATGTAAATAAACAATTTTTAAAACAAATAAAAATTCATGTCAGACCATCAACAAAATTGATGTGTCCATATGGACACCTGTGCCACTAATGAGTTAAGTATTAAATTTAAACTGAATTCTGATGGATACTTTCAATCCTACTAAAAATACATTGAAAATGAAAGCTTTTAAGATAATCCGTTACTTTCCTGCGATAAATTAAAACACTTGTCGTTAACTCCCCCGAGCTCACGCGGCGCTATTCTGTTTAATACCGACGCCTTTTTTACCCGGCGTCGTCGACGCGGCGTCTCGCACCCCACTTAAGTATGGCTACGTACTGCAGAGTGACTCGCCAGACGTCTGCATCCTTGTCGTATCCTCGAGGCCTCGCCTGCCCATTGTCTTTCAGGCTTAATTGCTCGGAGCTTCGGTTGTTGCGGTGCAGCTTTTGGACTTAGTCTGATCCCATTGTCTCCTATAACCTTTGCACGGTCAGATGTAATCTAAATAGATGCTGTGCACATTGTATAAAAGTTAAAGTTCATTCAATTATTACGTTAGAGTTTCGCTATAGTGATCTGTTAACTGTTATGTATATTTTATTATTTTAATGTTAACTAAGATTACTGACAATTTGTTAATTTAAAATTGTGATATGTTATAAGAAAGTAAGCTTACTATAATTATGAAACTCTAAACCGGAACAAGAATTTAACCATCAAAAATTGTTTGATTATTAAAAGTATGTACGAAATAAAAATGCAAAAGGTCTGCTGCAGTTAAAGTTAAAATTATTTTATTTATTTATTTTACCAGTCGTTCTTCTCGCTGGAATGAACTTTTTCGCACCCTGCCCCGCCATTTCATCACATATAATACGCTATTACGGTCAATCATGGCAATTTATTATTGACAATCATTCATGCGCAAAACAACAGCCGGAATAAAATGCCAAACTGGCCGGGAAGCCGAGACCAATGTGTGAAACCGGGATGTATGGTAAACCTAGTTATAAGGGGAGTAGTTGTAATTTGTTTATTGGTTGCTTTTGTATGCGACATATTGTGATACTGTATGGGTGATGTTCAAGGAAAACACGAGTTGGTATTTTGTCTTTATTTATATGGCACAAATACAAATAATGGTAATAAATAACAGAAGATAGCATATTAAACTATGTTTTATGTGTAAAGGTTCCTTTTAATTGGATAATTTCGAAAAGGCTGAGTGCCCTTGTAACCTCTACATATATTGAAAGTCTCTAAACAACTGTCATTTCCGACTCGCCATCGTCTATGCTCTGAACACAAGCATTGACAATAACATGCCAGTTGTAGAGTTTGGTAAAACCTCTATAATCTTACTAATTAAATTACATTTAGAAATATTATTCCGGTTGGTTTATTCTTACTTAAATCTGCAATAAACGAACTGATACATGGCATTACTGATATCAGTTCTATCGTGAATATTTGCGATAGTATACGATATTACAGATAATATTTAAACGTCATTTTAATGATGTTACAGGTAAATTCTTGATGTCATAGTAATTAAACATATCTTATAATCATTGGCGGCCGTTGCTCGATATTTTGGGAGGTCAGTTTTAAATAATTTTATATTATTTTAATTTGCCTTTTCGTTGTACACTTAAAAGACGTATAGCAAATTGGCTTTTTATACATTATAAAAGAAGTGCTATAAATTGTTAGATAGTTAGATTAAAAAGATAGTTAAAACAATGCTTGTAGGTAATACAACACATACTCGATGAAATTACGAGGCAATAATGATTAATAACAGAACAACGTTTTATACCTGTTTCCTTTAACACACTGAAAAATGTATTGTTATCTCTTTCTCGGACAATGACGAAAATCTTGCCTATGCTGCGTCAAAACAAATTTAAAAAAGACTGGCGAAATGTGTGCTTTCTCCGTTTCACATATGGAAAATGAGAGAGAAAGAGAAATATTTAGAAATATTTTATCCCGGCGTATTTCCAAACGACCCAAGGTATAGCGACCGAGCGGATTTTTTTTGTTTGAATTTTATACACACAGTTCGTCCGTCTATGTGCGTCTCGCCTTGACGTGTTAGCCGATAATTATTATAATACCTTGTACCTACATCTTAGATTATAGCCTACATAGATTGTGAAATGTTTATTTTTGGGGGGGTCATTGACCAATTGACCTCATGGAAAAGCCGCTATTGCTTATAATCAATATTGAATATTTAATATAGAATTTATTATTAATTTTATTACAATTTTAATTTACAATAGAGGTAATTGGAATACAATTTTAGAGTTGAATTGAATAACAGAAATACAATTTTAATTTGGTGAATCACGAAAAAAATATACTTATCACGCTAAAGTGACCCCCTTCGGGCACTAAACTGCATATTACTTCTGACAGTCTTATAATAGGGAGTTGGAAATTTAAATATTATTAATAGTTTTTGTTTTTTACATATTTAATTTTAACTAGGTTTAAGAATGATTATTGTTGTAATAAACATTTTACCTCCATGGCCCGGCTGATTTCAAGAAAACTGGCCCCTACCTGCTGAGATAATTGTTTAACTACTGACCGAATTTTGAAAAAAGTCGCCAACGCCTAATGCGTTTCGATACCTGACAGTAAGATCCAATCGCTCACTTAAAACGTTGGATTATGTAACGTGAATGCTTGCCTAATTGTACACTCTAACCGTTAAATAAAGACCGTTCTTTCAGCCATATTGTCGTTTATTGGATTCGTAACCCCTCCAGTCTTAACACTATATTTATTTGTGTCTTAGGTATTGCTATAACTGCAAAATAATATACGTATTAAGCCTAGCTCAGACCAACATACAACTTTATAAAAATACATTGTTGTATACAAAGATTTAAAAAGAATATATACAATGAAAATACATTAGGCAAGTAGTGACACATGATCACGTGGAATATTGTTTTTACTAAAGCGTGCAAATTTGTAGTTGAGCTTCAAACAAATGTGTATGCACGTGTATTTGAGTCGCCTAGAGTCATAACTTACATTTTCCATTTTTGTCATTTTTTAGTTAAGTATACTAATTGATTCTAAACGCATTAATCTATATAAAGAAAATTTTATCAAAAGTCACTTTAAACCATGTAAAAATCGTTGACAAAGTTGACTGTTGGTGTCATAACTCACATTTTTCAATAAATAATAATGTGAGCTCTATCATTAAGACCTTTCTAACCAATCAGGGAGCTCTATTTCTCATGGTGTGATATGTGCCTGCAGCATTGAGAGTATTAGGTATATATATTAAAAAAAATATATATATATGTAAATCGATTCACTCACTCATTCATATTCAAAATATTTCAATACTTCTCTTCTAATAATAAAAAAACATTGCTCTGGTGGTTTATCGAATGAAAATTTTCGTAGACATCTTTATTCGTAGATGTCTTTTTTGGTTATACGTTTATACGTTTGAGTTGCGCGCGCCGCCCAACGCTCCGCCGAACGCGCCTACGCTGGACGGGGCTTAAGACCTGAGTTGAGAGCGTTCAGCGGGGCGTGAGCGGCGTGCGCAACTCAAACGTATACACGTTTTACAGGTAATTAGGTAGATAGGTACAACAGGTATTTTCTTTCACAAAAAATTATGAGATACCAACATTTTAGGGAGAATTTTGTCAATTTTTCTGTTGTTTTACAAGAGGTGTGTTTCTAAATTATAGATGCTAGCATATTTTTTTTATTAATAAACAAGAATTTAAATTTATTTTCACACATCCTTGGATGAGCTTTCCACTTAGTTTATTAATATATAGAATGTCAATTTGTATGTTAGGTATTTTTTTATTTATGAAATAACAAATTATTTTTAAATGTATGTATCCAAAGCTTTTAAAAAATTATAAAAATGTTGAAACAAATTATACATTATTATTATATTGTAACTAATCTGATAAAATATCTTACTTAACGATACACTCAGGACCAATTTGCGACGGGATTTTGTACAGGGGAGACATAATCAAATTTCTCCACCTTTCATTTGATGTTTTTTTCTACATCCCAATTGCCGAGATAATTTAATTTCATTTTAAGTTTTGGATAAAAAGCACACCCGTCCGCGCAAAAAGTCTGTCGCGGAGTACATTACGGTCGCCATGGAAACAGAGTGGAGGCATTTTTCCGTGAGGTTCGCGTCACGTTTTTTTCGCATACCAGGCTCCTCGGAAAATTCTCAGAAATTGAATCTGGTTCGTTTTTTCTGTTCACGTGAAAATGGCACAATTTTCCTTAATGTCTTAATTTCGCACTCTTGCTTTTAAAGTTTCTCTTTTTGAATTTTCATATTATTCAAGAACCAGTGGAAAACATCACAATTCATGCTTTTAATATTGAAGGGCGACATTTTCACCTCAAACTATTTCTGAATAGAATTTGCCGTGGTGACCTAAGTTTTTTCTTGTATAATTTACACATTTACATAATTTATCTGGCTGCAAAGACCTGTATACAATTACCAATTAACAAAAAAAATAAATAAAAAGTTCTTTTTTCAAAAAAATAACCGTATACGAAACAAAACAAATAGAATGTTGAAAGTTTCACTGGTCTAAGAAATTGTTACTCATTGAGTAAGTAAAATGAAATTTCACAATAAATACACCCAAGTTATGATTTATGTATATTATATCATTGAAAACACTATAAATTTATTGTTAATACCTCTTCATCATAGATTATTCAATTATATTAGGGTCTATTAGATATTTTCTAATATTTTCAAATGTATATCTATTCAATAATAAGTTTATAAAAATATGTACGTACACTCTTTTGGCAGTCATTTTTTAAAAATGAAGTATTATCTTTGCTGAGAGATTAGACACAATGAGAGATAAACAGTTGACAAAAAAGATTATTTATAATAAACACAATTAGGGAAAAATTTTCTGTGCTTGGACGCATTTCTTTAGACTAAATTTTTTTTTTTGTTGTGAAGTACTATTTAGAAAATATTGATAATAATATTAAGTTTAATGGAAGGATGAGAATGTCTCAGTTACCCAAGTACGGTGATATGATACATCCAGGAAAAATATGTTTCTAGCAAAGACAGGCTTGTTACTCCAGATGTAAATTTACGGATACTACACAAATGTATTGGCTAAAAGATTCTACATGATTTTTAATTTTTCAGCTATCCCAGAAACGACCTACTAATATTTTACTATAATGAAAAGTTAATAATATCAGGATAGTAAGAGGTCTATAGCAGTTTTTTTTTAAATAGGGGTTTAAATAATTATGATAATATCGATGACTGTATTATTGACTGTATTATTGATTTAAAACCATTCAAATTGTTAGGCTTTTAAAATATTTTGAATGACTATTTTACTATTCATTTTTTTGTATTTCTCTAATGACGCTGAGCCCCAAATCTAATCGTAATTTCTTCAATAATTTTCCTTCAGCAATCTCCGATCAGTTCTGCATACCAAAGCAGATCCAACGCGCCTTCCCACATTCCATCGATTCAACAAAACCGTGATCTCCCCACTTAATGCTTTTTATCTCAATGTTCATTCAAGATTATTTTTGGAATCGGTTTGCTCAGCATATGACGTACATGTCTCGCCCATCTGAACTGCAGCATTTTATAAAAATAATAAGGAGTGACTGGTTATAATATACAAATATAAACTCCTCTCATCTAACCTAACCTCACCTGTCTCGTACCAATTCTATTTTTAATCGGGTGTATCACTAGGCTGTACATTTAGATGTGAAGGATGAAGAATTACCCAAGACTGTGATCACCACGCATTGAAGTATGTTTTGATTACGTTTATGTAACTTCAAGTTTAAAATACCCATGGGAGAAAGGACTACTGAAAACAGGCAAAAATAAATCAATAGCTTAAAAGTGAGGATAACTTTTCGTTGGAATATTATGATGCCGCATTTTTTTAAGATGTGGCCGTTATCAGATTCCTGTGACCCAGATCTCAACTATAATATTATTTATTAATATTCATTTTCATGTAGAATCAACCAGTATCTGACTATCATAAACAGAAAAAAAAACAGACCACAATAATTATAATATTAATTTAAATGATAGTCAGCGAAATTTTCAATTATTCAATAAAATAGTTGATCCAAAAATTATTGAATAAGTCATTCCAACATAATATTATTCAACAATGCGTCGGTCAATAAATATCTGATCATAATTGATTGGACATGTCACTCGATCATAACTTCCCGGTGTGTTAGTATTTCATTCTCTATATCGCTCTGCTAGCATTTAATTCTACTGAGACTCGGACCTCGGAACAATACCATAAGTATTGTAACATATTCTTGTATCAACTGTTTATCCATTCATCGGAGGAACCACTAATTTATGACTCCTCATTTCTCCCCATCTACAACTCCTGGCCATCATACCGTGGTCTTGTCACTCTAAAGTCAACGAGACCACCAAATAGATAATACTGTGTATACTGTACAATTTTTTATTGTGTTCTATTTTCGAGTGTCCACGGGTGCAAAAATCTTTTCCATAACTTTAATTTTAGATGCATTTAACTTTCCAGGCATTCTGATATTTATTTATTTGAAAACAAAACCTTGTGGACATAACAAATCTTAATTCAAGACGTACCTACACAACATGAGATTTACATTATAACAAATATTACCCCACAAGAGAGAAGAAGGGAATATATAAAATAATAATAATAATAAATAATAATAAAAACATACTTAAGTACCTACAATTTTATACAGAAAAGTAAAATTTCGAATACAAAATACAGAGCACGTCACCGAAAATGTCTACGTTTTTAGGGAGCGCATTGACTAGTCTTGCACCCCTCACTATCGGTGCCCGACAGGCTTGACACTTTACTTTTGGATAATTTGCGATTAATTTCCAACTGTTCGAGTAAATTCGAACAATTCGAACAACAGTGAATTTACTCGAACAGTTGGAAATTAATCGCAAATTATCCAAAAGTAATCACATAATTAATGAAAATTTGGTAATGCATTCGTCGCCACTATTAAATATAATTTAAACACACGAATAATACAATTATACTAATAATATTTTAATTGATTAGTAATGTCAATCTCGAACACAGTAATTTTGATAAATTTTGATATCCATTTAAAAAACCCACTTAGGGTTTTCAAAGTATTAATAATATTACAATTAATAATAAGTGTACAAATTCATAATATTGCTGGAACGAGTAAGAGAATGTATTCTGTCTCTATCTACACACGTGTAGTATTTAAGCAAGGGCAAGCGGCCTATCTGAATAGTCTTGATAATGGTGTTACAACCGAAATAGCTATCGACAAACCTTTTTTTAAAACCTGTAGGATTGAATATTAATTATATTTTCATTTCACGTAGGTAATTGACATGCACATGTAAATTCAAACTCATTAGGATACCAGAATTGGAAATCATCCCTCGCGATAACAGGCAAAAGTAAGTTTCAAGAGCAGAAGTGACCTACTAGATTCAAGAGAGTGAAAAGTAAACATGCCTTGCAGAAAGGCAGTCGGAAAATAATCATTTGACGAATCATCGAAAGGATAATAGTTATATGTCTTATAATAAAGACATCGAAAAAAATTCTTTTGGACGCTGATATTATGATAAATGTGGACAATTTATAAAAAAAATATACTAAAAACAAAACATGTTATCTAAATGCATAAAACAGCTTTTATTCAACAACTTTGCTGTCAAAGATACGTGCCAAAGTATTTGGCTTGCACCAAGCAACCACCCACCCTCGACCATTCTCCCTTCCCTTTCAATAAAGCGCACCGTAGGATGAGGAGGGGGAAGAGATTCCGGTAATGACGTCATAATGCTCGGCCCGCCGGATATGAAGTGGACTCACGGAATTGACTGGCGCAATGTAAAAGCCGGGGTACGTTCACACGCTGTGAAAATTTTAAGTACAATGTAGGTGAGTACTCGCTTACTGAAAAGTTTTTGGCCTAGTTTTGAAGAAAAATAAAATTTAAATAAATTATTACGACGGTGCGAATGTTTAAAAGTTTTTTTTTCATTCGATAACTAAAGGCAAGTCTATATTATTATAACCAACCGTCTCTAAATTTTGCAAACTACACCTGACCGTCAAATGCGGCTAAGCTGAGTGCAACATTCAAAAATATTCAAATTCATTTTTTTTAACATATGGTGAACATTACGTACCTATTATAAATTTAAGAATTTCATAAAACGACATTTAAAAACAAAGAAATAATATTAAAACAGTGTAAAGAAGAAAGAAATACGCAGTATCACAAAAAACAGTATGAAAAGTAAAGGTTCAAAGTTATAAAGCATGGAAGCACACCGTATGAGCTAAGTGGAACCTATTTTAACAATGTATACAAACATAACAACGCCCACCTATAATACTCATCCTCACGTATGTGAAATATCTTAACATCCGAAGCGATTTAGTCGAACAGAGTTATTGCCCTCCCAATTGGAATCACCAATGGCAGCTTAGCTCTACAGCTTTAGAGAACAAACAACTGTTGCTCCCAATTTTTAAAATAGTTATCATGGACACACAAGTCAATACCACCAAGAATGGCCGAGTTCTCATTTACACCACGTATACATATAATATAGAAATCTTCTATCATTTAAACTACAGTATGTAAGCATACCTAAGAGAAAGCCAGTTAGATAAAGCCACGGATAGTAACCATATAACCTCAAAAAAAAAATTTGAACTCGCTTCACCATAAGGTCGTATTTCAACTGATGCGGGGCCGAAATAATCGACCCACTCTCAAGCCGGCTTCTAACTAAGGAATTATAAAGGATTTTAAATACAGTAACATTTAAAAAGACCCGGGAAGAACGTAAGATGAAGCCGAACATTTGTAGCCTTTGTGTAGACAAGCTAACTATAAACTTACGACTATGGTCCTAAGGTGAGATATTGCAAGAATAATTATTAAAAAAAAAATACAACAATGGAATACCTGCAAGAAAAAAGTAGGTTCCAAAGAGTGAGATTAAGAGATAGGGTGTTAATAAGTGCACTAAAATTTAAATTCCAATTCATTTAAGCTTTGTAATATTTAATTTGAATCTCTTTTTTGTAATCCACGTTTCGCCATTCGGTACTTTCAAGCAATATGCGCGCATACCAATAGTAAATGCACATGGCGCAGAATGTAGTGAATTCTCGTTTATATAGAAAATTACAAGAATAAAAGAATGTGAAAATATTATTACTATGTAAAAAGGCAACTATAAAACTTAGTATTGGAAATAATTGTAATTTGACTGGATTAAATTAGATACCCACTGTTAATATAATAATGAAACTAGGTAAAGTGTAGAAAACTTAACAAAATTAGCTAATGAGACATGTCACTAAATACATTAAATAAACAAAATAATATTACGGTACAATCCATAATAAGTAACTTGATTACATTAACTTTACTATGACAATATTATGCCTCCAACATTTACTAGTTATTTACTGAGTAATTAGGTTTGCAAGTTATTTGATTGTATTTATTTGTTATATGAACAAAAATTAGAGTTCTGGGTCTCGGTTCCCGGTGAGGACACAATATTTATGTGATTTTTTCAAAACCTGGGTGTTTATGATTGTTCAAAATTACAAACAACAACCTTGTACGAAAAAGCAGTGATATGGTTATTAATAATTCAAAAAAAAAACTATATTTTGTGTCAGCGTACATTTGCAATTGATAAGTAGACATAGTGGTTGAGCAAGACAACAGGAGAATCCCGGGTCGCAAAAATTGACTCAAATGTAGTCATTTTCATCAGCCAGAATCTATCTGTTGTATAAAGGCCTCTCCAAGCTGATTCCAATTCTCTTCGGTCGTGTGCGTTGCGTTGCCACGCACTTCCGCCGAACTTTTATCGATCATTTTATACTCATTTTATCGATCTAGCGGCCACTAGGTCTAACTTGCGGACATTTTGTACCTCTCGGGTAACTTGGATAGCTAGATTCGTCCAACGATTGTCCTTTCTTCGAGCTATGTGTCCAGTCCAGCCATCAAATGGAGTACCTAGTACTAAATTTTAATAATTTTTATTTAAAAAATATATTTGCAACTATCATTTAAAACGTAAAATTAACGCCTTCAGCCATTTTTATAAAAAAATATGAGTGCTGTCACATGTAAAATAGTGTCTTTCACATTATAAAAAAAATATATTGGATATTGGTGCATAGAAAAATTCTACGTTTGTAGTTAAATATAAAACTAGATATGAACTCCACAGGAAAGGAGTTTCTGAAGGTGGACTGGAAAAAAACTAAGAACCACATTGGGTTGTTGTGGAAAAAGATAAGAAAGAAAAATTGATTCCTACTCTATATATATATATATATATATATAAACTACCTACTTATATATATATATATAATAAATCTTTTAAAATAAATGGTGCAAGTAATTGACCAATATTTTAACACGAGTTATTTTGGTTTATTTGCTTTACGTGAATTCAATTATATTTTTTAAAGACGCAGTCAACATAGTCTAGTAAGTGTAGAAAAACATTTTTTAATTAATAAAAACTCTTATACTGTTGTTACATACATATTGTGAAAATATTACGTCCTTACAATGTTGTTTTAGGTTCATGTCACTGTCACTATATTTTACGTAGCTATAAAGTTTCTAATAAATTGAAATATTTTGAAGATGAGAAATATTTAATGAAACCTTTTACCTAGTCAACATAATACAATATATACCTAATTAAGTACAAAGAATGTCATTTGAGTTATAATAAACTATCTGCCCGTAATTACTCCTTATGAGAGAACATGTAGTGTGATGTAGAATTTATTTTGCTATTTGGTAGTGAAAAATAAAATATTCGGTGACTAATTAATAAAAACAATGTTAAATAGTTTGCTTCATTTGAAAAAGATTTGCATTAAATTATTAAAATAATCTGAAAACAAATATAATTCAAACTCAGCTATTTGCATGAGTGAGCACGTCATATATCCCTGTCACCCCAAAATATTTATATGTTGACATTCGTGAATATCTGTAATAGTAGATTTGTAATTATAATAAATGATGCATTCGAACGTGTATGGAGTGGGCAAGCTAAGTCGTATTAATTATTAATAACTCATTTTATTATTTCATACCAAATAGCAAGTCACACACCATTTATTTTCTCTCAAAGGAAGCAGTATCGGGGTATCTAATACTCATTATTATTCTAATACGCAAGTATTATTCTTGGGACTGTTTAAAACTGTGTTTTATTATTCAAACTCTGTAATAGTAGTACATTTTTAACGTATAATTCGATTAGGTTTTATATTTTTGTTCATAATGTTTTTTATAATTAAAATTCATTGCCTAGCTTAAAGAGGTTCTCTTTCATTCTCTCAAGAGACTGGATCTGTATACTTTATTATCAAGACTTATAATATTTATTTTTATTCAATTGAAAATTTGAATTAACAAATTTAAATGAAAAAAGTCCACAACAGGGAATAACAATTTCTATCAATGACTTGTAAAAGTTGCTAAAATTCTTATTATTACCTAAATAATTTCATTTGACTTTGAAATTAGTCTAGACAAGATGGTATTCGTTGAAGTATTGATAGGTTATATTAGAATAAGGTGTAGTGTTAAATATGAGAAGCATATTATTTTCACTCAATATCTGATGTTTAATAAATATGAACGTTTTAGATAATAATGTGGGATATATTGAAGCATTAAGTTTATACACATTTCATCATATTGAAATAGTTTTAAATTTACTAGTACTAACTTGAAATTCGTGGGGATACTTTGATTTTAATAATAATATAATATGTTTGTCTAAAAGTGGAATATTTCAGAAAAGATGATGAATAAATATACTCAGACAAATACCTGACTGACCGACGCTGACACCAGAGAACTACTGATAATGAAAATGATATTAAGAAGTATTTTTGGCCAATGAGAATATAACTCAGTACAAGCCAGTGGCTTTCAAATTCGACTACGAGGACCACTTATAGAGAGTAGACATAATTTAAATATTTTATTCGTAAAGTTTACACATAGACATCGACAGTGTTATCAACTGACAAACTGTTATTTTATAACTTTATACATAAGAGTAAAGCTTATGTATATTATTGGTCCAATTGTGGTCGCCCTTATCCCACTATTTCCTTCCTACCTCTAATCCATATTATTTTCGCAAGTCCGGGTGCCATTACGGAGTCGTGATTGACAAATAGTTAGTTACATCAAGACAACGAGCGCGATAAGACTTTTGATACAGTTTGACTGTCATGAAACGTAATTCAATTCGCGAGTTTCATTACGAACTCCATACAAGGTGACTTACAAGTGACAATTCAACCGTATTGCATAAAGACCGCCACGCGTCACCATAAATTTATTACCTACTAAGTGTCATCATACATATAAAGAAAGTTCCGGTTGATTTATGTCAAAGTGAGAGTGCTAGACATACTGGTTGGGGCAATTATTGTGGCATACCTTATTTTCCCACCTACCCCAATTCTTTATTTATTATTGTCGCAAGACCAGGCGACTAAAAATGGGGCCACACCGGCAACAAGTCGCGCGACAATTCGATAATTTTACGATAATTATCATAATTGCTTAAGAAATTTTACGATAATTATCATGCTTATCGTAAAATTTAACAAGTTGTCGCGCAACTTGTTTTCGGTGTGGCCCACTTTAACAGTCACGGGTCATTAGTCGACCGTGAGTTAGATATATCCGGTTACATGTAGACAACGGACGTGCCTAGGCTTGTTAAAGCTTAGCCGTCTCTAACTACAGAGTGATTTATCCAAAACGCATCTGTTGGACCTTCGTTACGCTAAATCTGATACTGTTTGAGCGAACGTCACGTCTATCATCCATCCTGCACTTGTCATCATCGTTTATCCCAAAACCCAAGTGAGACCGTGAGAGTGACATTATGAACCGTCCGTTTACCAGTGCATGATTGCGTGAAGACCGAAACGGCTCCAAAGCGCGCCAGCCCTCATAACTACATAAAGGTCAGTGTTTGGCATCCTGATACCCCCCCTAGATTCGAAATGCACCATCATCTTCATATTACAGTCCACTGCAAAAACGCAACCAAATAATAATCCAGGGAATCAGAAGAGCGCACTAAAAGTCAGAAGTCTGGACCAGCTTGGTCAGTGCCAGGACACACTTCTGCTTCCACTGTCCCTCACAAACATCCTAATCCTCAACCTCCCTTTCATACAGTCCACAAAAGTGCAATATTCCATGTTTACTTGCACGACAATCTAAAAATAACATATCTACATGTAGATAGTATTAATTGAGATGAGTATATTATGAGATATAAACGATCAGGAAGCCAAGTGAACGTAATTTAAGGGTACTAAGAAGATTTACGTTATTAAATACTTTGTTTCATTTTAATTATGAAAAAATGCATTATATGTTTTTATTTGTAGCTTTTCTTTCATTTGAAAGTTTGATGTTTCTTTTACTCCGATTAATTATTTATATTTTTCCTTTTTTAAATACTTCCCGAGATTTGGGAGAATCTCATTTAGGGGTTCTTTTACAGGGTATTTTTGAGCGTAATGGCATTTCTTATTCATAGAAAGCTTATAAAAATAATTATAATTAAACAAAAAAGCAATTACCTGCCGAAGACACACCTCGAAAAGTAATTTTAAGCGGACGAGATAAAAAAGCTCGCCTTAAAAATGGATCTAAAAATATAAGAAGAAAGAAAAAAAAACAACAGCTTATTAAAGATTGTCATTGAGCGAAAGTTTGGCCAATTAAAACTTTTCTCTAAAAATAAAGTAAGTAGGTACTTATAGCGGTATAGGCAAGAAGGAAATTTAAGCGTGATAATACTTTTGCGTATTTAAAAAAATACTCAAGATATTCCACATGGATAATTTTTACGACTAAAATACCAGTCTAGTCATGTTTTAGCGTAGAGCCGTAGAAGCGTAGAGCCGTAGCACAATAGAGCCATAGACTTATGTTTAAAGTTTACTTTAACAGTAGAGAAGTGAATGTAGAATTATTCGTTCTGAGTCATAAAACAAAACTTATACTATCCTTAATAAAGGTCTTCATATGATACTATTCTATACACAAGACTGCCCGCTACGGCAGCTATCTTGGGTAGGAAAGTATCGAAGTATTAGTACTTATTATAACAATAATTACACTAATTTAGCCGTCTAAATAGTTAAAACTGACTATCTTGCTCTGAAATTTAGCATTGCCAAGAGAGGTGCTAATAAAACATAGCATTTATTGTAATAATTACAACTAACTTATTGAAATTGTTACAATAAAAGCTAATTATTCGATACTTTCCTACCCTAGATAGCTGTCGATTAGCGGCCGAAAGCAGTCTTGCATATCGAATAGATGCGCTGGTCGATTTTTTGGCTGTAGTATTGGATTTAGTAACGCATGAGGTGTTACTGGGATTGAATTTGGCCAGAACAAATGAGACCGCCTTTAAAAGGCAGTAATAGTTCTGGTGAATATTATTTTATCGTATTCATTGAGATATATGAATTGTGCAGACTAAGTTTATTTCCCTGTGTAGAAAGAAATACAATGGAGACTAATGCAGCCCTAAATTCCCCAAAAATAACTTATTAATCATATTTTAAAACTTTATTGGAAAACAAACATTTATAATTTTATCAAAATCAAACTATATAGACAGAGTAATCTCTAAGTTAAGTGAGCCCAATTTTTTCTTATGATGGTGCATACATCTAAAGCCGGGTGTATCTAGGGTCTCAAATTGGTGGGGGTCAGAAGATTCAATTTATAAAATTTGAAGTAGTCGAAACAACCGCCCACATGTGATTTAATTCCGAAGAACGACAAAATAGGAGGGTATTACTGAAAAATATAATAAATTATCTATAAAATATGATTATATAAAAAAAAATATGCAAGCAGAAGAGATATTACTGTGCACAAATTTGTGTTTGAGATTCTACCACAGGGTTACGTTATGACAAGCAAAAATCATCAATTTTATCTGTATAAACCAAAATATTCGTAGTTGAAGGATATGAAGAATCTCTTTATGTATAAATCCACCTCCTATAAACACAATTTAAAAACAAAATAATACCATCGAGGTTGTTTGATGACATTTAATAAAAATTTAATAAAATTAAATTCTAATTGAGTTAAGTTTTGTACCATTAGGCCATTATTTACCGTCCATTTTTATGAAAATATAAAAGGGTTGGTCTTTTTTATACAATTTTCCCAGGTTATTAGTGATCCAATGCCGTAGACAAAATGTTGCCATTGCGAAAGTTAGTTTCAAGAAAGATCCAAAGCCAATTGGATCTTTTATAGAAAAATGTATGTCATGTGAATCAAGACCAATTATCACTGGACTCTTTATTGGCATTATTTTAGAAATGGATTGACGCGAAAAGAATAACTTTATGGGCTTGATCTTTTTTGCATATACGTATATGAGATATCCTCAATCGGATTATTGAATAAATTTAAAAAAATCCAATGAGCTTTGGATCTTTTCTGCATATATACGTCCAATTCAGAGTTGGTATTTAAATGTGGAGAGATCATAAACTTGATAAGTTGAGCAAATGGCTAACATCCAGTATTTGTAAAAACAATCTTCTTCATCGAATTGTAGAAAGAATATAAAAACAGGCACGATATTTATCTTAAAATAAGTAGGTACACGTGAAATTGAATAAATACATCTTATAGCTTGGGACTTTTTTTCTCATCTCATCAATGTCAAACAAAGATAGATATGCGAGTATTTATTGCGACCTGGGTTTTTCCTTGTTGTATTTTCAGGAACTATTAACATTAATGATATCCACACCGATACAAAATACAGTTAATTTTTGTTTACAGGTGTAACAAATTCATACAATAAAATACGTAAGAATCTTATTACTAAGTAAAGAAGCAATTATAAAAACTAGTGTTGGAAAAAAACCTTATAAGATACATTTTATAGGTACGTACTATTAATACATTATTTAATAATCGTATTAAAACGTTTTTACTCATAACAGTCATAACCAACGAAACAAGGCAAAGTGTTATTAAAGTTATAAATGAGAAGTGCCACTAAATATACAAAATTAAAGAGAGTATATTATACGATAATCTGTAAATTGAATGCATAAACTGTGGTTCAAAATGTCAAGTTTTAAGAAATCATTAGTTTAACATACGTGTACTTACTGGTTAAGGCCGTTGGACCCGTTTTTTCCTGTCTTCTCGGAATCGCGGAAATGATAAGCATGTTTAAAACGAATTGATACACAATAAACTCTTTATTTATTTAAAATATAATAAATAGTATTCAACTAAAACGTTCTGTGTCATTAAAATTTTTCGAATCGCTTTACTTTTTAAAATAAATGACAAATAGTAAGTCCTGTTTTCGAAATTGGTCAAAACGACTGTCACGCCACAATGAATGTTGAACTTAATAATAGTTTTGCAGGTATATATTGTATGAGAGAAATGGGTAAAACAATACATTTCATTGATTAACTCACGTACTTTTTTTAATTTCAGAAAAATAAAGATTTTAAAGCCATTTTAGTTTGAGTCATCAGCCAATTTTGAATGATTTTTTCTCACAAAAAAATATATACTGCACAATAAAAATATTTTTTTATTATAATATAACATTTCCGTAATACTATAAATAATAATTTATAATAAAAAAATAAATAAAACCCCATAAATTCGGTACAATTAGTGACGCTATATTACCAAAACACGTCGTACATTTTCATGTATTTATCCTGTTTTCAGACAATTTAGATTAGAGTCAATGAATATATTATTATTATCACTAATAGAACAATAAACATAAAATTAAATGGACGCGTGTTGAATTTGTATGACAAATTATATTTTGTTCTGCACGCATCGTTTGCACAATCTGCACGTCGCGTAGTCACGCATAATCTAAAAATAATATATCTACATGCAGATAGTATTAGTTGAAATGACTATATCATTATATATAAACGATCAGGAAGCCAAGTGAACTTAATTTAAGGGTACTAAGAAGATTTACGTTTTAAAATACTTTGTTTCATTTTAATAATGAAAAAATGCATTATATGTTTTTATTTGAAGCTTGTGCCCCAGCTGAAGTATAGCCTTAATGTAGGCAAAACACACATAATAATCATGATGAAATTCGACATGAAACAATCTATTTATTGAACTGTTTTAAATTTATTGTCAAAAATGATTACTAATCTCCAGTATATAAATTATATAAACAGAAACTATTTTCAAAAACTGTTTTGTCGATTCCACTAAATAGTTAATTAAATTCTGTAATAGGAATTTATTATAAAGTGTTTGAACTTATATTCGATTTTAAAATTAAAATATTCGTTTTTTCGAATACGTAGACGCGTGGGATATTATAAGACACTAGCAAAAACAAAATTGCGTGGAGCGCCATAGACCTCTAGAAAGTCATAGAGTACAAACGTAATTATGTGTAAACACAAAGGAATGACGAAAATTCTCCCTCAGGAAAAGTGAAATTTTATCACCATTTTCAATTTGGCCGTAATTGCGTTTGTCCTCAGCTATGCGAGAATTTAATTCAAGTAGGAATTTGAAAAGAGACCCGGAGAATTTGAAAAGAACAAGTGGTTTACCTATATACTGTGACCAGCATTTTTCTGCATGCATTTTTTGGTTTTAAGCAGACTATTGTTTTCTCTTTCACATAGCTTTATTTAAACGTATCTATTTATTTTATAACATAATAAACATTCACCGTATGACCCCTGCAAAAAGCGGACTGGCAAGGCTCTAGCCTGGAGGCCCTGGCTTAGGGTTAGAGCTGCATTGCGACTTGACCAGCTAAGTTAGATAAACAAACATCACACATTTATTATGGGCCGGAATGCACATGCGAGCACGACCATCAAGACGCTGAACACGTCCACTGGGACTGCATGTTGATGGGATCTGACCGAGCTGAGTTGTTTGCCAGGATCCGTCCTCACACGGGCCCGATTGACCACGCCAACTTGATATCAACCAAGGCCAACTTTGAGGCATTTGAAAAATTTGCTGCGTCATATGGAGGACGAAATAATTCCGATCCCTCCTTAGATTCACCACTTTCAGCTGTTTCGGCATAGTTGCAGTACACGGGTACAGAGGACACTTCATGTCATTAAAGATAAATGACGGCAGAGCAAGTCAAGATTCTTTTTATTTTCTAAAACTCTTTCATTAAGCACTAAGGTGCATGGTTGCTACATCATTCCCATGCAGCATTGCTTCGGGACCAGGAAGTGCGACACTAAAATCTTTCCATTCTGACACGTTTATAGCATCATGGACTGCAGCCGTGCACAAACAGCGGCTGCATATACATGGCGGGTGGAGATGGGGAAACTCAAATCATTGTTCCAATAGTTAAAAAAGTCGCATGCGGCGCTATGTTCCTCCAATACTAATAATATTATACAATTTGTGGTTGTGTGATACAATTTGATATAATATTATGGATGTGCGGTGGTACAACTTTAGGAGTAATGAGGAGATAAGAGAACACATCAAGCAGCCTTTCATCACGCCGAGAGTGAAAAAGTGACGTTGGACCTGGCTCGGCCACGCGCTGCGGATGCCAGAAGAGAACTTCAACTGGCTTGCATGTTCTTCAAACCGACCGGATTTTGCTAAATACTATCTATGGAGTGTATACGGTGGAGCTACGGGATGCTGGTTTAATCTGGAACGAAGCAAGAAGACTAGCGAGTGACAGGGATTCTTGGAGGCGCCGCGTGGTGTCCATATACTCCAACTAAGGGGCGGATATTGCCGAAGTAGAAGAAGAGATTATGATAATTGATATACTTAAATGATAATTCATGCTTAAAATTTTATTTTCTAACTATTTTCAGTATGTTTCCTGACTCTAATATATATGGCTATTTATTCCATATGGCGAGGGGTCGTATATTACTTAGCTACTACAAAAGGAGATCGCGATCAGTGCATAGGTCTAGGGCTATATTATTAATATAGACCTATAAGGGTAGAGACCTAGGGTAGCTAAGACCCCTAAATCGGTAGAGGGTCCGGGTTTAAAATATAAAATAACCCCACCAAACCAACTTTCCCCACAACAAACCCGGTTTTAAACAACGTATGACCATACGTTCGATGTAAAAAATCAATATATTTCATGACTGAGAATTTCTCAACAGCAGTTACACAAGACTGAGGTCACCACGCATTAAAAACACTTTTTATGATATAACATGATGAAGGATCTCGCCAGAACGTCCCAAATATTTTAAATAAATACAATAGTTATGTATCTCACTATTAAAAACTTTTCCATGATTGCATTATTACTAGATGGTAAATATCTTTATCAGTAAAATCAAACAGTGCACTCAACGATTCAAAATAAAAACTTACTAATTTATATTTGATGTTAGTCACGTACCGTTTTTTGCACTTCTTAACCATTCGAATTAGCTTCCACAAAAATATATAAGACATTACTAGTACATAACGAGAAAAAGCTCACACACTAGTACTTAGCTTTACGCAGGAAAGTACTATCTTTTATTTTCAGAAGTAAAGCTTAGCAAGCTTAACACCATTCATTGCTAAGATTCCTCGCAGCCTCGGATTAACCTGATCTCTTCCTCTGACAGAACTGTTCTCTTAGCGCAAAACTTTCTCTGTAAAAAATATTATTCATTATTGGTTATTCTGCGATTTCACTACGTTTTGAATGACTATCGACGTACAAACTTTACCTTTTAAAGAGAAGAAAAAAACTTCAAACATTTAAATGAAGTTCGATTAAGCTTTTAAAATTTTTCCATTGAATAATATTGAAGACTTTTAATGTACGGTATAAATTATTAAGTTTAACAGTTGGGGTAAGTTTGCTCGGATCCTTCCGCTACATGCGTAAAATTGACAACGCTAACTCATCGTCTCTATAGGATTGGTTTCCCGAATATCCGTTTTTGTCAAAATCGACCTTTTAATGCAGAATTTTTTTTTGTATCTAAACGGACTAGAACCATCCTTTTCATTAAATCACTTTGTAATGGTAATGAATACATCATTCATATACTGTAAAAATAACTATTTAAATATCTCCATGTATTTAAATAAAGGATTGTGAAATTTGTTTTTCGTCTCCTGAACATTTGGTCTATTCGGGAAACCAATCCTACAGCGACCTCATGTTATATTTAAGTTAAATTATTTCAAAAATCAGATCGACGATACTCTTTTTTTATATTCTGGAAAACTATCAATTGAAACGATCAATAACAATAAAGTAAAATTTATTTAAATCAGGTTGAATGGAGACCAGGTTCGCACAGAAAAAATGGTATAAGGAGGTCCAATTCAAAAAATATCTTTAACAATTTATTTTTTAAGGTGAGACTGGAGAGGGTGGGGTTAATGAACTCTACTTACCTTATGATATCCGCGTGTATCCTGTCTACTTATAGCGGCTCATTACAACAATCACGGACCCCGGATATTTCCGGATACTTTACATATACCCAGACAATCAAGATAGATGTTGTCGGGTGCTCAATTACGAATTATTGCAACCTGTTGTATCCATACGTGGTTGTCGAATACGTGCGGCTTAAATGCTAATTTGGTTGTATATAAGATAACTAGGAAAGTACAGAGAGTAATTAGCTTTTACATTCACCTTAACTTCGTTTGCTATAAAAACTAGGTTTATATTATTTTTCAACAGTTATAAAAACTTATGTATAAATGGTAGATATGCCTTAGAAAATAATGGCTGGAAAATAATGAATTTAATATAGGCAATTAGCTGCAAACAAAAACAATTTTATATTGTTAATTTAATTAAGTAGAGTAAAAAATATACTCAACATAGATACGAGAAAATTGTGCGAAATATTAAAGATATAACTAGTAAAATAAAAAAAGCCATTGCAAAATTATGTAAGTAGCATAGAGTAGCATGATCAGATCAAAATAATGCGGACAAATTAGTGAATAAAAAATACTTTCACTACATTTTAAATCTACGATCAATGCAACCTACCAATCAAACTAACTAGGCAAAACAGTTACAATACAACATTTTAAATTCGTGTTTAATAGTATGTATTTAATTAAAAAATAGTAACTAAATATAGTTCAAAAATTACGTAAAATTATCAGTAGTCTGATGATGAGTATCTCCGCTACATGGAAGTACATTGAAACATGTATATGTCTGAGAGCAATTGAAGACACATATCCACATTCCAATGTACTTCCATGTAGAGGAGGTATTAAGCATTGACCCATTACCAAATATTTTTTTCAAAATTGATTTTATTACCCAATCTCTCAAGAGGCTACTGACCACCGATGTAGATAGTGTTTGTTACTTTTTTTAAATTAAATTAAACCCTAAATCTAAGTTATACCAATTAGTTAATAGTAGAAAAATATTCATTTATTCATTAATATCCAAAATTATGCCATTAAACCATACACAATTTTAGATATTTTATAAATAGAAGAATATTTTTTATCGTCAATTTAGTGTATTCACTTATTAACGTATATTTGGTTAAAAATATAAATTAATAATTTAAGAAATGCATATGAGTAATAAAATATAAAAATAATATTTGTCGGAAATTGGATTCGAACTCACGCCAACAGAACTTCAATTCAAAATTACTGTAGCCTTAGACCTCTAGGCCATCGTACTGTCGTGATGATGTGAAAAATTATAATAAAATAGTAATAGTAACATTTCTGCGTTACATTCAAAAAATTCGTAAAACATATACATGTTAAAAAGATCTCTGATAGTGTTGGAACTCCAGATGAAACGATAATATGTAGAAAAACTGATAAAATATGGAAAAGCATAGACAATTAAGAAGGCAGTGGAAGACAATTATGAATGATCACTAGTCTAAAATGCTGTAAAGAATAATATCTCTAGTTCAAGCTCTTATTAATTTGATCGAATGGAATGTTGAAAGAAAAGGATCAATCGAGTTTAATCTACCTCAGCTAATCCGATCTACCATTGAGTATTAATTTTGCAGCATCATAATATGGTCATATTTATTTATAATTATTCTCGACCGAAGTTACAATAGAAATTGAAATAGGAAGCTTGAACGCTCTGGTAAATACCAGTTATAACCAGAGGCATGAAAGTTCTTCCCAGGGAACACAAAATTAATAGAAAATGACTTACCCTATCGGATGTGGTATAACAGTGTACGTATTTCGAGTGTAGAAAATATGAAATAGACTTGTACATGTGTTAAAGAATAATATTATGTTTATTTCAACAGTTACTTCTGTAATGTGCCACATAAGCAATATTTTATGACAGTCGACGCGCTTTGTGTCCTTTGGTTTTATAGCTTAAATTAATAAAGCTAAACCTGGTTCAAAACTGCTACCACACCCGGTAGGTGAAGCCGCAATTGAATGCCTTGCTATTTCAGTCTTGGACATCTGATCCTGGAACAGTCCCAGCATATGTATTCTATACACAAGACTAATTTTGACCGCTACGGCAGCTATCTAAGATAGGATTGTATCGAAGAATTAGCACTTATTGTAAGAATTACAATACGTTAGCTGTCTAAGCAGTCAAAACTGTCTATCTCGCTCTCAAATTTAGCATAGCCAAGATAGGTGCTGTAAAACATAGCACTTATTGTAACAATTACAACTAACTTATTGTAGCGGCCGAAAGCAGTCTTTTGTATAGAATAGATGCACTGGTGTTGCTGCTGCTGATGCTTAACACTAAACGTAGGGCCTCGTGAGATGCTTCATTGAGACCGAGTGTAGTGTTTTGGTGGGGGAGGGGGGTTGATTTGTAGGGAATTTTGTGTTCTTTGTACTTCTCGAAATTCTTCCAACACAGGTTATAAGACGCTTCTCGTTTATTACACCATGTATGCCAAAAATTATGTAATTTTGTGGCAAATAGTGAAAGAAAATCATGTATGTTGTTCTTTAAATTTAGTATTAGATAATAATTTATAGCTACTCGACAAAAGATATTTTATTGTGAACACAGGCATTGTTATAAGACTTAATACAAGAGTTTGTCTTTAATTGAAAAGATTAGATTTGGTACAAGGTTGAAATGAGTGAGGTTCCATCAATCGCCCAGAGTGTTGATGACATGGTTGAAAAGCTGTGCAAAAAATATACAGCAAAAAATAAAACTGTTTTTTCCTTTTGCGACAGCCACAGGTTTATTAAAGCTATCCCAAGGGTATTTCTGCCTACTGCGCGATTTCAGATAGAGAGTGTGGCTATGTCTTGCGCTAATTATTTTCTACCGATAGAAAAATACCTGTAATCAAATATAACACGTTAGTAAATTGGCTATTACGTACTAAGTAAAATCATAAAAATACATTTTCACATTTTTATATACTTTAATACTAATAATATAAAATAATATAATATATATTACAAAAATAAAATTATCGACTGAGATAATAATATGTCTAACACGTCGATCGCATGACGGATTTTGGTTGATTGCATCGTAGGACTATTGTTGTCATATTAATTATTGTTTTCATTGATAATTTGAAGAGGAAGCATTAACAATTCCTATTTTTTTCCCTTAACCAGCTTACCGCGCTTAAGCGTCGGCCTATAACGTCGTGGGTCCAAGGTTTGAATCCTGGGTCTGGCAAGTGCACATATTGTTTTTCAATTTGTGTATGAGTCAGAGTATGAACCGGTTGAACAAGTGGCTGACATCCATTTCTCATAAAAACAAAATATGTTAATACAAACATCTGCTCTTTGGAGGCCCATATGATCTTATAAGGATCGGACATGGTCGAAAAAAAAACCAGCTTACGTCAAATACATTTAAAATTAACCATAGCAAAGCTTATGTGACTTCACTGTGTCACTTGATTCGTATTGCATCACTCATGGCCTACGTCAGTAGTGAGAGGAAGAGAAAATTTTAATCCCCCTAGCTTATCCCGGTCTTTAAAAATCGTGTCGTCTGGAATATGGTCGTCATAAATCAAAACATGTCGCAGTGTTGCTACTCTTTTCCATGTGGACATGCAAGGCAATGTCGGGACAGTGACACACGCGACTGACCGGAATGAATAAAAAGCAGCTCTTGCATATGTTCCGATGAAACATTTTGCTATTATACATGCATGGGAAAGTCGTGATTTTTTTACATACAACAAGCGGGTGTTATTTTTTTCAAAAATGTCACTGATGGTATGTGGATAGTACATTAAGTTACAAGTACGCGATGAATACAATGGAGTGTACAAGAGAAGGCTATAACTTATCATTTTGACGTCGAATAAGAATTAAAATGCTGTTATTTACTTTTAACACATCACTACTTCTTTTTCAACTATATATACTACGTTAGATCAAGTTTAAGAATGATAATGATATCGCACATGTATTTCAAAAGTGACACAACTCAATTACAGTGTTTTTTTAGTTATCACTAAGCACGATTTTGCGAAGCGATTCTCTATGACTCATCAAAAGCGTAGTAATTTACCTTCAGAAATAGCCGGGAAGATGGCGCATGTGTCATTCTTGTTATTTCAAACCCGTGGTGAATGTGTATGCCGATTAAATTTCAAAACTGTATTATCTTGAGTTTGGCCATTTATATAGGCGAAACGTAGAGCTTTTAGACGCAACATTTAGAGTTAAGATATTGTTGTTGGTAGAAGTATGAAAAAAAAAGTTTTATTTCGAATTCTGTCATTTTAGCTGATACAAATAATAATCAAAGGTGTCACAACTCAAAATAATTCGGTCCTTTGTGAGTTCGCTGAACATCAAAATCGTCAAGAGAGATTTTCAAGGCTAATGAATCGAAATATTCAAAAATGACATTCGATCAATGTTTCTTAGCGTCCATTACATTTAGAAATACTATTTATTTTGGAAATATCCTTCTACATAGCTCAGAAACAGTTTTTGGCCCTTTTCTCAAAATGCCGTTTTTTGAGTCGTGTCACTTTAGAAATACATGTGCGATATATCAATACCAGTTTGGTAATAGATAAATAGATCACAGCTTACTTGTGCTGTAAAGTTAATCCAATTTGGATCTTGGTCGCCTCACTAAGATATTTCGTAACTGATTTTTATTTTACGAGACGTGGATGTTAGCTACAAACCCAACCCATGAAATCTTTCTTCTGGATCAAAACACACATTGAAAACCATTTTGTTAAATTGGTATTTAAATTAATTTTCAGTTTAGCGAATTCCAATTACTTTAAAATTCCTATAAAGTTCCAAAGAAGAACATATTTTATAATATAAATTAATCTTGTGTATGATCATGTTATTTATTATTTAAATGGTTACTAAATTAATATTTGTGGACCTCTCGAGTCGGATAAAACTTTAAAAATTAATTAAAAGATAACATGAAAACAAAAATTTATTGAATCATTAAATCGGCCTCTCTAAAATATGTTAATTCCTTTCCATGAATTGGTTCTACATCAAACGTATCTCTTTACAAAGTGAAATTATGAAAACATAATTCGAGATTTTAATGGGAAAATTTCTGAATCCCATAAATGTTAATTAGGACCGGACCGGCTTCGTTGTGATATTATGTATATGCCAATAGACAGTCACGATTTTTTTTAAATTAAAATTTTATTTAATGACAAAAATTACTCAATGCTATCTAGATATTAGTTAATGAGCTTTTATTTGATTAAGAAACTAATGTTATTTTGTTCAAATAAGTGAACATCAAGTTTAATGAGTTCACCTTGGCTTTGCATAATATATTTTGTATGATGTACTGAATTTGTATTTGAAGACTTATTCATCAACTTGACTGGAATGACAAAGGGATCCATCCCCATAAATGGAGAATACCTGAGTCATCTACGCTTTGCCGATGACATAGTAATTTTCTCGCAAGACTCAGAAGACCTCCAAAGCAGAATGCAGGAATTCGCTGAAGTAAGCAACAAAGTAGGTTTGAAAATAAATGTAACAAAGACCAAAGTCATGTTCAACTGCTTTGCGGGCCAAAAAAAGATCCTCATCAATGGCACTCAGCTCGAACAGGTGAAAAGCTACATCTATCTGGGACAACAAGTGTCTATAGATGGATATATATTTGATGAAATTGTTCGCAGAGTAAAGCTAGGCTGGAGTGCTTTTGGCCGCCTGAATAATATCTTCAAAAGTGACCTTCCACTGTGCCTAAAGCGCAAAGTGTTCAACCAGTGTGTGCTTCCCGTAATCACATATGCGTGTGAAATATGGACCCTAAGTAAAAGAGAGATCCAGAAACTTAGATTAGCACAACGTGAATGAATTTTTTTTATTAAACTATCTTTATCCATGGGATATATACATACAAATATTTTTGGAACGAAAAGCTTATAATCTTCAAATACAAAGAAGTTACTTATTGTTAAATAGGCATGTGATAATTTAAAAACTGCTAATAACTTATTTTTTAATTGCATGTCACGTCGAGACATCGACAGCGTCTACAGCTTCAAATACCTGGGGGTACACATCACGGGGGATGGCATTTTTCAGAGAGAGCTAGCTCGCTATCCGAATGGGAATGGCTGGAGCAACATTTAACTCAATACGGTGTATATGAGATTCATGATTGTACTCGCCCAAAACCAAATGCCGCCTATTCAACGCTTGCATTCTGACAGTGTTGCTTTACGGTAGCGAATCATGACACGTTACGAAGGCTCAGAGCAACCATATACTGAGCTTCGAAAACAGATATTTGTGATGGATACTGGTTGTGCGGTAGTATGACTTCAGAAGCAACGAGGATATAAAAGAACGCACCAAGCAGCCTCCTATTACGCTGAGAGTGAAGAGGAGACGACCACGTGCTGCGGATGCCAGAAGAGAACCTTAACCTGGCTTGCCTGTTCTTCAAGCTGACCTGGAAGGCCGCTAAATACTATCTATAGAGTATGTACAGCGGAGCTATGGGATGCTGTTTAACCTGGAACGAAGCAAGAAGACTGGCACTGAGTGACAAGGATTCTTGGAGGCGCCGCGTGGTTTCCATATGCTCAAACTAAGGGGCGGATATGGTTGAAGAATAATACTCATTTAATCGTCTGCAACCCAAACATTACTGTCATTTTTCTCTGTATTCAATCATAGTATGATATCAATTTTACTATGGAAACATAAAAACAAGTATCGTAGCATTTTATATATCGCTACAGAGTAATATGGTTATCTTTAATGTTACAAATTTGGCAAATCGCGACCGGGCGGCGCTGGATTTAAAAATGTTTTTTATTAAAATAACATCTGCTCGTGCAAAATGGAGTCCCTGCCATTATGCAGAGAGGATTGTAAATATTTGGAAATTCGAAAAATCCAAAATTAAACCTTTTGGGTAGCGAATAAATACTCGTAATACAGAAGTAACTACTTCAAAAAGCCGCTCCTCACAGACCGTTCTAATTTTTAAGTAATTACTAAGGAAAACTTTCATTAAAATATATTTTATCGATACACAAAATTTAAGCACATAATATTTAATTACTTACCCATATTGAAATAAATAACATAGGTACCAATACCGGCCCTTTTCTACACGCACAAAACGATGGTATGCCTTAATGCAATGCTTAAATTCAATTATCTCGACAAATAGTTTGACCACACTCATGTTTTTTTAGTATGAAATATTAATATCTTCATTCATTTTAATTTAATTTTTGACAAAGTATTATTGGACGGATAATGCAATGTATTAGTAGATTATTTGTGTCACCTTTTGAATTTGTTTTGGTAAATACCTGTTTTTATACATATTATTCAGTTGAAAATGTCCCTCTAAGGCGGACGAAACCGGTGCAGATTTATATATTAAAAAGTGGAATAAATGCTAAAAAAATACAGTTTTTTAAATTAATCAATAATACAATTCAGTTCCACCATTAATAATTGACAGTCAACACTATACAATAAATCTATAAACCATTCAAGAGGAATCTATTACTGAAGGTTACAAATCGATAACTTCATTATTAACAAAAATCCGTTAGTTTTCTTATGGTGACCCCATGTTTGAAGTAGGTACTAGATCACCACCGAGTTTTAATAGAACATATTATTATTATTGTCACCAAATTTACTTGTGTACTAAATTTTAAGTCTCTTGGTATACGGGAAAAAGATGTAACTAAATTTAAATTTGCTATGGCCATAATATTAAAGTTCTATTTGATGTTCCAAGTTATACACATTTTTTTTTATTTAAAAATCTGTGTTTTTTAAAAATAAATATAGATAATTACAAGATAAAAATAACTTTTTAAATACAACGTTTTTAAATTTTCTATTGAGTCATATAAACTTGACTAGCTTAAACGATCAAAAAAAATGTACTTGATAGAAAAATTGAATAATGAAATGTTATTTTATATTGATTTCCATAGTAACGCACGTATATATTATTTAGTAATTTGGTTGCTAGGACCCCTTAGCAACCAATAATGGTATCGAAATAACTTTTCATACAAAACAGAATTAACTAAAAATGAATTCAATTCTACTTAAAGATGGCTAAAAGCATTGGCATCGTGTTCTGATATATTCTAAAAGTTTCAAATGCCTAGCTAGTCGGGAAGTTAGTTAAAAATCAATTGCAAGTTTTTTACCGGACAAATAAGAATACGACTTAAGAAAAACGTTGTAAAATACGTCTAAACTATGGATTAGTCTAAAAATATTTTAGATACACCAGAAAAAACCTTTCAGTTCCAAAATATCAGCTTTTCCACGAATTATTTTGTTTTTATTCATTAAATATTATTTAATATTGTCATGCTTAATACCAATATTTTTGTTTCTGAATTGTTCTAAAGTATCTATAATTTTATTCGCAGAAGTTTGCTACTTATACAGAGAGTACCGTAAAAAATGCTATATTTTTCTTTGCAGTAAACTTTACTCTTAATAAAAGTGAGTAAATTATTATCTTCAAGAAGTGAATAACTATAATGAAAATAAAACACTTTACCCGGTCGTAAATAGCGGAGAAGTAAAAAATTAATTCACTCTTAGCAAGCGCCGAGATAGGCGGTACATTAATAATATAAAAAAACGGTTATCTTTATTTACCCCGAGCACTTTTACCCTCTTTGTGATTTAAAACGAGTGCGACAATGTTTATTCAAGTCAAATTACTCCATTAGACTTTTTTACAGTGGGTACCTACCGGTAGTTTTATTGTTATTATAAGTGGAATTGAAATATATTATTCATACTCGAGCATTGCCAGATATATTCAAATTCATTTTCATTTACGAATGTGTTTGAACATTCTAAATTACGTGGGTTTATAAAATTACTAAATTACAATATTAAAAAGTGAGCAGGAAATAGGCGACTATGGGCGAAATTAGCGAAATACGTGTTTATTGTTTTATATATTGAATTAATAAATAGATTGAAATGTACAAAATAAACATCCATATTGATGCAGATTTGATAGAGCTATATACATAAAATGACTGCTGGAATGCAGTTATCGATGAATATTTTCTCTCAGCTGTCTTTCACGCGTTGTCTGTCAGCATGTAAATTTCTTTAAACGTTATTAGCGATTTTAATGTTGATTTTAATATCCAAATAATAAAAGACTTTATTATCATTATCATGTGGGTCTTCACAGGATGAAGGTTGTATTAACAGATTTTTGTTTTTATGAAAAATGGTTGTTAGGCACTTACTCAACCTTTTGGTTAAAAAATGTGTGTATTTGTCAAACACAGAATTCGAAGCTAGGACCCAAGACATTATAGCCATTCGACTATCGTGGGCATAACAAACTATTGTGAGAGTATAATTTGTTTTCTTTCACGACTCGAAGTAATTAAACGATTCTTTTGATTTTTCAAATTTAGAATTTGCAGTTATTACGTCTTCTCTCACACTTATAATATATTTTCATATATTTTCTCTCATGCGTTACAGATAATCTATGACAAATGCATATATATTCAATAATAAATAAATACATCCAAATGATGAGTCGCCTAGAGTCCTAACTAAAATTTTGCAATTTTGTAATTTTTTGAGTTAAATAATATAGCGGGGGAAAACTTTTTGGATGGAGGGCCAAATTCAAGAATTCAAAATGTGCGGCGGGCCGCAAGTAAAATACCATTTTTAGATATACACTATTAATTATCACGAAAAATAAACATTACAAAAAAAATAATGAGAAGAATGAAACTGTTGTACATTTTTGAACTTTTTTTTAAATTCAGGTTTAATTTTATAGTGGATATTCTCAAAACTGCTTGTAAATGGGCATCGGAGATATTTGATCGTAAAGAATTTTTATTGAGGTTCATGATCGAAAATGTTTGTTCACATAAATAGGTTGATCCAAAAATAACGAACATTTTTCTTGCATAATCTCTAAGTTGGTCGAATTTGTCTGAATTAAGGGCATTGTAAAATTTGGAGATTTCTTCACGACGATACAATTCTCTTAAATCAGTCACACTGCAGATCAATAATCTCAAGTTGTAGCTCTGTCGGCACACTATCAATATCTATTGAAATCGATGTTCAACGTAAAAAATAGTAGTTACATTGTGTGAAACGAGACGCAAGGAAGACGTACTGAGATAATACATTTACGAAACAACAAATTCTTTAAATTTTAATCTATTGTCAATATTTTTTTAAAAAAATATAAAAAAGTTATTCGTAATCAGAAGTACAATTAATAATGGCGGGCCGCAAAAAAATACCCGGCGGGCCACAATTTCCCCCCCCCCTTAATATAGCATATACTTACCAAAATAGTTAGGTATCAAAAGTCACTTTAAACCATGTGAGAATTGTTAATAAAGTTGACTGTTGGTGTCATAACTTACATTTTTCAATTAAATAACGTGAGTTCTGCCACCAAGGCTTTTCTAACTAATGAGGGAGCTCTATTTCTCATTCAATTTTAATCTCGAATATTGGAATATGTGAGTTATGACTCTAGGCAACTCATATAGTATTAAATGTTATATTGTGAACTACTTCTTTTTTTTATAAACATGTATTTAAATTAAATAATTAATAATTGGTTTATGAGATTGAATAATATAAATAAACTATGTATTTTCAATAATAATTTGTTCTTAATACCGTGTATTATTCAGTTGAATAAAAAATATGTAGTACCTACTTTAAAAGAGATTATTTAAAATTTTCATGATAGTTTAGTTAGATAACTATATTTGGCTATTTCATTATTTCCATTCAATTTACACATACATCAACTAACACTAAAATACCCACAAATCTCTACGCGATATCCGATTACACGTGTCACGGACATTACAAGCCCACGTGGCCCTTAATGGATGCACAATGCAATGAAGTGTCCGCCATTATATCCGAGAGAATGAGGAAACGTGATGAGGGTTTATCAACCCTACAATAACATAGATCAGAACCGGGTTTATCTAGGGTTCAGGCCATTATGTATTATATTATGAGTGATGAAAATGATCTTTTTAGACATGGAAATCTATGATAATAATTTTGAATGTTACCATATTATTAGAGGTTTGTTGGAATGTTGACCCCATGAAATATTCCGTCAGTATATCAATGACGTAGACACTAAACTAGGCGATTATTTAAAGCCGATTTTATTAAGAAAAAAATATGATATCCTAAAGGCTTGGCGTATCCAATCCTGAGCCAAAATTCTGATCCCGGGATTGGCATTGTTTTCCATTGTAAATATAAAATTTTTATTTTTACAAATAACATTGATAAAATCGGTCAAAATTAAATCTAGAATAATTTATACTTTTTAAAACATTTATTGTTTATATTGTATACGTTCAATCTTGGAAATACATAAGTTTAATGGAGTAAATAACATTGTAATATAAATAATAATGTGAATTTAATATGAGATTGCTGTTTTTGATAGTAAAAACTTAATGAATGAATGGGTTAGCGAGATTTAAAATAGTAAAGCAAATCATGGTGTACTTATGGCCGTTCCGTTTCATACATCTAATTAGTCAGCCAAATATGAAACTGCCGTAAAACGTATGAAATTATAGAATTACTTTGTTAATAGTGCGAAGCATTGTTTTTTTCCAATCTGTCGCATTTTTATTAATGTGATAAATTACACATGGGTATAAATCAAACTTCATTCAAACTCTAAAAGTATTTTTTCTGTTATATTTTCGTTTTTATTCTATTTTCCATAAAAATTGTTAAAACAAATCAATCCCGAAAGATTCAGGATTATTTTTATCAATCCCGGGATTCATAGGTATCGAAAATAGCACGGGATCTCGGGATTGGAATCCCTACTAAAGGCATTTCAAAGGTAAAAAAATACAAAAAGAGTAATTTTATCGCTAAGTATTGAACTTGTAATTCATACACACATAGAATACGTCTTTATCCAAGTTTATCGACTCTTCTACTTAATACATGATAGCAAAGGCTTGAGATGATCAAAAGTTTTTTTATATAAAGGTAGTTTGATACGATTTGTCCTTGAGATCTTAGTACAGTCTGCTTCATTATATTATGAAACTACTCATGCTTTCAAAGACTGCACCTATTGTATGTGTATAATTAGGTATGTTATTTTACGTGCAGTGGACTCAGGACTCAGTCTGGGTGACCTATTGGAAAAGAGGACCAACTAATGAAGCCGTAGATTTTTAACGCATATTATAAATTCCCGGTTGGGCATAACTTAAAAAAAAATAATTACTATTTCAGCGTATATTGTTTTTTTAGTAAAACATCTATTATAAAAAGTAAAATATTATATTTTATATTCAGTAAATTTTATTATGATTTGATACGTCTACCATGTATATGCATCCGCCATTTATATATGGCTACCTTCCATGATGCTATAAACGTGTCAGAATTTAAAGATTTTAGTTCCACACTTTTTTGTCCTGAATCCTGTCCCTACAGGACTGATGTAGCAACCATGCACTTTAGTGCTTAAAGAAAGAGTTTTAGAAAATAAAAAAAAACACTGTGGATGAAGCAAAAATCAAATTCTAGTCCCGTAAATATGGCTGCCTTAGAAATTTCTTTCAGTAACCTAATACAGCCTGCTTGTCTTCAATAGGCAACCCTTTGCAACTGTAGTACTTATATACATTCATTTTAATGTGTTAACTGTCAATTTATGGCGGAACTTCATTGTTATTATTATTAAACTGGCGCTAGGGGCCGTTCAGGTCCATGGCCGACTGCACAACGTTTCTCCAGGAATCTCTGTCCAGCGCTCTCTCTTCCCAGTTGACTATCCCCAGCCTTTCCGCATCCCTTTGAATGTTGTCCGCCCATCTCCGTCGAGGGCGGCCAAGAGGTCGAGTGCCAACTGGTGTGCCTTTGTAAATCCTATAGAGAGTTCTAGATCTTTCAGATCGTACAACGTGGCCCGCCCATCTGAGCCTTCTTGACCTCAGAATATTAGTGATTCTAGGTTGGTATCGGTCGAAAAGCTGAGCGTTTGTGCGGATGCGCCACCGGTGGTTCTCATTGACGGGTCCAAGTATTCTCCGGAGGATTCGGTTTTCAAACACTTGGAGCGCCTTTTCTTGTTTTTCTGTTAAACCCCACGTTTCACATCCATACATGACGATTGGCTTGATGACCACGTTATACACCCGGAATTTCGTTTTGATGGACAGCATTTTGGACCTGAACAGACGACTCAGCGCGAAGTACGCTGCATTTCCACTTCTCAGTCGGTCAGAGAGCTCTAGGGACATTTCATTTTTAGAGGTAATGTTGGACCTTGGAGGTGATGTTAAACCTTTTCGCTGTGTCCTCCAGAGGAGTGAAAATATCTCTGACTTCTTCTTCAGATTCTCCGAGCACCACCAAATCATCTGCGTAGCCCAATATTTTATGGGACCCATTCAGGGTAACTCCACCTTCTGCTTTCAGAGCTTCTCTAACGGCTTTCTCTAAAGCTAAGTTGAACAGCATGGGTGATAAGGAGTCGCCTTGTTTTAGTCCTGCTGTCACCTCAAAAGATTCTGATATACTACCTTGCATATGAATTCTACTTCTGGATCCGTCCATGCATACTTTTATTATATTTATAAGTTTTGACGGTATTTCAAATTCTTTCAATATATTCCAGAGAGCTTCTCTATCAATAGAGTCATATGCGGTTTTAAAATCTACAAAGAGACAGTGTACATCTTGGGCGTATTCCCATTTCTTTTCAAAGATTTGGCGCAGTGTAAAGATTTGATCGGTAGTACTGCGGTTTCGTCTAAAGCCGCATTGGTAGTCACCAAGAATGTTTTCGGCATATGGTAGAATTCTTTCGAGAATAATGTTCGACAGAACTTTGTATGCAGTAGGAAGAAGAGAGATGCCACGGTAGTTTGCACAGTTGAGTTTGTCCCCTTTCTTGAAGATAGGACAGACCAGTGATTCTTTCCATTCTTCAGGGATCTTTTCTTTCTCCCATATTTGTTGCAGTAGCTCAAGCATGGCACTAAGAAAGGTTTCTCCTCCATGCTTGAGAAGCTCCGATGGAATATTATCGTTTCCTGCCGATTTGTTATTCTTTAAATAACTCAGTGCTCCCATCAACTCTGCCTTATTTGGTGGCGGTATAAGAGGTTCTGCTGTCGCGATTTCTGGCGATTCCAAAGGTTCATCTGGTACAGAGCGTTGAAGTAAGTTTTCAAAATGGGACTTCCATATGTTTAGCACTTGCTCTTTGTTTGCCACTATCTGACCCTGTTGATCTTTGATTTGTAGCGTGCTATGTTGAAAGCCTCTTTTTTCAAAACTCACTTTCGAGAAGAATGATCGAGTTTTATTTCGTTTTGCTTCTTCTTCCATCTGCTCAAAATTACTTTTGATGAAGCTTCGTTTGCACTTTCTCAGATGCTTTCGGACATTTTTGCACGTCTCGCTATATCGTTTTTGTGCTTCTTCGCTCTGCGTATTTTGCAGATAGAGCGCTCTTTCTGCTCTTCTCTCCTCCACCATTTGTCGGCAAGTGTCGTCGTACCAAGGGCACTTTACTTTCTTGGGTGCCAGTCCTATCGAGACTTCAGCAGCTTTTACCATTCCTTCTTTTAGTCTCTTCCACCTCTCATCGATACTCCAGGCTTCTCCTTCGGTGAGTTTTCCGATTTGGTTTTGTAACTCTTTTCTGTAGCTATCTCTTCCGTTTGGAGTTGTCAGCTTTTCTATATGGTACTTCACTCTTGTCTTCGCATTTGCGTGCGCTGTCTTTTTAAGTTTTTCCCTAAAGGTTGCTATCGATAAGTTGTGGTCCGTATCACAGTCAGCGCCTCTGTAGCTTCGAATGTTTTCAATAGCTTTTTGGTGTCGTCTATCAATTAGAAAATGGTCAATCTGGTTAAAGGTCTTCCTGTCCCTTGAATTCCAAGTCACTTTATGTATATTTTTACGAGGAAAAGTGGTACTTCGGGCGATTAAGTTTTTGGCGCTGCAGAAGAGAGCCACTTTTTTACCATTTTCGTTAGAATGATCATGTAGGCTCTCTTTTCCAATAAAGGGTCTGAATACAGCTTCCTTCCCTATTTTCGCATTGAAGTCTCCTAGCACACATTTAATATCATGTCCCGGTAGCCTGTCAAAAGTCGCTTCAAGGAGATCATAGAAATTATCCTTTTCGGCCTCTTCTGAAGTCTCTGTCGGGGCATGTACATTCACAAGTGATATATTAAACCATCTTCCTTTGATTCTGAGCACACATATGCGCTCGTTTACGGGTTCAAAAGAAAGTATAGCATCTGCTACTTCTCTGGCGACCACAAAACCTGTTCCGAAAACATGTTTCCCCTCTGTGTTTCCGCTATAGTAGATAACATGCTGTCCGACTATAAGTTCTCCGCTATCCGGCCAACGGGTTTCCTGGATGGCGGTAATTTGGACCTTATATTTTGACAGTTCTTCCACTAGGTTTTGAGCTGCGCCAGCTCGGTATAGGCTAAGTACGTTCCAAAATCCTATTCGTAGTCCATTTTTCGGTCCGGGTCGTCTATAAGCGGTTGCCATATGTCCGAGGCATTGTGTAGTATTAGTAACCTTTGGTGATTTCACGGGAGAGAGTGGTTAACCCTCTGCCCAACCCCCAACCTGGAGGGCCAGGTCTGTTGGTCCGCGGGAGATATTTTATTTTTCTCCTACCCTTGATTAGGGCATTCTCCTATCCGCCACCTGGAGACGCGCTCTCTAGGGGTTACAGACTCCCCCGAGAGGGAACTTCATTGTATTATTGATTAATTTAATTCAACATAATGAAAATGTCCCTCTGAAGCGTACGATTCCGGTCCAGATTTATTCATTAAAAGTGGAATAAGCACCAAGAAATTCTGCGTTTTATGAAATTAATCAATAATAATATATACATTCATACGTCACCTATGTATAATTATTTTCAAATATAGTTAGCGCCCACGGTGGCCGCACGGCTTAAGCGTTGGACTATGACGCCGTTGGTCCCAGGTTCGAATCCTGGGTCTAGCAAGTACACATATTATTTTTCAATTTGTGCGTGAGTCAGGGTATGTACCTAATAGGTTGAACAAGTGGCTGACATCCATTTCTCGTAAAAAAACAAAATCTGTTAATACAAACCACTACTCTGTGGAGGCCCATATGATCCTATTAGGATTGGACATGGTCGGACGGTTAGGTACATAATTTTTTTTTTTGCACAATGCTGTTAATTAATTTAAAGTACTATTAATAACCATGCTCCTATTTTTTCGTACAAGGAGGTTGTTAGTAATTTTGAACAATCACAAACACCCAGGCTTTGAGAAAAACACATAAATATTGTGTCCTCACCAGGAATCAAACCCAGAAGTCTCAGGTGGAAGGCCAGCGCATTACGCACTGCACCACGACAGCCGCTGCACAATGCTGTTAAGAATAATTTCATTATATTATTTTGATAGCTATATAACCAGGCTAACATTCAGCTTAGATAGGTGCCCAAAACGATTTTTTCATTTGTGTAATTATGCAAACTGCTTTTATATTTCGCACAAATTAAAATATGTTTGTTTTCTTATTTATTAATGCTTTCTATAGTTAAGTATCTATCATTAGGAACATTACTTATGTATATTGTATCTTATGTGCATCAATATTGTATACATTGGAAAACTTCATATTGGTTCACCTTAATAAATAAACGATAATATAATAAGAAACCTTTTTGTTTATTTAGATATTCGTACAGGCATCTTAAAAAACATGGTTATGTAAATGGTAAACAGAAACATTTCAAGTGACCCCTTTTCCAAGATTTGGAAAAGTTTTTAGTTAAAGGGTCCATATTATATGTCTACTTTATTAAAGGGGAGGAAAAAATTCATTTTTTTTATAAGTGGCAATATCGAAAAAAGTCTTCCGATTTGGAAAACATATATTATATAAATATTTAGATGATCGAAGATAAAAAGAAAAACTATTTTGATTCCCCAAATAAAATGAAATACTCAGTTGGTGAAAATTGAAAACAACATTATGTTGTATACCTACCTACCGAAGAAGTTAATAATTATGGTAATTTTAATATCAAGGAGATAATTTAATTGCAGAGATAATAAAGAGACCAATTCATATAAATAAATGATTAGTATTGATGTCAAGCAGTGATATATATGTTAGATTTAAAGAAAACTTTACCTTTAGGTATATACAAATTAATTCTGAAATAATATACCAACCGATCTTAATTTAAAACACAAAAACCGATAACCAAAGATAATTGCGATCTCTCGTAAAAGACGCCCATTGTAAAGCACATTAAGCGTCGTTTTAAAAAGAAAAAAAATGTCAAGTAGGTTTGAGGTGTTTTCAAATTATGTATGTTCAATATGAAGAATGTTATATTCTGAAATCATGTTGAATAATTACAAGATAAAAAAAACTTTTTATATACCATGTTTTTTTATATTTTCTATTGAATCATATAAACTAAACAATTCTATGTATTAATAATATAGGACAAATAAGGCAATTGTCAACAAATCATTTTATTGCTATTTTGCAACAAACAAACAAAATATATAAAATACTGAAATGTCATTTTGATTTCCATAGTAACGCACGTATATATTAATAATTTAGTTGCTAGGACCACCCCCTTAGCAACCAATAATAGTGGATTGGAATACGGATTTCTTCCGAAATAACTTTTTATACAAAACAGAATTAACTGAAAATGAATTCAATTCTACTTAAAGATAGCTAAAAGTATTAAAAGAATGCATTGGCATCGTGTTCTGATATTCTAAAAGTTTCAAATGTCTAGCTAGTCGGAAAGTTAGTTAAAAATCGATTGCAAAAATTGTACTGGATAAACAACCACCGGACAAACAAGAATACGAGCTAAGAAAAACGTGGTGATAATAAAGGAAATAGTTTATTATAAACAAAATATTTTGCAAGTGACTAACTTTCATGTGTTATGCCGCAGTGCAGAAAATCCATACGCGCCTTCGCTTATATTAAAAACTGATTTAAAAAAGAAAATGTTTTCGCAAAGTTTCTTTCCTGCCAGCACTAAACTATCGTTTATTTGGCACATAGCAACCCCGACTGGCACAATATAGCGCCCCGCCTGACATATAACACCATCCCTTGCACATTTTTCGCGTGTTATCTTCCCTGTTTGTTTTTCACGCCATTTGTCTTTTCGGTTATGGGTGAGGTGAAACTGAGAACTTGTCGGAATTGTGACCCCCACATCTAATATGAATGCGATTTAAAAATGAAACATATTTATTTTACATTTCCATGCCTTAAGACTGAATAGACGGAAATTAATTACCTATCAAAGGATATTTATAATGGTTTCATAAACAAAGTTTTATTAATACTGCAATATTCTTAGACTATAGATACATCTAGACGCCACCCATTGCATTGCCAAATGAAGCTGCGTGCCATGCGTTTGGTTTGTGGGCGAGCGAACGCATTCGTACACAAATGTTCGAGACCATAGACCATTTCGCTAGTGCTCGCCCAAAGTGCTCGCACTAGACGCTCAGAATTAAAATATAATTTTCTATTTTGTTACGTTATAAGCGGTCAAAATGCAACCATTAGGTTCCATCCATAATCCATAATTTAAGTTGTTTTAAAGAAACACTAGGTCACTGATATTAAAATATATAATAATATACAAATAAATTATCACGAACATGTATCAACTTACTATGGAACGTATTACTATCTTCTTGCTTATCAGTATGGCTACCACATTTTAATACAACACACAGAACCATCTTTTCTACTTAATTAACTAAAAATATTTACCACTGACTTTATGTTTAACACAAAAAATATCAATTTTAGCAACACGCACTCGCAGGTTATCGACGCTTAGTTAAGCATTAAACTAAGATTTGGCGGCGACACCACAGCAAATCATCCCACAAATCTGTAAACCCTTTATCTTACTCTAGTCGCTAGCGCGTGTCGCGGAGATTATAAGGGTGCCGAATACTTTCTCACTTATGCATCGTTTTTGTTCAGGCCTCGGCAATATTAATGTTATTTATGTATACACTTATTTAAAGTTTATGGAGTTTATATTTTGAAATGGCCGTCAAAATATATTTCTTTGATATCGTATAATTAAATAAACCTTATTTTTAAATTACATAATAATGAACCTATACGCCTTTAAGGGGGGACATGCTCGTCGAAGGTCAAGATTGAGTTTTTATTGTATTTTCAAACCATGATCCTGGACACTCCTTAAACGTTGTTGATAAACTATATATATAATTTTGAAGCCTTATTATCCTTTATATTTATTTTAAACATTTGATGACTGCATAAAGTATTTTTGTTACATAAAATAGTATTCTTTTAAACCTCTCGCTCTAATGTTTTAGAATATGGTCATATTTCGGTACATAACTGTGCAGTGGTGTTAAGATTTTTTAAGTTTATTAATTTTTTATCGCATTTATAAAATCATTAGTATAATTTATTACGAGATAATTTTTGTAAAATATTCACGATACAAAATTATATTGATAATCTCTGTGATCCCAAATTTGACAAGAATTAGGCATTTTATTATTCAAAAAATCGGCAAGATTAACATATTTGAAGATAATTCTAAAGATACTCATTATAAGCTATGTCTTTGACCATTCAAGTGTGATCAACATCTTATGAATAATGATTGCTTTATAATAATTATTGACCTAAGAATAAGGTAGTGTTTTTTTGAAATACGCCATTTTTTTTGTCATTCCCCAGTGGTTAAGCTACAACATACGGCCGTAGCCATAAATTGACAAACTATAATTAAAGTAGGGAGTAAAATTATGTTAACGCGCGTGTTTCAACATGTACCTAACCGAATTTTTTTTTATTTTTTTTTAAACGGTACATGTTCAAACACGCGCGTTAACATAATTTTTTTGACCTACGACGAGCACGTGGGCCGTTTAATCTTGAGACTTATAGTAGACTAGTTGAAGTTAATACAGTAAAGAGAGTTGGTTGCAGGCAAAGAACATTTCGTGGATACCCATATAGGGTTGTTGTATCAATATTTATGATTTTATTAGTCGTATACAGCGTTGCCAATTTATCGCTATATTTTCCTAGACCCAGCATTTTTATATAAGCTTCAAGTTTATAAAACACGTATCTGGCGTTAAATCTACATTTTTTTTGCGATTTCAAATAACCTAAAATTTATATATTGTTATTTTATATAAGTTATTTGTTATCTCATTGGATTTATGTGTAGTCATAGTGTATTTTTCCTTCTTTTTTTCTTGACATTTCAGCTTCATTGTAGAGGCTATCTCTTGAGAATTAATACCGTCTGTAATCAGCCAATCAAATTTCTCATAAAAATACTAATATATAATACTACGTTTGCTTGGAAAAAAATTGCTGGCATATTGTATCTTATAATAAATTAACTGTACAATACGATTCTTAAGCGACTACCTATCATTTTACAACGTTTTTCTTAGCTCGTATTCTTATTTGTCCGGTGGTTCTTTGTCCGGTACAAATCTTGCAATAGATTTTTAACTATCTTCCCGACTAGCTAGATATTTGAAACTTTTAGAATATATCAGAACACGATGCCAATGCATTTTTTAATACTTTTAGCCATCTTTAAGTAGAATTGAATTCATTTTCAGTTAATTCTGTTTTGCATGAAAAGTTATTTCGACACCATTATCGGTTGCTAGGGGTCTGGGGTCCTAGCAACTAAATTATTTATATATACGTGCGTTACTATGGAAATCAATATGACATGTCAAGTACAAGTTTTTTTGATCGTTTAAGCTAGTCAAGTCAAGTTTAAATGGTTCAACAGAAAATTTAAAAAACGTTGTATATAAAAAGTTCTTTTTATCTTGTAATTATTTTAAATTACATTCGTCTTTCATTATCTAAGTTGTTCATTAGTTGATAATCAATACATTTTTCTAAAATTTTTCATATTGTGAAAATAATTTTCATAAACGAGGATATTAGTTTCAAAATCGGTATCCTTCATTTTTACTTTTTTCTTATTTTTATTGCTTCTGATTCTGAAAGTACTTTTCCATCATGCCTATATTTATAAAATATCAAATTCGACTACGTTTGTTGGTTGAAATTGAATTAAGCCGGAGTTTAATAAATTGTAAACTTATTTGAACACAACTGTCGCGATTTTTTATATGTTACTACTATACGTTTAATGGTGTTATTTAATTGTTTCTTAATATATTTGCAAAAATAATAATACATTCTATTTGCAGCTCTAAATATTCATGATAATTTTTGCGATTATTTCAAAATTGTAGTTACCGACTTTGAAACTAACAAAGTCAAATGAGTTTTTTAAAAAAAGGCATGTTTCAATACATTTTTTTTTATTTTGAGAAAATTCAGCATCTTTTCAGCCGAATAAATATGCTGGCATATTTTAACAGCAATAGTTGGCGACACTGCTCACAACGAGATAATTTATTTTAAGTATGTTTTAATTAATAAAAACATTGCTTTGTTATGATAATGAATGTCTTATTTCAGGTGATTCATGTCACGATTTAGAATATTATTAAAGGCATTGCATATTATCACTTCATGTACAGTGCACACCCCTCTTTGTGACTTCAACCGTCACATAGCTATTTCATATCATGCCATGTCACTTGCGAGTGTGTCAGAAGCTTCGAGCCATATATCAAGTTTTAAAAGCGAAACTTGAAAGGTGTCAAGAGTAAGGAAACAGAGCCACTTGTATTCAGATTATAATCGTCATATTTCAAACCAGCTTTGAACGTACGTGACATGTGATGATAGCATCTTGAACAGAGTATAAATATAGTCCAAGTAACTACCGTTACTTTACTCTTGATACAAATGAAACAAGGTGATTTTGAAGCAGAGTCTGTTTTGTTTCGTATACAATACTCACCCTTTGCTATAGAACAAAAAGGGATTTCCCGATTGTTCGGTGAAATGAAATAATGTATTAATACCTACGTTCTAAGGTCAAGAATATTTTAATATACTCTTCAAAAGCGTCCACTTTGATATTCAGATTTTGTATGTGATAGTATATCCCGTTACATCTACTAAATTGACTCCCATTTGGATATTTGATTAACACCATCTTCTAGTAGTCTTATGTTAAAAGTTGGGTTAGGTTAGATTTTTTTTCAATCGACTAGGTCAGAAGCAAAACTTACACATTGAGATATGCATAAAAATATATTGAGACAGTTTTGAGCATTTTTATGTACATTATAATTATTATGTTTCTTATGTTTTATAAAAATACATGAGACAGAGAAGGGTTTGCGATGTAGTACAGTTCGCAAAAAACCTCAAATGGAAATGGGCTGACACATAGCTCGAACAAGGGACAATTGTTGGACAAATTTAGTCATCCAGTGGTATCCAAGAGGTACAAAACGTCCGCCGCTGGAGTGATTAAATGGTGAAATTCTGCGGAAGTAGGTGGCAGCGCAACGAACAAGACCGAGAGAAATGGAATCAGCTTGGAGAGGCCTTCATCCAGCAATGGATATATTCAGGCTAATGATGATGATTAAAAGAGTTTACTGAACTACTGTGACTACGGTTTAAATTATAAATAACGAAGTTATTTAGACTAGGTAATTTTAACATTAAATTTTAATGAGTAACTGTTGTGTATTTCAAAAATGGAGAGTAGCCTTCTGCTCCTTGCTTCCATTACTTCTTGCCTACTCAATCAATTTACTTCAAGGAAATAATCTTGAAAATAAAATCAATTACAACTGTAAACATCAACTTCAATAACTTACTTGTCTTTGCGCATCTATTCTATACACAAAACCGCTATCGGCAGCTATTGAGGAAAGTTAATCATATTTTTGTATTGAGGTATTATAATTGTTACAATAAGTTAGCCGTCTAAATAGTCAAAACTGCTTATCTCGCTCGAAAAATTAGCACAGCCAAGAGAGGTACTGTTAAAACATAGCTCTTATTGTAAAAATTATAATACCTTAATACAAAACTAAGAAAAACAACCCTTGATACTCGCCGATAGGGGCTGATAGCAGTCTTGTATATAGAATAGATGCGCTGCTGATTCTTATTTATTATTCAATATTTTTGATAACTGTCGTAATAAATAATTGATTATTGTTACCATCGATAACCATGTTTGATAAAATCGCTTCGGATATTGATATATTCCACTTACGTGAGGGTAAATTTGGTGGACGTTGTTTTATAAGTTTTTAAGATAGTGTCTATCGATAGTTCACCCTGTGTGCTTCCATTTACTTTTATTTTTGTTGCTTTATTTTATTTCTTTTCTTATTTTGTTTCTTATTTTATTATTTATTGTATTATTAAGTCACATATCTCTGTATTTTTATTTAAAAATTGTTAACACTTATTTTATGTCTTGTCGTGAACGCTTTGAATTTGTTATGTTCATAATAATATGTAAAATAAATAAATTTGATTTGATTTGATTGATTGAATAAATATCTAGTAATACAAAGTATCAGTTAACGACGTCCTTGTAAACGGATAACACCAGTATAGATCGTAGTTAATTTATATCTACTAAATCTAGTATTATTATTAATTTATTTTAATTATTAAAAAAGTATTTGTTATTATTTTTCGGGATTGTTTTGCGCGCGGCAATCGCTCGGCATGTTTTAATCAAAATGAAAAGTCGCGTTGTCAAAGCGTGCACGACCAATTTGATCACTGCCGCAGAACCTGCAATCAATAATATATTCCGCGCGTCAAAATAATAAGGCTTTTACGCGATCACACCGTATCACCACTGCCACGCATGCTTTTATATTGATTGATCGGAAAATAAATGAAACGGCAAGCACACAGCCTCGCAGAATAATATAAATGTGTGTATGCGGAGAGAGGAATTTTCTCGTCGGGTTTTCATTTCGGAATTTGAATTTATCGCATCACGTAGGGAATTTGATATTTCTCGTCATTTTCATCCGATAGATTTGATTTTTGAAAAACAATATCGTAAAGTTTTCTCAGTGGGAGGTTATTTTTTTTAATAAAATAAACATTTAAAACTCAATTTAAATAATTGCGATATAAAACGTCTCCTTTTTTGGGATTTTACTTTTAATAAGCAGAAGAAGCAGCCAAGGCCTGAACAAAAACGATGCATAAGTGCGAGTGAGAAAGTATTCGGCACCCTTATAATCTCTGCGACACGCGCTAGAGTAAGATAAAAGGTTTACAGATGAGTGAGATGCTTTACTGTGGTCTCGCCGCCAAATCTCAGTTTATTGCATAGCTAAGCGTAGATAACCTGCGAGCGCGTGTTGCTAAAATTGATATTTTTTGTGTTAAACATAAAGTCAGTGGTAAATATTTTTAGTTAATTAAGTAGAAAAGATGGTTCTGTGTGTTGTATTAAAATGTGATAACCGTACTGATAAGCAAGAAGATGGTATAACGTTTCATAGGTAAGTTGATACATGTTCGTGATAATTTATTTGTATATTATTATATATTTTAATATCAGTGACCTAGTGTTTCTTTAAAATAACTTAAATTAGGGATATCTTTACCTAATGGTTGCATTTTTAACGCTTAAAAATACTATATAACGTAAAAAAAATAGAAAATTGTATTTTAATTCTGAGCGTCTAGTGCGAGCACTTTGGGCGAGATCTAGCGAAATGGTCTATTGTCTCAAACATTTGTGTACGAATGCGTTCGCTCGCCCACAAACCAAACGCACGGCACACAGTTTCATTTAGCAATGCAATGGGTGGCATCTAGATGTATCTATAGTCTAAGATCATGGCTATTTTTAAATTAATCTCATGTGAATTCAACCAAAGCACAATTGAGTGTATGGCGGCTTAAGTCTTGGGTAGCTACTTCTTGAGACAGTACCAGTAATAAAAAAACTGATACTTTAAATCCAAACGTAAGGTCCCATGATCGTCATGTGGTTTGGTGGGGCCATTAACTTCAATGGATGTGGGCTTGAGTCCCGTTGGGCAACATATTTTTTTCAATTTTTGTTTTTCATTTCTTATAATATTCAAATAAGGTATATACAGCTGTGAGTAAAGTTGCTTTCTATACCTAATCAAAATTATTATGATTTTTTAAATTTAACGTATAACTATCACTTTTATTTCTTCAATATTTCTACGCAAACCATTAATGTTATAATTGCGTTAGGTTATAACAAATAACCTCTGAAAATTGGATAAATGAACAATAATTATAAAAAATTCTGAGAAATCATATAATAATTATCAGGGCAATGGGCTGGAAATGTTACTCGACGAATGGACAACCACTGGACAAAAATACCGTCATTCAGTAGTATCAAAAGGGCATTAACGCCCACAGGGACGCCCTAAAGCCCACTTGATAGACAAACTCATAAAGTTTGGTGGATGTACATGGCAGTAAAGAACTAAGGACCAAGAAGAGTGGAGGCAGCATTACCAGATAATTATTTTTTACCAAATTGGGATGTTTATCATGTGTAATAAAAAAAACCGGAATTTATCAACCTAAAAATCGCATTTAAACAATATCTTTTCTCGACACTCGCCTATTTGTACTTGGCTGAATATTTTACTTCCTGAAGAGTTTCTTTCTGCTTCTTAATGTATTGGTAAAATTCAGGACATGAGCTGTATATCATGTTGAATTATTGAAGAAGTAATTAGGATTTTATCAACTCACTAGAATAACTGTTTCTTGCATCTGACCATTTTCAATTCATGTGAGAAAATACCCGTTCGGTATAGCAATTAAACGTCGAAATGCTTAAAATAAATGGAATTAGTATGTAAACATCTGTGAATCACGTATCCATCGCATTCTTTTATCTTAACGTAAACATCTTATTTCTATTATTTACATATATATATTTATAACATATTCAGTAGATGAAACTAGGGAAGGCCTTCATCCAACAGTAGATCGATCCCGGCTCACAATAGTAATATAATTTATATTGTTTGTTATTACAACTATTGCACCCTCTTAAAATAAAAAGGCATCTAGTAATAAATAATAGCCTCACCTAACCTAACCTAAAAAATAATCCAGTGTATCGGCTATTTTCAAAATTTCATCAATTTCATGTAAATTGTAAACCGACAAGAGCCGTGTTTTATTTAGATATGAATTTTATGTCAGTATTATATGAGCCAAAGAGGTTGGACGGGCTTAAATATACGACCAATATATTTCCGATACAATATTTCACGATAAAGTGTGATACGGCGAACTGCATACGTACAAGTCTCCGGACACGGTACTAAAATGCCTACGTCACTGACAATAAGCAAGAGAATTTCGAAAAATTCGTGCAAAATGAAAATTGGATTTTCTTTAATTATACTCTCTAGCGATTTCCATCACTCGTTTCCGAAACTGACATAAATCACATCTTTTTGTATGGACAAAAAATATTAATCAAAAAAATCTTTATCAAACGTTCGTTATGGCAAAAATAAAAATGATTTTTTTCAAAATGTCTCTTATAATGCGATTTTGTAATTACATTTTTCAGGAACTCAATATGTTATACAATCATAAGGAAAATAATTGCTTTTTCTTATACCCCTGAGACTACCAATAGTAATAAACATCGTTCACAATATAATACGCACCGATTTCGTACGGTCTACGGATTTTATATATAATATGAAGCATTCCAAACGAAATCATAATATAAAAAAAACATAGGTATTGTCAAATTTTGTATTACGTGAATATTTTTTTAACATCTCGTAGCTACTATATTGAAATACCATATACCGTACTACTTCATCTACAAATAAATAATAATATGACAATTTGTAGATACGATTTTTATTGAATAACATTCATTTAAGAAAACATTACTACACGCCACTGATAGGCATATATCCTTATATTATATTATGGCAATTTAAAAATACTACAAAATAATTTAATCCAATTCCAAGTGTTATATATAATTTTTATTTTTTCAAAAGGGACAAAACGTTCAATGACCGTGTCGATGGCATGGTTTTTTAAACAACTTATGTTTCGAATTTAATTTCATTATTTCCATAAACTTTAGGTAACACAGTCCTCCGGATACCTCAAGAGTCCTTAAAACAGCAGCTAAATTAATTGAATATATTAATTATAATATCTCAAATTCAGGGGACAAACGACAGATAATCGTATTTTTTGGCTTTAGACTTAGCTAAAAGAACTGCACTGAATTGAACTGATTTCTTCAGATAAAATGTCGCGAGTGTATTCGCCACAGTGACATCCCAAACCATACATTTCCCTTTCTTCCATGGAATCGTCGTTATACCATCAGGCCGATTTTCATCTTGTCGACAAACACCAAGAGGCTTCTGTTTTGACGGAAACCAAAGATCGACAGATCACATCATTAATGGCAGAATGTCGACATTGTCTCTTGGCAATCTTCTGGCAGTTCAATCTATGCCTTGTCTTTTAATTTAAATATTGTTAACACTTATTATTCATGTCATATCGTGAATATTTGGAATTTATAATTTGTCATGACGTAAATTATAATATAAAATAAAAACATAATTTAAATAAATATTTAACTTATATAAATTGTAGAATGGTGACTGAATTTTGCCTTTAAATTAACGAATGTATTTTAAACCCTAAACTAATTAAATATAACTAGTAGATTAAACTACTTCTATACTCTGGGGGAAGAATTAAAATAACATAAATTTTTAATTATTTTATAAAGTACGTTGCTAATGCTCTAAAGTGTTTAAAAATGTGCATAAATAATACAAAAATCTATTATCAAAACTTTAATTCAATTCTCTTAGCGGCGAAAATTTCTCGTAATAAATTCATATAGACCGAAAAAATGTTATATTCGAGGTAAATTTAACATATTTTATCAAGCAGTCTCAAGAGTAAATTAAATTTCACTAAGGACCAAGTCAGGTTGGTACATTAAAACCAAAAAGCTTTGCAATCGTATTGATGACATATTTTTGGGTTTCGTTAGATGGGTGTAAATGGTCTTCTGATATAAAATATTGAATAAAATAAGATTTTTTATTATTAAAAACTAAATTCTCAAAGAACACACATTTTAAATTATCTAAATAAGCAAAGGTAAACAACCAGTAGCATGCGAGCCGCATCGGCCCATAGCATTATTTTCTTCGGCCAAGGAATGATGTTTTCTTAATATTTTGACGAAGAAAATATACGATTTTATTGTTATGAAAAATAATCGGCTTTAAAAATATATATGGTCGGTTCACAAAGATTTTTATGATAGTGATCATAGCTAGATACATATATACATGCAGCTCTCATAGTACAGTGCGTAAGGTACTTGCCTTTCATCCTGGGGCTCCATTACAATATAATAATATTTATGTGATTTTCTCAAAGGATGGGTGTTTGTGATTATTTCTCATATATTACTAATTTCACTACTGTTTAACTACACTACTGCCATCCCCATGGGCATAATGGCCTGTTGTAGTGTTAAAAATTATACGTATATTTAATATGTTCAAATTCAAATTTTATTTATTTTCACATATATAGCGAAAATTACAAATTATTAATTTAAGACGTTCACAATACGACATTTAGAATCAAAGAAATATTATTAAAAAAGTTATTACACAGTAGAAAAGTGGAAATACAAAAATTATAAATGAGATACAAGGAAGTACACCAAATGAGCTAAGCAGACCCTATTTTAATAATTTATAAAACAATGCCCACCTATACTCATTCTCACGCAGGTGGAAAATATCAATATCCGAAGTGATTTGGTTGAACGGATTATTGCCTTCCCAATTGGCAGATTAGTTCTGCACCTTGGAAGGACAAACAACTGATGCTCCCGTTTTCTAAGATGGTTATCAGGGACACACATATCAATACTACCAAGAATTGCAGAGCTCTCATTTTCACCACGTATAAGTCGGTAAAAATACGTGGCCAAATATAACTATCACTTTTACAACGTTTTTATTAGCTCGTATTCTTGTTTGTCCGGTGGTTGTTTGTCCAGTACAAATCTTGCAATCGATTTATAACTAACTTCCCGACTAGCTAGACATTTGAAACTTTTAGAATATATCAGAACACGATGCCAATGCATTCTTTTAATACTTTTAGCCATATTTAAACAGAATTGAATTCATTTTCAGTCAATTCTGTTTTGTATGGAAAGTTATTTCAGAAAAATACGTAAAAAGTAAAAGACTATCATTGGTTGCTAAGTGGGTGGTCCTAGCAACTAAATTATGAATATATACGTGCGTTACTATGGAAATCAAAATGACATTTCAGTATTCTATATTTGTTTGTTTTTTTTTATTAAATTCATATCAAGTGCAAGTTTGAGCATATTGATCATAATAATTCAACAGAAATTTTTAAAAGTTGTATATAAAAAGTTCTTTTTTTCTTGTAATTATTAGTGTTAACTTATTATAATATATGATAAGCAAAAATATCTCTTAAATATTTCACAAACCTTATACTTTAATTGGTTAATTGTTATATATTATATTATTTTACATAGTCAAAATGAAGAACGAATATTCGACCATTATTCTGATTGGAAATTCACAAATTCACACGCCTATGTTTAATTAAGCGACCTTCCATCAATCTACAGGTAGGTAATTAAATTGAAATTCTAATTGAAATTAGTCTGTAATTGCTAGACTGTCATTTAACGTTAAACTATATAATATGTAGGTATTCCATTCCATTCAATCGCTCATCACGAATTCATTAATATTAAATCGTCTGGCAACATCGAACGATATTAGAAAAGTTGCTGTATTAAAAGTATTTATTGATTTTAAGATTCTACTATAAATACTGAGAATATTGATTTATTAACAATAAATTATTAATTGTACCCTAACTTAGTGGTACATCTTTCTTATTGGTTGCGCTTTTCATAGTAGACTTTAATTTTGTAACGGAATGATTGTGATGATGTAGATCTCAGAAGGCACTGAGGTTTTTCTGTTGAGGTTGGCTCCGTATTCTAGGCACTCGCGCTGTATTGTTTGTTGGATTACCCGATGCGCGGCACTTGGCGGTACACTTTTTATGAATGATAAACGAGGTTGATGAATGACTACAATCGGTATAACGGCTTTTCAAGTATTCAGAATTATCGCTTGGACGACGGTCACACTATATCAAGTTGACCCAGCTGTGGCCCACGAATAACTTCAGAATCAGTTTATATTAGTGGTACAGAAATTTTTTGAAAGAAGGGCCAATTTATACATTTCTAATTTTTCACGGGCCGCAAAGGGTAAAAGTGTTGAAAAATAATGATATATTATACTATATGAGATAAACATTTTATGTTTTATTTTTAATTTAATAGTTACATAATTTTATCAGCACCTTCAATCACTCTCCACTCCAGATTACGTGCATATTTGCACAAAGAAAATTAGTTCAGACACGATTAATTTGTTAGAAAACAATATAAGTACATAAAAAACTTTATACACGCACTATACATACATCATGTACACAAACAAATGTTTCATAATCAAACTGTATTTTTTCTGTTAAGACAAGCGATTTTTTAATATCAATTCACAAACGTCGTGCACTGACAAAATTTCCTGAGAACTAACACTAAAATTCGCGTTTTGAAAACAATAATCTAAAAATAGACTGCACCTGCACCACAAACGGTGTGACTCATTGTAAAAAGATGAATTTCGGTCGCAAATCTATACCCATGAAAAGATGGCATTAAGTTTCCTATCAGTGACGATTCAGATTATATCACATATCGAACACAGATTATTATCATATTGAATGAAAAAATTGATAATGAAGTACTTGTTATTTTGGGCCGCAACAAATGCCATGTCAGGCCGCGGTTGTGCACCACTAGTCTATGTGTTCGAATTTATCATTAAACTGCGGTTTAGCTGTAACAAGCCTACACGCAATGTTCTACAATCACGGTCGACTGATGATCCGTAACTGCTGGTTCGATAATATCTGAGGATTTAAGGTGGCTGGGAAAAAGCGACCATAATTGGCCCAACCACTTATGTTTATTATATTAAATAATATGAAATCTATTTTAAATATAAGGTATTTATTTATTTAACCCAATTTCAATACAGTAATAAAATAATAAAAATGTTTCTCAACGCCCACAACATAGAGCAAGCGACTATCAATACTGTTTACTACTCCCACAGTTCTATCAAACATAATTATATACAGATGTCGGGTGTGGGAAGATATATCAAGTATTTCAATTGAATGAGCTAGCGATATTGTTATGTTTCCAAAATACCTAAATACATATTTATCGGAGTACGTTCAAATACAGATAATTTTCTCTAAAATAAAATAATTTAATGATAAATTTGATTTAATTAGCCATAAAGCAATTATCATCAAGAAAACCCTACACTAGAGAGTGAAGAACTTTTTCTAGCTCTAGTCACAATATGTATTCCGTATTTTATCAAAACCAAATCGCTGTATTCAACTATAACCGAAATAGGAATAAATAATAAACTTATATATTCCAGAGAAGATCATATTATGGGCATCCACGGGGTGGGGATTGTTTTAACAGACTTTTTTTTACGAGAATTTAATATAACTTATTTTAACATGTTAGCGTTGTATCGTTTGATATAACAACAATGTACCTACCTAACACAATTTACTTCTGCCACACAAATAAATATTATATTTTATTGTATTTTATTTTAATGTTACAGATTCAAGTCCCGTCGGTTTATAGTGGGTATACGTATGAGATGTTTCCAAATTATGTATGTTCAATAATAAAGAATGTTATATTCCCAAATATTGTATCTTATTCGTTGAATAAAAGAAATAGTTTATTAAATTATTATCAAGTCTAAGTATATTATGATAACTAAATAATGGAGTAATCAGAGACGTCCGTTAGTAATCACGGAATTAATCGATACCTACATTAATTTAATATACAAAAACAGACAGTTAACATTATAACGCAATTTGATACGCATTTCATGAAATTAAGTACTACTAGTTGAAATTGTCGTAATTATGTAGAATGCCCGCAGCTTAATTGGAAAAGCATACTGGCGCGAATCCAGCTGCGGTTACAAGGTCAAGCCCGTCGGGTGTCGTATTTTTTCTATTGGGGTTTCTAGTATAAGATGTTTCCAGCGTACATTGAGGGCTCTAGTTTTATAACTCACACCATCCATTGAACGTGTGATGTAACATTCTAAACACACAAACTCATATTTAAAACGAATGTGAAAATATGATTTATTTTAAAAACTTACATTCTCCAAATATTTGTTATTTTCTAAACCTATCATCTCCATTCCAGCTAATAAGAGTGTCATATTGAACTGTCATGGCCCACAGTTTTTGTTTATCTGTAATGGTGTAAACATCTGCTTAACGGGGGACATGCTCGTCAAAGGTCAAAATTGAGTTTTTATTGTATTTTCGAACCAAATGCCGATTTTTTGAATAATAAAATGCCTAATTCTTGTCAAATTTGGGATCACAGAGATTATCAATATAATTTTTTATCGTGAATATTTTACAAAAATTATCTCGTAATAAATTATACTAATGGTTTTATAAATGCGTTTAAAAATTAATAAATGTAAAAAATCTTAACACCACTGCACAGTTATGTACCGAAATATGACCATATTCTAAAACATTAGAGCGAGAGGTTTAAAAGAATACTATTTTATGTAACAAAAATACTTTATGCAGTCATTAAATGTTTAAAATAACTATAAAAAAAAATAAGGCTTCAAAATTATATACATAGATTATCTACGACGTTTAAGGAGTGTCCAGGATCATGGTTTTAAAATACAATAAAAACTCAATTTTGACCTACGACGAGCACGTGGGCCGTTAACGGTTCTAAACTAACAATCTCCATAGACTCACAGCAAAACTAATATTCTCCATGTTTAAATTGAAGATATTTTGTATCTAACATATTTCTTTATCGATAATGCGAATATAACAATAATCACACTATTAATTTTAAATTATTGTACTGCTATTTTCAATATGCCAAAAAACAAGAATTGACGGAGAATGTGTTATAAAACCAGATCCCTTATATGTTTAATCCTATCTACATCTTTATAAATAATTCTAATTCAAAGTATATTAATTATTTTATAAACACCGAACAGTCGAATTGAACTTCTGAACGTGCCGTAAGACGTTCATATCAAGCCAAATATTCACAGTAAGTAAGATAATACCTGTTAATCCATATTAGATTAATGTTGCTTCTTGCAACTAAGCTAGAGGAGAGGTGTAGGAGTAGGTACCTACTATAAAATTCAAGTCTTGGGTACGCGCGAAGACAAATAAATCAAACTTACAGATTCAACAATGAATGCTTTGTTACAATGTATTTTGAAAACTGTGTTGGCGGTAAGAGAAACTGTACTATTTTTAAAATATGATTTTTGGAATTGAGTAGGTATTTTTTAATAGTCACCAAATCGAAATATAATATAAAAGTATTGTGTAGGTTGGATTCAATGACATTAATAACGAATCATCTGGAAAAAAATGACACTCACTCTATTGTCGGGTCTGCCGAATGGCATAATCTGTTCTAACGCCATTACAATAAAGGTGATATTGCTATAAATTTCTGATGCTTTTTGTTGGGTCTGCCGAATGGTTCGGTTTGAACGGGTTCGCTCAAATGAACATTGACATTAGAAACACTGCTCTAACGCCATTACAATAAAAGTCATATTGCTATAAATTCCCGATGCGTGATATCGCATAATGGAAATTGCGTGACGTCTACCTATACATGCAAATGCGCGAATTTACTTGCTAGCTACTGTATTGAGTGCGTCGTCGATTAATCATGTCATTTGTTGGATTTCACAAAATAATACATAATTGTGATAGTTCAAAATTGTCTGAACAAGTTTTTATGAAAATTAATCAACATTGGTAAGTAGCTGTATAATTATATATACTATATACCAGTGGCGAGGGGTGGAGTTAGGCTGTTAAGATTCGAGTCTATCATAAGCACATCATGAAGGTTGTTTATTAAGCCACAAAATACAGCGTCGCCCTCCTTGGATAATGAGTTCAATAAAAATTGTAACTAAAGGACTGTAATTGTATGTTTTTGATACTACGCAGAATTTCTCAGTTATTTTCTGTTAAAATTTTGAGAAAACGTCTACACAGTTACATTTAAATCCTTTAACATTCCGTAAACACCCGCCAATTTCCGAAATTTTCAAAACGTCGGGACTAAAAATATTAGTTAAACTATTTAGCACCAATACTCAAATTATTTATTTATATTACATTTATTATAAATGAACAAAACAAAATTATAAATTCAAATCACTCACGACATGATATAAAAAATAAGTGTTAAGAATGTTGAAATAAAAATACAGGGATAAGTGAAAAATAAGAATAAAAGTAAATGGAAGCACACAGAGTGAACTGCGTCAATAGAACCAATCTTAAAAACTTACAAAACATCGTCTACTTAAACTCACTCTCACGTAAGTGGAACATATCAATATCCGAATCGATTGAATTGAGCATAGTTATTGCATTCTCAATCGCCCTTATTAATGGCAGGTTATTTCTGCACCTTGGGAGAACAAAAAACGGATTCTCCCGATTTATAAAATAATTATCAAAAATACACAAGTCAACACTTCCAACAATGGCAGAGTTTCTTTTTACGCCCGGTATATATCGGAAAAAATATGTTGCTAAATAAACATCACTTCTAAACTTTAAGCTACAGTATATAAGCACAAGGGTGGGCAAAGGCTGATAATGGCCTCAATGATGTATACTGATGCCAATAGGTATACTTCTAAAAAATGTTGAGACGCCACTGTCCAAGAAAGTCAGCAAATCCTATCTCTAGCCTCCGCGTGGCGTCCCCCGAGCAATGCAGATAATGTGCTGTATAACGCAACATATCTGTAGCTAATAGAGAAGGGCGCAAGGCGAAACTCTGGCGCCTTAAAACGAGAGACCTTTGGCTATGGGAAGGATCACCCAGACAGAAAAACCACACACCAACCCGTCTGGACAGCGTGGTGTGTTATGTCCAAAACCTTCATATGAAAAAAAAAACTTCTAAAACCCGGCCGTCATTCTCCGAAAGCCAACCTGATACTGATCACGGCAGCGATCAGCGAAGGAAGGCAGAGGGTGCTAACAATCCCCGGAGACCCGGAAAAGGCTGCCAACAGATGATCATTGCTACATATAACGCAAGAACATTATCCAGCGATGCCAAACTTGTAGAGTTTCAAGAAGAGCTCCGGAATATCCACTGGGATGTTGTCGGACTCAGCAAAGTAAGGCGTAAAGGTGAGAGTATTATTACTTTACAAAGCGGACATGTGCTGTATTCCAAAGGAACCGATGAAGGACGCACGAGCGGTGTTGGATTTGTTGTCAACAAAGCCTGGAGGGACCGCATAGTCGAGTTCAACTGCATTTCTGACAGGGTCGCAAGCGTGATACTTAAAATCAGTGCTAGGTACCGGATTCAGATTTTGCAAGTATATGCTCCGACACAGAGCTATCCTGATGAAAAAGTGGAAGAGTTTTACGAGGAAATAACATCCTTGAAAAATAAAAGTAAATCCCACTTCAACATCATAATGGGAGATTTCAATGCACGTATTGGATCATACCAAAGAGATGACGTAGCGGTCGGACATTTCGGACATGGCTCAAGTGATGGTAGAGGGGACATGCTTGTGTAGTTTACTGAAACCAACAATCTTCACATCATGAATTCCTTTTTTCAACATAAACCTACACGTAAATGGACGTGGAGAAGCCCGTCAAGAAGGACCAGCGAAATCGATTACATCCTCACTGACAGAAAATATACATTTTTAAACTGTAAGGTGATCAATCAGTTTAACACCGGCAGTAATCACCGGATGGTGAGATGTAAGATAAGATTGAACGTCGAATCAGAAAGATCCAAACTGCAGAAGAAGTCAAATGCTCGCGTATACCTGCAGAACAATACTGAATTCCAAAATGAACTCAAAAATGCACTATCGGCTTTCTTAGATGAGAACGAAACCGTTTCCCTATCCGACGCGGAGGATATAACGAATATCATTCTACAATGTGCAGAAAAAACAGGCGTAAAAAGCTTGGAAATTACACCTTCCACCAAGCTTTCGAAGGCAACATTGAATCTTATGGAGCAGAGAAGGAAAACCAAGAGCGATAGACAGGCACAAAACGATATAGAGTTTTCATCACTTTGCAAAACCCTCCGAAGGAAGATAAGAGAAGACCTTCGTAAATTCAATGTAAACCTCATACAAGCAATTGTGAAAGCAGGCAGAAGTCTAAACAAAAACAAGCAATGCTTGTCGATAGGAAAACGTCAAATCACAGCACTAAAAGCAAAAGATGGTTCTATCGTCAGAAATTGGGAACACTTGTTAAGCCGAGTTGAAGAGTTCTACAGCGATCTCTACAGTGATGACACTGACAATACGACTATAGACTAAGATTTTCAGAGAAATGGAAATTCGGAAGACCATACTCCCGAAATCACATCCTGGGAAGTAACCCATGCTTTAAATTACATGAAAAGTGGGAAAGCCTCCGGGGAAGACGGTTTAGCGATAGATATCCTCAAAAAAGCGGGAAAGGATGCAAATGAAGTACTTGCACAATTTTTCACAGCCTGCATATGCAAAGAGGATGTCCCAGAGGTATGGAAAAATGCCAGCATTGTCATTCTTTACAAAAAAGGTGACAGAGAAGACCTAGCAAAATATCGTCCAATAAGTCTACTCCCTATTCTCTACAAGACGATCACAAAAATTCTCTCAAACCGTCTGCAAAATGTACTAGAGGAGAACCAACCGAGAGAACAAGCCGGATTTAGAGGAGGATACAGCACTATGGACCATATCCAAGTCGTCAGAGAAATCATAGAGCGGTGCCAGGAATACAAACTGCCACTATGCATGGGTTTTATAGACTATGAGAAGGCGTTTGATTCGATAAAGAAATGTTCAATACTCGACGCACTCAGAAAACAAGGAATCCCTGGGCGCTATATAAATATTTTCAATAATATAACAGTAGCGCAACAGCATCTGTAAATCTCCATAAACCATCGCGCAGATTTCCTATCAGCAAATGAGTCTGACAAGGTGATACAATCTCACCTAAACTATTTACAGCTACCCTTGAAGACTTATTCAGGCAACTTGACTGGAATGACAAAGAGATCCCCATAAATGGAGAATACCTGAGTCATCTGCGCTTCGCCGATGACATAGTAATTTTCTCGCAAGACTCAGAAGACCTCCAAAGCAGAATGCAGGAACTCGCTGAAGTAAGCAATAAAGTAGGTTTGAAAATAAATGTAACAAAGACGAAAGTCATATTCAACTGCTTTGCAGGCCAAAACGAGATCCTCATTAATGGCACTCAGCTCAAACAGGTGAAAAGCTACATCTATCTGGGACAACAAGTGTCTATAGATGGATGTATATTTGATGAAATTGTTCGCAGAGTAAAGCTAGGCTGGAGTACTTTTGGCCACCTGAATAATATCTTCAAAAGTGACCTTCCATTGTGCCTAAAGCGCAAAGTGTTCAACCAGTGTGTACTTCTCGTGATGACATATGCGTGTAAAACATGAACTCTAAGTAAAAGAGAGATCCAGAAACTCAGAGTAGCACAACGTGGTATGGAGAGGTGCATGCTGGGCATAACGCGAAAGGACAAAAAGAGGAATGAGTGGATAAGGAAGCAGACAAGGGTTTGCGATGTAATAGAGTTTATTAAAAGCCCTAAATGGAGTTGGGCTGGACACATAGCTCGAAGAAGAGACAATCGTTGGACAAATCTAGTCATCCAGTGGTATCCAAGAAATACAAAACGTCCACAAGGTAGACCTAGAGGCCGCTGGATCGATGAAATGATAAAGTTCTGCGGAAGTACGTGGCAACGCAATGCACAGGACCCAGAGAAATGGAAGCAACTTGAAGAGGCCTTCATCCAGCAGTGGATAGATTCAGGCTGATGATGATGATAATGATGATATAAGCACACTTAAGAGAAAGTCAGTCGGATAGAGCCACGGATAATAACTATACAGTTGAAAGTAAAGGAGTCTTCTATTGAACTTTTTCCACCATAGCACCGTACTTCAACCGAGGTCTGATCGATTGTCTAGGTCCCACGACAATATACCCACTTCCAAGTCTGATTCTATTTAAGGAGTATTAAAGAATGTTTAATACCGTAACATCCGAAAAGATACGGAAATACGCAAAACAAAGCCCAACATTAATTTACTTCCGCTTGTTAGTTAAAAGTTAAACAATAATAAACTTGAATGCTATGTTTTTTTTTAAACATATATACTTCCACACATACCCACACATAAATATACAGACATACCCACATATAATATATATATATATATATATCAATACCATAATAAACGTTATATTACCATATCATAGTCTCACATCTACACACTCAAAATGGATTAAGCAATGGGCTAATAGGAAAGGTAAGCTTTTCATTAAGGATAGATACGCTTTGCAACCGTGGTCAATTTATATCTTTTAATATTACCACACTTTTATTTTCTATTTTAATATTATATAGGTCAAACGTCATTAAAACTAATACGTACGAAAATGAGCTAAATTCTTATAAATTCCAATAAAATAGTTAGTAAGTAGGGTAGCTTTATGGCACCAGATGCCATTAATTCTTACTATGCAGAAATTCTTAAAATTAATGTCTCTAAAATTTTGCCATTCTATCAATACAAGGATTTTTGAGAAAAAATCTATAATATAATATACAGTTAAATTTTAGTAAAGTCAAGACTAAATTTAGTTTCATTATTTAGCAACATTTGTTTTAATATTATAAATAATATATTGTTTCCTCATTAGGAATCGAACGCAGAATTCCCGGATGGAAAGCCAGCGGCTTACGCACTCTACCACGAGAGTCGCCTATTAAGCACCATTATAATATTTTTTTTGTTAGTTAAATGACATTGTATTACAGAAGTTATGTTCTAATTTATTTTAAAGTTAATATACGTCTAAACAAGCAGGCACTATCAACAAACTAGGTAAAATATCTCTCACCGTTGACTAAGTGTCAAGAAATTGCTACTTCGAATAATGTATACTGCCTACTGCTAAGTGCTTCCATTCAAAATGGCGCGCTCGAGACTGCTTAGCTATCAAGCCATGACGATTTCAGGTCGTAGTGAACAGTTAAAGCATGCTTTAACTAAACTTTTTAGTAATGGTAATAAGAAACGATCCTCAAAAATTTAATATTCTATATTACCTAATAAAATTATTTTTTATACAATTTCGAACACACACGAGGTTTAAGAATGCTAGATTAATTTTTTAATTGTTGTAAATCAATAATTTTTAACATACTTACATAATTTTGAAAAGATTTCTGAGAAAATATATTATATCCAATAGAAAAAATCTTTTTGAAAAAAGTTAGACACCGCAGGAATCGAACCTGCATCTCTCGTGTTTTGCGCCCATGCACATATACCACTATGCTAAAGGCGTCATATTTAATTGCAACAATTTTTAACTAATGGTTCTTAATACTCTCTGAAGCGCTTTCCAAATCGAGCTACTATTGTCGATCGGCTTTTATATTTTAAATCAAAGTAGGTATTACTTTAATTACTAACCGACGTCACGGATCACTCCAAGATTTTTTTTTGTAATTTATTTAAACTTGCTAATATTTTTTAATTAGGTAACTATTTTTTTATTTAACGAATAAAAAAAAATGTTAACAATAATTTTTAAATAAAATTATCATGAGTTTTTTTATGTTATGTATTTTCAATAATATACATACAATAATAAATATACATTTTCTAGATGCCTTTATGCATACATCGCATTAACTACCGAGGTTCCTTTAAGGACTTTGGCGCGCAAACTATTATACTTGATGCTAGTCAAATGAAAATTGTTCTGGCTGAGAAAGATGCTTTATTGAAAACCATTCGTCTATCCGCATTGGGTATTGCTAATTTGAATTCGGCAAGGGCTTATGAAACCACCTTGCAAAAATCCTGGAAAATTCTTTGTAACGCAAGGCAGTGGTGATTCTGATGAATATTTCGTCATATTTATTGGAAACTGAGAACTGCGATTTATAACCGAGTTTTCCCCCATGGCAAAATAAATGTCGCATAGGACTGATATTCTGAGCATATATTTATCCTTACTTATATGACTGCAATCACTGGATCTGGAAGGCATGACATTTATATATATTGCGAGCGTTCAGAATTTAAAAAAAAATGTTGTTACAAGTATAAATATATTATAAATAAATTTGACTAACACTTGACACCATGTTGTTAGTCCAGACAATATAACAATAAGTAGGACATCTCTGGGTATGATTGTATGAAGATACGACTCTCAAGTGTGGTGAAATATAGGATACACTTAAAAATGTATCAAAATTTTCAATATTTACCTCCGAACCATAATATAAACTTACCACAAAAGCGTAAAGTTTGACAGTTTTGACAGGAACTTTAACGTAGTTCGAGCGATGACAAGCGAGAGAAAACGATACAATAGGCTTAATGTAAAATGCAAATTCATGCAGTTGGAAATAATAATTGTAACAATAATTAAATTTAAGTTATGTAATTCATATGCAGTAAAAGAAATCGCAATCAGCACAATAATTTCGCGGTTAAGGTGTTGTTTCACTACTATTATAATGAAAAGTTTGTGACGTAAATGGCACTCGCATTCAATATTTGTAATAATTAAAGATATTTGGCGGGCTATATGTATAAAGCCTTTATGGCCTAGCCATAATTATGTCATAAACCAAAAATTTTCGTATATGGTGACTGACTTTTGCATTTTTATCATAAGAATATATGTTGTGGCAATATCATTACAACGATTCAATCACAAAGCTAGTCGCTTTACCTTGGCGATGTGTAAACATTACATACACGTTAGATGTCTAATTCACATGCTATCCGATAGCTAAAAGGATAAGAGCAGGGAAGATGTGAGGTTCGAGTGACATCTGGTCTATTTTTTTTTAAACTAATAGAATAATTCTGCTATGTCATGTCTGTTTTTTTTTAATATATATTTTTTATTTAACTGTTAGTTAAGCACTTGCTCACTTAGTTAAACAGGAATATTTAATTAACTTTTATTTCAGTTTTTCTCAAATATACAGTTTAATTCCATTTGGTATTCATTAAAATATTATAACTATAAGCTTTGTTATTTAATATCACTAAAACTTAATCAATGGTCTTTGATTAAGATTCTTTTATAACTAATAGAAACTGGAATGACATAAAAGCTCCGAAATTCATTAAAAGTTTAAGTTTCTACACACACCACCGGAAAACATTCAAAATAATGTTTACGACTTGTGCGAAAACGACGTTTCGCCATCCCTTCACCGTGGATAGAATGCCGCGACGACTTGAAGATTACATTTATGCAGCCTTCGTCTTACCAATAAACCTCCAAAACGCCAATGGGCGACCCCGAAAGCCTTGCTGCTAGTACGGGGGCTGCAATGGCGGAGTTATTCACTTGGGTGCCCGACGAGGATACTTCTTCAAAAATTACATTTTTAATGATTTTTTTTTATAAACTAATTCAATTCAATTCAATTTTTTTTTAACATATTGTGGACAATACAAATTATACGTTTAAGACGTTGACAACATGACATTGAGAAACAAAGATATATAAATATAACAGTATTATATATAAAAAAAGAGATAGATGAGTGTATAAATAAGATAGGTACAAGGAAGTACACCGGATGAGTTAAGCAGACCCTATTTTAAGAATTTATAAAACAACGTCCACCTAAACTCATTCTCACGTAGGTGGAATATATCAACACCCGAAGCAATTTCGTTGAACAAAGTTATCGCCCTCCCAATTGGCATTACCAGTGGCAGGTTGGTTCTGCACCTTGGGACAACAAACACTAATATATACCCGAACTGGTTAAATGTATATATCTCTGTTAATATAATCGGGAGATTTCTCATACACGTATTATACTTGAAACTTAGTACATGTCATGGTGTTCTACCAAGTACTACTAGGTTTTTATTAACAGATTTTTTTACGAGAAATGAGTGTTAGCCACTCGCTCCATTTATATTAGGTACATTCTCTAACTCCAAAGACAAATTAAAAAACAATATGTATATTTGCAAGACCCAGGAATTGAACCTGGAACTCACGAAATTATAATCCAACGCGTTTACCGCTCGGCCATCATGGGCGTATAATATAGTAGTGGGTATATATTTGTTCTATATTTGAGATAATTTCAAGATTAATAATTATAATACAAAATTACATTGAGCTTGAAGCCATAACGAGGTAGAGATGTAAGTATAATCACCTTGTATACTTGTTGATTAATTCTAATCCAACACTGGTAGTAGGTACAAGGTAACTAACCCAGAATTCAAATGCTACCCTTATCCGAGTCGATCTGAGAGCTTTCAAAGCTGAACGTTTTCAGGACAAACTAATGTGTGAAAACAACTTTCGGGAAATAGTATAAACTACTTTAAACTTTTAATTGAATAGGTACCCACCGACAATAAGTACAAGTATCACAGACTTTGTATAAATAAAACTTTGAAGTGTTATATTTTTTAATTTATTTTTATTAAGAAAAACAAACAGTTAAATTAATTATAAATATGTATAAAATAGATTAAAGAGAAAATTAAAGCTGCAACCAGCAAAGTTTCCAAATATAAATAATAATTATAGTGTAGTAAGACAGGACAAACATATTATTATAAAAAAATAAGAGAAGAAACAAAGAAAATAAATATAGAATAATTTTATTATAAACAAAAAGGTGTGCATCATTTTTATTATATAATATAATTATATATCTGTGTTAAATATTATCAAAATTTATACATATTATGAATAATGTAAGAGAGAACAGAGAACAGAAAAAGAGAAATAACAAGGAAAAGGAAAATACATAAGTACATTTGAAATTCGATTAGTGTTGATTATAGTGTTGGAGATTGATATGTAGATATTAGTTCTAGTGGATTATATAATGCGTAAAAAGTGCTAATGTATGAAAGTCGTTGTTTTGGCTATGTATCTAAAAGACAGAATTGTCAATCAACAACAACGCTTAATGTTTCAGGTGTTAATTATATTAATATTGTGATCGGTGCATCTACATTTAAAATACCTAAATCTGTATATTTATAAATACTAGATTACATCACTTCGGGTGGCAAAAACAAATTCTATATTGAATCGTATTGTGCTATAACCATTATTGGATATCGGTGACGATTTAGCAATATTTTTTTGAGGTTTTAAATATATGCGAGTTATAAGGAGATAATTATTTTAAAATCCGTAATGCGAAATGACTTGCGACTAATTTGTGTATTTTTTATTGTATTATATTCACAACTGCAGTGACGTAATTAATAATTTTTGTTAATACCTGACACCATCTATAATCATGTGATTAATATCACCTTTATCATAATTATCAAAGTTGGTCGTCTCTTTTGGAGACATTTGAAATAGGTATATCGGATAACGTAGTTGTTAGAATTATATTTTTGCCATATCAAAAAAAAAATCGGTTTGGTACATGTTTAAACACGCACGTTAACATCATTTTACTCCCTACTTCAATTATAGGTTGTCAATTTATGGCTACGGCCGTATGTTGTAGCTTAACTACTGGGGAATGCCAAAAGAAATGGCGTATTTTAAAAAAACACTGCCTCATTCTTAGGTCAATAATTATTATAAAGCAATCATTATTCGTAGGATGTTTATCACACTTAAATAGTCAAAGACATAACTTATAATAAGTATCTTTAGAATTATCTTCAAATGTGTTAATCTTGCCCATTTTTTGAAAAATAAAATGCCTAATTCTTGTCAAATTTGGGATCACAGAGATTATTAATATAATTTTTTATCGTAAATATTTCACCATAATAATGTCGACATAAATTATACTGATGGTTTATAAATGCGTTTAAAAATTAATAAATGTAAAAAATTACAGCACCACCGCACATTTATGTACTGAAATATGACTATATTCTAAAACATTAGAGCGAGAGGTTTAAAAGAATACGATTTTATGTAATAAAAATACTTTATGCAGTCATCAAATGTTTAAAATAAATATAAAGGATAATAAGGCTTCAAAATTTTATAAATAGATTATCTACAACGTTTAAGGAATATCCAGGACCATGCTTTGATAATGTAACAAAAGCTCCATTTTGACCCCACGCTGAGCACGTCCGCCCTTAATAAATAAAATAAAAAAATACTAGTCACTTGACATGCTGAAAGCATATTATATATGTAGAGTAAAACGGTTGATTTAATTATTGGAGGCTGATAATACTTTCAATTCCCAAATAACACTGCTAAGAATCACGTCCGAACATAATTTATTCAAATAGGCTTCGATTGGCGCTGCTCTATAATTCGCGGAGCTTTGAATTCGATTCCGAAATCGATTTTTCAACCCCTTCAATAATAAATGAAATAGGGTGTCTTTTGGAGACTTTACTTGGCGGTTTGCAATTTTCATTAGTGAAATCGTTGATTTAGAAAACAGAAACAGTTGCCATCATTAGCAATTTAAATAATAATCTAAATAAATTCCGTACCTACATCATTGACAGAATGTATTACTAATTTTACAAAGTTAAAAAATATTGTCGACGTGATATAAAAAAATTAAAAATATCAAATTATTAATGAAATAATTAAATAAATTAAATTTCTGCACATTTATTGAATTGACTGATTGATTGTATCTACAATTGTCATGAAAACATTTAAATGTTTCTAGTTTTTAAGAGATGCGAGTGATGGCAATGTGAAACTTGAATTAATTATGGATGGATAGTATGGGTTTATTAATTATTACAATATACTTGCAAAACTCACTATTTAATGTCATAAATATAATATACATTATTCATAAAAAATTTTACGTTATAACAGGCGGTGGGTTTTGATGATAGTGATGTAGTGAAACATTAGTATAATTAGCAATATAAATGAAACAATCACAAACGCTCTGACTTTGAAAAAGTCACATAAATATATTATGACTAGGGATTCCAATCCCGGGATTCCGAGCTATTTTCGATACCTATGAATCCCGGGATTGATAAACATAATCCCGAAATTTTCGAAATTGATTTTTTTTATCAATTTTTATGGAAAATAAAATAAAAACGAAAATATATTTTAATAACAAATAACTACATAAGAAATGAACTGAGTTTGAATAAAGTTTGATTTATACCCATGTGTAAGTTGCGATTCATTTTATTTTTTCACATAAATTAATGAAAATGAGAAAGATTGGAAAAAAACAATGCTTCGCACTATTAACAAAGTAATTCCACCATGATCTCATACGTTTTACGGCAGTTTCATATTTGGCCGACTAATTAGATTCATGTAGCGGAAAAGCCATAAGTACACCATGATTTGCTTTACTATTTTAAATCTCGCTAACCCATTCATTAAGTCTTTACTATCATAATTAGTAATCTCATATTAAATTTACAATATTATTTACATTACAATATTATTTACTCCATTAAACTTATGTATTTCCAAGATTGAACGTATAAAATATTAACAATAAATGTCTTAAATAGTATATATTATACTAGATTTATTTTTGACCGATTTTATCGATGTTATTTGTAAATATAAAAATTTATATTAGCAATGGAAAAAAATGTCGATCCCGGGACCAGTCCCGAGATCCCAGGTTTGTCAAATTGTAATCCCGAAATCCCGGGATCAGAATTTTTGCTCGGGATTAGATTCCCTAATTATGACCTCACCGAGAATAATTGAACCTGGAATCCCTGGATGAAAGACCGGCACCTTACACAGCTAAAAGAACAAAATTATAAATTCTGAAATTTATGTTAAACATTTATAAAGACCGAAAAAAAAATATCAAACACCTAAAAACGTGAAGTTGACATATTATTTGGCTACATAATCCAACATCCCGAGAGATATCATTTGAAAAGACATGGAATTGTCCACAAAGTAAATTATCCAGGTACGGCAGCACTATTTTTATTTAACTAGTTTTTTTTTTATATTATGTTATTTTTTTATATATAAAAAGCATAATATTGTGAACGTCTTGAACTAATAATTTATATTTTAGTTTTTAGTAAAATAAATATTAAATGATGAATTGTTGTTTTAATTTAATAAAACGCAATTTTTTTGTAGTACTTATTCCACTTTTAATCAATAGATTAGGACCGGTTTCATCCGCCACAGAGGGACATTTTTAACTCAGTTATCTTTTCAGTTGAAAATGTCCCTCTGTGGCGGATGAAATCGGTCTTAATCTATTGATTAAAAGTGGAATAAGTACTACAAAAAAATGCGTTTTGTTAAATTAAAACAACAATACAATGCAGTTCCACCATGAATTGACAGTTAACAAAATAAAAGAAATTAAATGATGAATATGGTTTTTGCATTTTTAAGCTGACTTAAGATGACTTCTGACTGGCCATCCCCTCGCAATGAAAAAATCATTTGACATTATATCGAGAGGCTTATTCAAAAAGATTTCAAACTGCGTACACAAACAAAGAAATGGTCTATAATCGTTTCGGGGGAGCCATTTAATTCCCATTAACGAGTTAGGGGCAAACAAAATAAACGGAAAGATTTATTTGGGGTTAAAAAGCTCACGCCCCCGAAAGCCTGAGGGGCTGTTACTCAACCATAAGGGAAATTAAAACCCACCAATACTTCATACTGACTGACTTTTAACCCATAAAATTTGCGAAAATACGGTTTTGGTAACAGATGTAACTCAAGGTTATATGTTTATACGTTATGTCTCCGTAAAGCACAGTTTACGACATTGTTAGTTTAAATTTAATTTTCAATCGGTTAACAAATTAAATATTACATTTTTTCCGTTCCAAATTTTTTAAATTAAGTATTTAAACTTTACTATATACCCTTGATTAATTGATATAAAAAGTGCTATATTTCCATAGTTTCCTTCTCGTTTTTTATTTTATTATTATATAAGTCGTGCATAAAGAGAAAATACTATTATTACATAGGGAAACTGGGAATTGTTGTGATACAATAGTAAACTAATGACAGATTTTAACTAAAGAGTACTTTGAGTATGTGCATTATTGATATGAATGTATAGCAGATTTTCATAGAATCATATTATGTATTTAAAATTTATATATGAATAAATTCACAAAAACCACTTCTCTCACACAGACGTTACTGAAACCTTAAAATGTTTACAATACAAATGATTTATACATTTTAATGCATTTTTACTAAACGAATGAATCATATTTAAGTTTGTAAACTGCACAGATATTAATATTGCTAAGTTTTCAACTCAAAAAACGACTACCATTTTTTTTAAATACATTGTGTTTTTTCTGTTTATTTACATTTCAATAATGATTTTACAGGATTTTTAAGCCAAAAATAATTATTATATTAAGTATTATTTATATAACGGATTTACTTACCGTAGTAAATTGTCTTTTGATTCATTGTATTGTTGTTTTAATTTAATAAAACGCAATTTTTTGTAGTACTTATTCCACTTTTAATCAAATTATTGATTAAAAGTGGAATAAGTACTACAAAAATTGCGTTTTATTAAATTAAAACAATAATACAATGCAGTTCCATCATGAATTGACAGTTAACAAAATAAAAATCTTTTGATTCGTTTTGCAAATTGACAAATAAATGTCAAAGTAAAAGTGTAAAGTTCTGTTCAAATAAACCTGCAATGCAAAGTGACCAAAATTATATATTTAGAGTCCATCTATATAACACTAGGTTTTTATTCAACGTTTTTGCTACCAAAACAACAGTTAATATTATTTTACGTTTCAATATGTCATTTACAGAATATATTTTTATGACTGCCAAATACACTGCACTATAAACGTTTCGGAATTGGCACATTGCATTGTAAAACTACATAATCATCCTTTTAGATATTATATTCCATACACGTATTATTTACCGGGTGGAGAAATGTAGAATTTATCGCTGGCCAAGACTTTAACTTGTGCTAACAAATAAGGCACGCATATTTAAATAATAACTTAGGATTTTTTTCCTAAAGGGTATATGACTAAATTTAATAAAAAAATATATAAATTAAGTAATAAATATCAACATTTTTAAGTACCTATTTTAAATTACGATGTACCTTTAACTTAATTGCGTAATTATTTTTTCTATGTTGTGTTTCCCGTAAATTTTCCGTTTCTAATTAAATTTTCACTGATTAATTATTTAAAACGGAGGTAATATAGAAAGCAATAAAAAATGTTAAAAACTTTTAGTGCTGTATTAAGCAGCAGTTAATTAAAATTTCATGCACATAAATAATTAAAATTACTTACGTTGGTAAATTCATAAGATATATTTTTTTTTCATAATATGCATATTTTTTAATACCTACCAGCTACGTACAATATTTTACATCCATCTAATGGGGGCAAAAAAAACCTAAGTAACCTATACTAAGATGGCTGGACGATTGAAATATTGAAAAACGCATTTGTTGGAGCATCCTGGGTTGAGAAAGTTTATAGTTAAGGCGATCCTAAATTAGTATATAAATATTTAAGTGTATTGAAAATAAATTAATGCAATACAAATAACAAACATTTCAATATATTTAGTTATATTGTAATAACGTACTTGTTCTTACAATAATTATTATGTAATGAGACATAAATAATTTGGACATGATAGCTTAATTTAAAACACAAAAACCAATGGTCAAAAATAATACAATTCGATAAGCATTTAATATAAGAACTACTAATTAAAACTATCATAATGAAATAGGATGCCCGTAGCTTAATTATTATTTAAATCACATTGGCGCAATACCAGTGGTTATACAGGTTTAAATCCCGTCGGCTGTTGTATTTTTTTCAAATAAGATTTTTTCTAGTGTTTTCAATTGGTTATGAACATTTTTTTATTCTTGTTTAATTTAATAAAACGCAATTTATTTATAGTACTTATTCCACTTTTAATCAATAAATAAGGACCGGTTTCGTCCGCCTCAGAGGGACATTTTCAACTCCCTCTGAGGCGGACGAAACCGGTCCTAATTTATTGATTAAAAGTGGAATAAGTACTACAAAAAAATGCGTTTTATTAAATTAAATAACAATACAATGGAGTTCCATCATGAATTGACAGTTAACAAAATAAAACAGAAAAAAATATTTTTATTCAATATACGATAATTTCGATATATAAGATGACAGCTGTTTCGGGCTATGAACTCGTCTTCAGAACGACTCTAAAATTCAGAAACCTGAAATAACTGTCAACGTAAATAACAAAATATTTATTTTCTAAACTACGTTGAAATATATTATTGATGGGTCTGTTACTTCTAATACAATGCCTAGGTATTAAGTATAAAAAAAATTCGACCATGTCCGATCCTAATAAGATCATAATAATATGGGCCTCCACAGAGAAGAGGTTTGTATTAACAGATTTTGTTTTTACTAGAAATGGATGTCAGCCACTTCCTCATCCTATTAGGTCCATACTCTGACTCACACATAAATTGAAAAAAATATGTGTACTTTTGCTAGGCCCAGGATTTGTACCTGGGACCCACGACGCTATAGGAACAAAACATTAACATTAATATACCTCCTTGAAAACCTCCGATTGCGTAGTTATTAGAGATAATTCGTATGAGCCATATATGGATCAATAGCTTAAAGCATTTACCTGGACAAAGAAATATATATTAATACTATCGACCGAAGGTACTTGATGGAATTTGAATTTAAATTCTAATGGATTCAAGCTCTGTACTATTCCATTTCAGTAGTTTTTTTCCGACCCGGGTTTTGCCTTTCGGCATCTTCAGGCGTCGTGTACACTCACCAAAGGTAAACACAAACTGACTGACTAAGTGTGTCAGTGTATGTTTACCTTTGGCGAGTGTACACGACGCCTGAAGATGCCAAAAGGCGAAACCCGGGTCGCAAAAAACTACTTAAATGGAATAGTACAGAGCTTGAATCTATTAGAAAGAAATATATAATTTATATTACCATTTGATCTAACTTCATTTTGTTTAATTTTTCTAATATTGAATCTTTTTTCCAAGGTTTTTCCAAAATATTTATTTAAAATAATGATAGATATTATTATAAATCATTTGTTTATTACCAAAATCGTGGGAATAAACAGAATAAAATGAATTCTTCATTATTGATATTTTAATATAAATTTAATGATCATTAATAAGTAATTGATATTTTGAGTGATTGATTGAGTTCATATTAATATTACTGAACTAACAACTCGCTTAGTTTAGTAGATTCTGTGAAGCAAGGTAAACGAAATTTAGATGTATACATAGAATTTTCTTGGAATATTGTATTTAATTAGCTTCTATGTAATTTATTTATTTGTATATTGTATTTTGTATTTAGACATAATGTGAAAAATATAATATATCAATAATAAATTGTTGATAATGTTAGTGTATTAATGTATCGCAAATGTAATCAAACTGGCATGGAGTATATTATTTGGGTGCGTGAATAGTGAATAGTATATTCAAAAGCTACCTCCTATTGTATCATAGAGTGTTCAATAGGAAGTGAAATATGGACTATTAATCTAATAAAAATCAAAAACGCAACGTGGCATGCAAAGGTGCATGTTGGGCATAACGCGTGATCACAAAAGATACCAATAGGTAAGGAAAAATACGTGATGTGATAGAAGATGTGATACGAGTACGTGATGTGATAAAAGTCGCTAAGTAGATATGAAAATAGGCTGGGTATATCGTTCGACAAGTAGACAAATACCATCATAGATTGGTACCCAAGGGGCACTAAACGCCCACAAGGATACCCTAAAACCCGCTGGATAGACGAGCTGATAAAGTTCGGTGGATGTATGTAGTAGCAAATAGCTAGGAATTGAGAAGAGTGGAGGCAGTATTACTAGATAATTATTTTACCAAATCGGGATGTTTATCAAGTGTAATAAAAATAATTACAAGATAAAAAGAACTTTTTATATACAACGTTTTTAAATTCTGTTGAACCATATAAACTTGACTTGACTAGCTTAAACGATCAAAAAAATTTGTACTTGACATGTCATATTGATTTCCATAGTAACGCACGTATATATAAATAATTTAGTTGCTAGGACCCCAGAGCCCAAGCAATAAATAATGCTGTCGAAATAACTTTTCATACAAAACAGAATTAACTGAAGATTAATTCAATTCTACTTAAAGATGGCGAAAAGTATTAAAAAATGCACTGGCACCGTGTTCTGATATATTCTAAAAGTTTCAAATGTCTAGCTAGTCGGGAAGTTAGTTAAGCATCGATTGCAAGATTTTTACCGGACAAAGAACCACCAAACAAATAAAGAATACGTGCTAAGAAAAACGTTGTAAAAAATGGGATTTACGAGAAAAATGTGAAACAACCTCAAAATCGCATAGTTCAATATTAGTGTGTAAACACGTGTGAATTACGTATCCATCGCGTTCTTTTGTCTTAACCTAAACGTCTTATTTGTATTTATTTAATAATTGTAAATTTAGCTGTCCCGCGCGGGACAATCTATTTTTACTAAAAATAGTGGGACGACTGGCAATGCTGAGTGGAGCTAGGGAAGGCATTAATACTTATGCCTTATGCCCTTTTTCTTTAGTAAGTTTGATAATACACGAATTATGCCGAATCTCTTACTACATGTACCTCATATATTATTTCAGATACTACATAATAATAATTACAAGATAAAAAGAACTTTTTATACACAACGTTTTTAAATTTTCTGTTGAATTATTATGTTCAATATGCTCAAACTTGTACTTGATATGAAGTAAATAACGACATTTCATTTTGATTTCCATAGTGACGCACGTATATATTAATAATTTAGTTGCAAGGACCACCCCCTTAGGAACCAATATTATTTTTTTATTTTTTACAGATTTTTCTGAAATAACTTTCCATACAAAATGGAATTAACTGAAAATGAATTCAATTCTGCTTAAAGATGGCTAAATTAAAATTAAAAGAATGCATTGGCATCGTGTTCTGATATATTCTAAAAGTTTCAAATGTCTAGCTAGTCGGCAAGTTAGTTAAAAATCGATTGCAAGATTTATATTATTGGACAAACAAGAATACGAGCTAATAAAAAAGTTGTAAAATGTAAACTTTACTCATCGTTACCAATTTATTCAGTCTGAATTATTGACCTGGAAACCGCTGGAACTTCAACAAAGCTAAATATTAGGGAAGTAGGTACGTAACAGTGTAAATCACAAGATGGATCTAACAATGACTATGCGATGATTAAAATTATTATTAATAAATAATCTGGCTAGTCATTTTTGTGTTAAAATAAGTTTAGTAAATTTATTTTTTTTACGTCATACAGAAGCGAAATATTTTAGATTTCACTTTTCTAAATAATAAAACAAAACTAAAGCTCTCTACTCTCTAGTCGAGCAAAAATGAAATAACTCTAAATGAGATAATTTATTCAGAGAGAGAAAATAAAAGTTGCAATGCCTCGCAAAGCTCGAGCTTTGAACGGAAAAAGCACAGAGTGAAAGGTTGCAATCATGATTTTCATTTCCACAAGGTTTTCTGCATTAATTTTCCTCTGCTCAAGTAACTGGTTATTCAATACAGTACATATATTTCTGACACATTTAGTTTCGTATATATATCAGTCTTATGTATTTGCATAAAGTATGTTATACATTTTCTGGTATTCAGAATTATTTACCAGTAGCAAAGAGACGGTGGAAAACAATTATTTATACTATAAACATATATTATTTAATGTAATTTGATAAAGAATACTTCAGTATAAAGTAAAAATTGCCACAAACGGACAAGTTTTATGTACTGAAAAAAATCTTTTTTACGTATTAATTTATAACTAAAAATCTTGGAGTGATTCGTGACGTCGGCTGGTACATAATAATTAAAGTAATACCTACTTTGATTTAAAATATAAAAGTCGATCGCCAATTACTAGTAGCTCAATTTGGAAAACGCTTCAGAGAGTATTAAAAGCCATTTATTAGTAAAAATTTGGGTATAGTTTGGTTATGAGGAATACTGCGGAAAACACATTTTGAAAATACCCGATGTACTGGATTATTTGATAGTTTAGGTAAGGTTAGGTTGGATTAGGTGAGGTTAGGTTAGGTAAGGTCAGGTTTGGTTAGGTTAACCTAACAAATAATCCAGTATATCGAGTATTTTCAAAATGTGTTTTCCGCTGTATTCCTCATAACCGAACTGTACCAAAATTTGCTGTAATTAAATATGACTCCTTTAGCATAGTGATATATGTGAGTGGGCGCGGTTCATTAAATCTTGTGAATTATTCTTAGAATAAAAAAAAATAGTTAATTAATTATTACTATAATTGAGAACTGGGTTACAGGAATCTGATGATAGCCACAATCTTATCCATGCCCAAAGAATACCGAATTGAATTACTTACAACCAACACTAGATAGCCATGACAAAATATTATGAAAATAAACGACAAAGTTTACTTATGTAATTTAATAATATTATACTGTTGACAAACAAAGATTGCTAAGATTTTTGCCTACATGTGTTTACGAGGAGCCGTATTTTGAATGTATGCAAATATGCTTTGCATATCGTTCTGAACTGTACAGGCCACAAATGAAAATTCCACAACAATGCCTCATTTCAGAATAGAACTCTTCTATGGAGGGAAAGTGCCAACTTTTATTTTATTTAGAAAGTGCCACCACGCAAGGAATGCTACTAAATTCCAAAAAGTCTAAACACCACATACAGGTTGAATATTTTTTCATACGAATATTATGTGTTGTTTATATTTTATTGATATATAGAATATTTACAATACATTATATCAATAATTATTTCATTTAATATTAATGGAAGTACCTATTCTCAGACCTCCGATCGTCCGGTCTGGTATTCAAGATTCCCTTCGGTGGTTGAACACTTTCCATTCTTGCTACATAACCTAACCTAGTTTTAAAAAAAATCGATGTGTGTACTTTTATACGCGCGTTAGAAGTTATACTTCTTTGGCGCAACAAAACCAAAACAAAACTTGTGATAAACTAGATTCTTTGACTAGCTCTTAATTATCTTGTTAAATTACACACTCAAGAAAAAGGACCGCTTATTGGAACGCCATTGGTTTATTTCTATACGCTTTAACTTATATTACTAAATTATATAATGGTTTCTCGTTGTTTTTATTTTTAAAGTACCAACAGTCACAAAAGTCACTCTGACGTTTAATCGTTTATTTACATAAGGAATTGCAAATGGCCGACAATAATAAATTAGCTGCCTAGGCAACGGAACAATTCTAAACTATAATATTATACTGTATAATCATCACGATTGCAGTATTATACTGTGGCATAAAGGCAGTGCGTTCGGCTGATAACCGAACAATCGGTGGTTCGAATCCAATCGAGTGCGTTTTTATCGTGTGAAAAAATAAATTATGTGTTACATGTTACACGCTAAAATCACACTCCGATCTGATTTCCTAAACGCGTCAAAAGAAGTATAACTTCAAAATGCGGAGATTCATTCTTTCTGAAAGAGATTGTACAGCTCTAAATTATACAGGATAATCCATTTTATCCTTCTATCATGGATCCATATATTCTACATATCACCTTCTTGTATATATATCAAGCGTACGTTTGCCGACCTTGGTGAGGGTCCAACTCTTAGACCCATGGGATTCGGAGGTTGATTGGCCCGCGCAGACTCTCAGACAGTGTTAATTGAGATGCTAGGGCAGCCGGCGCAGACACTTGGAAGACCACTACAGGAGGAGATGCAAAAAGTTCTTGGAGGAGGCTAGAGTTATTGGCCCACTTATGACGAATACATATTCTCAAAAGAAAAGACTTGTGGAAATACCGAGACAATAATATGGAGTAAGGCACTGGAGAATGACTCTAAAATTGCAGTAGAGAATCGAGCGCCATATACGTAGAGGATCGATTACACCAGCGCATCTATTCTATACACAAGACTGCTTTCGGCCGCTACTGCAGCTATCTGGGGTAGGTTTGTATCAAAGTATTAGCACTTATTGTAACAATTACAATAAGTTAGCCGTCTAAACAGTTAAAACTATCTATCTCATTCTAAAATCTACCATAGCCAAAAGAAGTGCTGTTAAAACGTAGCACTTATTGTAATAATTACAACGAAACTAACTTATTGTAATTATTAAAATACCTAAGTGCTTACAATTCGATACAAACCTATCTTAGATAGCTGCCGTAGCGGCCGAAAGCAGTCTTGTGTATAGAATAGATGCAATGGATTCAATTTGAGCATGATGCCATCGAAGAAAAAAAATGTTAATATTAATTTTTCAGTCAACAATACAAATTATTTGTCACATTTACATAGAATTCAAAATAAACTGGGTCTTCATCGTCACCATCAAAATCGCTACAACCAGAGGTGGATCCTAGCTTTCTCCAAAGACTTTACTCACATATTGTATATATGAATGGTAGTCCTTTAGTTCGGTATACAAAAACCTTTCATTTTTAAATGATATTAGGTGTCCAAAAATCAATATTTATGTAAGTACGTATGTCAATTAATTGTAAACTTAGTCTATAATCATGAAAGATGATAAATTTAATTAACACATGTCTTATAATTATGCACCCAGTACACGGACGTGTGGAGACGGCTAGATTATAAATTATCTTTTGATTGATGCTAACATTGTAACAGGATGAATGTGTTGTTTCACCATCGTCAGAAAATGTAGATTTACAACTGGTTACAAGCCTCCTCTAGTTTGTTTAACCATTTTTCAGTCTTTAGTTATTTTCTGCTGCCTATGTTTATCCACCAAAATTAGCTGATCAATGAGTTTAGGGCCCGTGGTCAGCTAATGCTGCATGCCAGTTTAATTATGCGATTCCGTTAATTGACATTTATTGTCCAAGATAGATAATATAGTTATTGACCCACTCGGTTGAAAGGTCAATAACTAAATCAGATTGCTTTGGGTCAGCAGATAATTATATCATTATCATATTTTGTCTTTAAGTCTCATCTTTAACGCATTCGCTGCTGAATAGATAATTTTAAAATGCACGTTAATTACATCGATCGGCCGCCTGGTCATTACGCGCCGTGTGCGTCTTCTGCGTCCAAAGTATTAAACTAATTTTCCTGCTTTAGCTCCTCATTTTAAAGCTATTGTATTCTGTCCTACATATTTTTCATTTGGAAAGTGCAGGTGATTGAGGTATGTACCATTAAAGGCGAATATTCTGATTTTCAGTTAAGTCACCTGAATCGATCTAGAGTGGCAATGAATATTTTGGGTGAGTTCGTATTGCCTTGAAGGACACCCTTGATAATAGAAAACCTGTAAGATGGCTTTTGAAGTTTTATACAAATTGTTCTATCACCGAAGAGTCTATTCAGATCCAAGCTAATGTCTAAAAAGAAAAAAATCTGGGTATAGAGCGTGAGCCTTAATTAAATTGATTTGTATGGGTGTGAAGCCTGGAACATAACAGAGAAATAAGATAAGGCTATCCAAGAAATCGAAATCAAAGTTCTCTCAAGAATACTTGAACAAGTTAAAGAAAACCAAAGGTAGTGTATCTTTTATTTTAATTTAAGCCCAATATAATTTATTTATTTATTTATAATAGATATATAATATCTGGTTCCCTCATGAGGTTTTCTATAAGCTTATTTTAGAACGCGTCCGGAAGAAATTTCTTCGATGTCTTTATTTTAAGACATTTAACCATTTTCCTTTCAATAATTCGTCAAATCATTATTTTCCGTCTGCCTTTCTACAAGGCATGCTTACTTTTCACTCTCTTGAATCTCGTCGGTCTCTTCTTCTCTTGAAACACTTTTGCTTGTTAGCGCGAGGGATGGTTTCCAATCCGGGTGTCCTAATAAATTTGAATTTACATGCGTTTGCCAATTACCTACGTGGTCGCAGCCATGATTTCTTCTGGATCGGAACCGTTTCCTCGTGTTAAGCCTATCAGGCACCATTAGCAAAGGGTGCAAGATTAGTTAATGTGCTCCCTAAAGACATAGACATTTTCAGTGATGTACTTTGCATTTTGTTTTTGAAGCTTTATTTTCTCTTTTATTATCTCAAAATTTTATTATTCTGTATTAAATTGTATCTAAGTATGTTTTGATTTAATTTGTTTTTGTGTTATTATTATTATGCTTATATTCTATATTGTAATATTTGTTATAATGTAAATCTCATTTTGTGTACTTCTTGAATTTAGATTTGTTATGTCCACAATGTTTTATATTCTTAAATAACTCTCAAAGTTTATGAAGGAACTTTTGTTGGCCATTGCGCACTCGGATGAGGGTGGATAATGCCAAGAACTGAGAGAGACCTACTGATCGGGATATAAATATTCATGGAGGATGGTTTTGCAGTCGGCCATGTACCTAAATAGCATGTAGGGCCAGTTCTAGTAAGTATTCTAATTATCATCGTATAATACATTATTCAAGATATTGTGTACGTATTATGTAAAACGTTTATCGTGTTTAGAATTAGTTGAACTATTATCATGTTTTCATGTAAGTAAAGTTTTTGTAGGTAAAACATTATAAAATAAGCTACCCTGTAGCTAAGTGTAGAATTTAGCAATAGTGTGTCGACGGTAGACAGGGCGAGTTTTCACGAGAGAAAGAAAATGGAATAAAAAATTTGGACTTTCCCGCCTTAGTTGCGTAGCGGGGAAATTTTATTTATCTGCAGGATCTTTATCTAAATATTAGGCAAACCATCCATTTACCAGAATATTCATTTTATTTTATATGCAAACTAAGAGCTACGACTTTTTATATGTAAGCTTTATAAAGAAAAACATGGGCTAGATAAGGCAATATGAGACCTGAAGCCAACATTACATAATAATATATTTTCATATGAAACAATATTAAGAGTAATAAAGCTATTTGATATGGTAATTTGTTAACCGTACTATTTATTGAATATAATATAATCTAAGTTTGGTTTTTCATAGAATTTACTACTTACAATCTTCACAAACCAATTAATTATCCTTTATATTAATTTTATTTTTTTTTCGACCATGTCCGAACCTAATAAGATCATAATATGGGCCACATTTTGAAAGAAAAATATGATTTTAACCCCGAATGTAATAGAATGTTGTTATGTTTTTTACTTTTTAATGAACTTTTGTTATTATTCTCAGGAGCTTTTCATAAAATATCAGATTTTTTTTCAAATGAATATCGCCTAATTTCATACAATATACATAAATACTAAATAAGTTAGTTAAAATATTTACTACAAATACAGGATTAAAAGCTGAACCCACTAAATACTTTGGACGCTGAAGACGCACCTGGCGCGTAATGACCAGGTGGCCGATCGATGTAAATAACGTGCATTTTAAATGTGGTTATTAAAAAATCATTATCTAGTCAGCAGCGAATAAAGAGTATACCTACATATTCTTAAACCGTATGCGGTTAAGAACCGTGTGAAATACTAAACTTATGATTTCTGTTCATGAAAATATATTTTCACTAGTATATGGTATAAACGAATACGATCAGATGCTTATAATATACTTTGTGAAAATATATTTCCATGAACAGAAATCAAGCTTAGTATGGGCACACGGTTCTAAACCGCATACGGTTTTAGTCTATGTATGGTCTATTAAAATAGTAACCATGTTTAAAAACAAATCGAATTGTAATAAACTGATTATCATAAAAATACAAATTCCCTTTTAGTCATTTGATGAAATCCAAATAAAAGTATGGCGTCATTTCATATAGGTACCAACTAAAAATACGACAGATTAACACATATTATCTTTTAAAATCCACCAATATTATTTAGAACGCTAAGATGGCATCAAAGCCTAGCAGGGACAGTTGGCATTCACAAATACTGTCTCTACTATTGTATAATATAATTAAATGTCTGATGACCACAAAGAAACAAGTGACAAAAACGAAACACAGTTTTTAATGTTAAGCTTCTATCAAAAATGAGTCCATAAAGAATTATTACGTTCTGGTCTCAGTAACTTTTTAATGATAATTAAAAAACAATTTGAATCTTAACAATATACTGTTAATTGGATTAGGGTCAACACTGTCAGTTCAAGCATGATTTGTAACAAAAACATTATATTGAAGAGAAAAAAATATTCTATTTATCAATTCTAAAATACCTATTAAATAAAGAAAATAATATGTCTTATTAGTACATGTCGAAAATATTTTATAGAATTATTTACTATCACATATTATATTAATTAAATTTGAAACCCAATTACTCAATTTGGTCTCCATTGCATTTGAATTCATTGTCATCTCCCTATCTAGCTCAATAATTTAATATTATTTTAAAAACTATACTAATGAACAAATAGTGGTTTAACAATATGTCACACATATCAATAACATAGAAAACCGATATCAATTTAATTCTCAGAACCACTGACTGGTTTGTTTGACCACGTTCATGTTTTAATATACATATACCTGTAGGCGTATGAGTTAAATCTATCTCAATAGAAAACTAACCAACCGACCAAACATGCAAAATCTGCATAAATAAATTTAATGAAATCACCCCAACAAAATAATTATCATAGATATGTTTAAATACATTACATTACATTACATTGTAGTAATAAAAAAACTTTTGATTCGCTTGATTTTCCAGATAATGTATTATTATGGTATGTAATATAGGTACCTACCATATTAATACGGAAACAATAAAAAAATATTTATATCTTTAAGGGCGGAAGTGCTCAGCGTGGGTCAAAATGGAGCTTTTTTTATTTTCAAAGCATGATCCTGGACACACCTTAAACGTTATAAATAATCTATTTATATAATTTTGAAGCCTTATTATCCGTTATATTTATTTTAAACATTTTATGACTGCATAAAGTATTTTTATTACATAAAATAGTATTCTTTTTAACCTCTCGCTCTAATGTTTTAGAATATAGTCATGTTTCAGTTCGTCCATCTGAAGTGGAGTGTGGAGTGAAGTAATAAAAATACTTTATGCAGTCATCAAATGTTTGAAATAAATATAAAGGATAATAAGGCTTCAAAATTATGTAAATATATTTTCTACAACGTTTAAGGAATGTCCAGGATCATGCTTTGAAAATAGCATAAAAGCTCCATTTTGACGTACGCTGAGCATGTCCCCCCTTAAACAATTTGTAATGGTTTATTAGCAACATACATTTTTTTTAATATTTGATGATGTATATACATTTGCTAGCGTTAACTCACTTTTATAATATTTGTGGGTTAGTTGCTTTCTGCATAAATATTCTCAATTCCAGATCAGCGTAGAGTACACAGAGATAAAGCATACTTCACTAATGTATTGCCTAACATATCATTTCAAATCGCTCAATTTGCCTAATAAATACATCGTATCTTCGTATTATTATTCCATGGATGTTATTCGATGTTATGAAATAGTTAACTGTACTGGCAGAGGTTTTCAAAGCCTGCGTCTCGATATACTGCGATCAGATATAAATAGCGTCATTTTTTCAAATATTAATATCTTTAGACAATCTTAATTTAATGCGCTAATGTACAGTCATGTACCTATCTACTTCACACGGTACCAAATAAGGTCTGCACAAAAACGAACCATAAGTGCGAGTGATACAGCATTCGGCACGCTTATATCTCCGCAATATGCGTTGGAGTAAAATAGATTTTTATGGATGAATTAAATATTGTTTGTACATGACTCCAGTAAATATTGATTTAGATGACTAGTCATTTAAAAATTGCGAGCACGTGTTGCTTCAATTTATTGTTTTCGTATTAAATATAAAGTTAGTGGTAATTATTTTTAATTAATTTAGTAGAAAATATGGTTAACTATGTTGTGTTTGAATTTAGTAGCCGTGATGGTATAAGGTTTCATAATAAAATATAATGTGCGTTATTATGCAATAAACACAGCTCTATTTTGCCGAAAAGTACCCACACTCTTTATATTATTACTCTGAGGTACCAAACTTTTTATATAGCATACTGCTCTTCATTTATCACATACATTATGTACTGTATCAAAATTAGATAAAAATCTAATCCCCTCTCTCCCTATTTACTGAAAGCCCGGATTTCACCTTGCAAACTCAGAAGATATTTTAAATATCATTATCATTTAACTCCAACTGCAGAATAATTTTCTGACATTTCTTCTAGGTATAGATAAAACAATATACAGTCGCACCATGGGTATGCTAAAAGCGTCTTTCAATTGCAGTGGTATTGTTTTTTAGCTTTTAAACAGGCATCGTAGCGAATAATTTCAATACACCCGCGAATCGCCTAATGTGCCACTGTATATTGATTAACCTATACATTTATTTTATCGTGGTTATTATGGATTTTAATATAAAAAAGGATATACCGCTTATACCAAGATTCAAAACTCTCCACCTTCATAAAACTCCAGAAGCTAAACTGGGCAGGCCATGTTCAGCGCCTGCTTGAGTCACGGATACCGAAGAAGATCCTCGAAGGAAATCCAGGGGGGAAAAGGCCAGTGGAAAAGCCACGCACACGATGGGGTGATAACATTACAAAAGATGCCAACCAGCTGCTAAAAATCAGGAACTGGAAAAGTCGTACGGAGGACCATTCCGGCTGGAGGACGGTGGTGGAGGAGGCCAGGGCTCGACTTGAGCTATAGCACCATCGAAAAAGAAGAAGGATTGGACATGATCACAAGAAGAATAAAAAACTTTCAGGGAATTACAAAAGATGCCAACCAGCTGCTAAAAATCAGGAACTGGAAAAGTCGTACGGAGGACCATTCCGGCTGGAGGACGGCGGTAGAGGAGACCAGGGCTTGACTTGAGCTATAGCGCCATCGAAGAAGAAGAAGGATTGGACATGATCAAAAGAAGAATAAAAAACTTTCATGGACAACATTACCGAACAGTTGGCAGCCTGCCTTGGAAATACAGATATGTAGTACCTAGTTTTATATCAATACTATAATATATTACAGATACCTAATTGATTGAAATTTAATTTAGAATGACAGAAAGCGGTATATTGAGACTGCAAATATATGGCATTTTACCTAGGAACGACACTTTGCTTTTTTTAATAATGACTAACTAATATTCAAATATTTATGTAAATCATAATAATATGCCAAAATGTTTTGGCTCTCAATGTTTCCCATAAGGACTGAGTCAAAAGTTTTGTATTTTATATGAGAGACTAGATACGAGTATTAAGTTATATTATATTATTATAATGTGGCACTTCTCAGTGGGGTGATTATTTTAAATGTTGAATAAATAATTTTCACAGAGTTCATTTGACCGTGTTGTATCACGATACAACATGTAACTTACCACAAAACTTCACGTTGTGAGGATTATAAAATGAACTAAAATGTAATAGTTAAATTTATAACATTTATTATTTATTATAATACGTTTGAAATTATTTTGAGAAACAAAATATTGTATAAACTGACTTTTATTTAATAACATATAATAATATATTATAATAATAATATTAAAGTACCTATCTACCTGTGATTTTTGTCATTTTCTGTTTAATCGGCAATTACTGTATATTTCCATTATGCCTAATTACTTACTACAAAATACAGTTTATTGTTATATTGTTCTATTATAAAATTGTTGTCTATCTATTTTATCTAATATAACTCAAAAAATACCACACTAATATTGATGAAACTCGTACAGCTTATAGATTACATTTTTGTTTAAATTTTTGTATGAGCCAGAGTATGAAACTAATAGGTTGAGCAAGTGGCTGACATCCATTTCTCGTAAAAACAAAAATCTGTTAATACAAATTTTCACTCAGTGGAGGCCCATAATGATCCTATTAGGATCAGACATGGTCAAAAAAAATCTAAAAATATTCAGAAGTTAACGTAAAATATATCTAAATTAATGCGATTGTAATAATTAATTCACTAGTTACTAAACTGGTCAGATGGTAGCGGTGGAGTGGTGAGGTATTGTGTTGGTACACGGGCAGGTGCTTTCATTCAACCGTTTTCTATATTATTGATTTGAATCGATAGATCTCGAAGCGAAACTTCAGCTGTTTTAACTAAATTTATTTTTTAATTAACGTGAATTTCGATAGTTTTGACAGAAAATATGACGTAGTTGAAGGCCGAATGAAATAAAATGATGCAATAGACTTCATATAAGAGCAGTTGAAAATAATATCGGTAACAATAATTAAAATTACCATAAATTTTGTAATTCGTGCACAGTAGAAGACATAATTTCAATCTGCGAAGTTTCAAGGTTAAGTTGTTCTAATGTAGTAACCGTTAAAATTTCTCTTAATAAAAATAAATATGTAGAAATACTAATAGCTTTATCTACTTATTTAATTACGTTGGATATAGTTTGCATAACTGTATTTTTATTTGTTTAATTATCGTTATTAGATAAACATCAAACAATGTGGGTCTAAGCTATACGTGAAATTAGTTATTTAATCAATTTAAAATATATGAAAATATTTAAATTTGGAACACAGCAATTATAATTTTCAAAGGGAACCTTCACTATTCTCAATCATCCTCCGAGTTTTCGGTGTTGCCAGCATTCTCGCCTTTGATTAAAATTTTCCCGGATCTAATTTAATATTCATGCATTCTTTCTGTGTTTCGGGAAACAGCAACCCAGAACTCTCAATAGAAACAATAAGACCCGAGAAATGTTTAGGGGACCTTTTGAGAGAGACACACAGAATGATCGCTGCTGAATGCTTACAGAAACAATGAATAAAGGATCAGAATACAAATAATGTATATAGATTTTAGTAGGACGGGAACAAAACAAAAATCCCATTTGAATCTACGTCTTGTAATTATTTAATCGTTTATCTACCTCCTCCCTATTCCTAACTGTAAGCATCTTAGAGATTAATTATATTAAGTATATATTTATCTGTCTAATATATAACTACGTTGCGCTGTAGTCAATATACTAAAAAGTTATTTAAAATTTATCGTGACTTAAAAAATAAAATAATCTTTTTTTAATAAGACGCCCGACGGGGCTTGAACGTGTAACCACTGTATTCACGCAAATATGTTTTACACGTAATTAAGCTACGGGCATCCTATCTAATTACGAATAAATTAACTAGTTTTTACATGAAATTCTTATTCAATTGGGTTATTTCCGTGGTTACAGTCCAATCAAGCTTTTTTTCTACTAAGTATATATTATGACATTTTAAGTCCCGCTTACTATCTCGTCGAACTAAAAGCACTCTTTACAAGACATTTGTAAAGCCAGTGCTCACCTACGCATCGGAAACCTGGACATCTTTGAAAGAAAAATTCTCCGCCGTATATATGGACCGATCAGGGATGGCACCAATTGGAGGAGAAGATATAATGCTGAGCTCTACGAACTGTACGAAGATTGCAGCGCAGTTCAATCAATTAAGATTGGGAGACTGCGATGGCTAGGTCATGTGCACCGTATGAATGACAATGAACCGGCAATCCAATAGGACGTAGAAGAAGAGGGAGGCCAAAGATTCGCTGGTTAGATGGAGCTGTCAGTGACTGCCGTATTCTGGGGGTACTAAATTGGAAAGCGGCCACACTGGATAGGAACAGGTGGAGGGAGCTGTTGGAGGAGGCCAGGACCCACACCGGGTTGTCGCGCCTCTGATGATGATGATATATTATGAAGTGTTTTCAAATTATGTATGGTCAATCTAACGCATGTCATATTCTCAAATTTTGTGAATTATTCGTTGAATAAAAAGAAATAGTTTATCAAAATGTAATAAAATTCAATTATTATCATCCCACGAAAAATATTTCGATTTCATAATATATAGTTACTTATTTAGCTCTAAAAAAGGGTTTCCAGACGTGTTTGTGCAAACAAATTTGCAAGCTTATTTGAAAACTCCTTATTTACCATTATTCCACCCGTCAATAATGAACTATAATAGTAACCGAATCACAGAGTCAGGGTTTTGTCTAGGGAATCCAATCCCGAGCCAAAATTCTGATCCCGGGATTTCGGGATTACAATTTGACAATCCCGGGATCCCGGGGCTGGTCCCGGGATTGGGATTTTTTTTCCATTGTTAATATAAAATTTTTATATTTTCAAATAACATTGATAAAATCGGTCAAAAATAAATCTAATATAATTTATACTACGAGGGTGGGTCAATAATTCCTTAGAAAAAAGCATTAAAACAGTTTTTATTTTTGTATTTTTTTTTATTTCTCAACATAATCTCCTTGGAGCTCAATACACTTGGTTAGACGTTTCTCAATTTTTTTTAAACCGTCAGAAAAATAAGTTTTCGGAAGGTCCTCAAAATAAGCATTTGTCCGATCGATGACTTCTTCATTTGAAAAAAAACGTTGTCCACTTAGCCATTTTTTTAAGTTTGGGAAAAGGAAAAAGTCACTGGGGGCTAAATCTGGCGAATACGGTGGGTGGTCGACCAATTCGAACTTCAATTCTTCAATTTTAGCCATTGATCGTAAACATGTGTGAACACGGGCATTGTCCTGATGAAAGAGGATTTTTTTCCTGCTTAAATGAGGCCGTTTTTCTTCAATTTTGTTTTTTAGCTGGTCCAATAAAGATGCATAATAATCCCCTGTTATTGTTTTTCCTTTTTCCAAATAGTCAACGAAAATAATTTCACGTGCATTCCAAAATACAGTAGCCATAACCTTGCCAGCTGATTTTACGGTTTTCGCCTTCTTTGGACATGGTTTGTCTTCGCAATCCACTGCTTTGACTGTTCTTTCGTCTCGGGAGTATAGTGATGTATCCATGTTTCATCTACAGTCACAAAGCGATGAAAAAATTCATCCGGATTGCGTTGCATGAGCGACAACAGGGCTTTAGAGGCCACCACCCTTTTGCGTTTATTGTCGACTGTGAGCAAACGCGGCACCCATCTTGCAGAAATATTTTTCATGCCCAATTTGTCATGTAAAATAGAAATGACGCTACCTTTTGAGATCCCTGTAACCTCAATTATCTCACTCAACTTTAATCTTCGGTCACTTAACACCATATCGTGGATTTTATTGATCATTTCTGGTGTAGTCACCTCTACAGGACGTCCTGAGCGTGGTTCATCCTTTGTTGATGTACGACCACGTTTAAATTCATTTAACCAGTTATAAATAGTTGCAAGTGAAGGAGCAGATATGCCGTGAACTAAATCCAACTCATTTTTTATTTCCTTTGCTGTTAACCCTTTTATATTAAAATGTTTAATAACAGCTCTAAACTCAATTTTCTCCATTTTCCATTTTTCCATTTTCCACAAGCAAATTTTTTTTTTAAATGTACGAAAAACACACAACAACCCGACCAATCTGATTGAAACTTCGCAGCATACTGAATCGGTAGTGCCGCTGCATGAAAACAAACCGCTTGCAGTACTAGTCGCGCCACTTGTCGGCTTTTCTAAGGACTTATTGACCCACCCTCGTATTTAAGACATTTATTGTTAATATTGTATACGTTAAATCTTGGAAATACACAAGTTTAATGGAGTAAATAATATTGTAATATAAATAATAATGTGAATTTAATATGAGATTGCTATTTCTGATAGTAAATAGATAGTAAAGAAAATAATCATGGCGTACTTATGGCCTTTCCGCTTCATAAATCTAATTAGTCAGCCAAATATGAAACTTGCCGTAAAACGTATGATATCATGGTGGAATTACTTTGTTAAAAGTGCGAAGCATTGTTTTTTTACCAATCTTTCTCATTTTTAATAATCTATGTGAAAAAATAAAATGAATCGGCAACCTACACATCAAACTTCATTCAAACTCAGTTTATTTCTAATGTAGTTATTTTGTATTAAAAGTATTTTTTCTGTTACATTTTCCATAAAAATTGATAAAAAAATCAATCCCGAAATCCCGGGATTATGTTTATCAATCCCGGGATTCATAGGTATCGAAAATAGCTCGGGATCCCGGGATCCCGGGATTCGGGATCCTGGGATTGGATTCCCTAGTTTTGTCCTTGATTTGTTTCTTTTCCTTTGACTTCATATTACGAAAGTCAACGACACCTTTTCAATGCAAAGCTGTCACCCTCATAGTGAAGCTGTATGACCTAGAGTAGGCCCATGACTCTGACACTGGTGACAACTCAATCGAGGACATTCACGAGACAATCGAAAGACTCTATAAAAATTCGTCTTCTAATCAAAGTAATAAAACCAACGTTTAATGCGATAGCAGCTGTTCTGATCATTTCCACCCGATTTGCGATGGAAATATCATCATGTGTCGACAGTTTTAATTTCTGGATCTACAACATCACGGGAGATGACATTTTCCAAAGAAAACTCGCTAGTCGCTATCCAAATTGGAATGGTTGGAGCAATATTCAACTCGATTCGGAATCTCTAGGATTCAAAACTGAGTGGTTCACAAGCATAGTGAACCAAGTCCATTCTGTTTTTTTTTTTTTGAGTGAATTAGGTTGAAACACAACATTTGAGTATTTTTAATTCTGTAAGGGTATGATTACAATTATAAAGTGTTATGTTGAGTACATTTTAGTTATTATGTAATGGAAATCATACCCTTACCGAATAATAAATACTCAAATATTATGTTTGAAACTAGCTTACTCAAAAATAACCAGAATGGACTTGGTTCACTATGCTTGTGAATCACTCAACTGTACTTGGTTAAAACCAAATGCTGCCTATTTAATACTTTCATTCTGACGGTGCTGTTTTATGATAGCGCTCAAAGGCTCAAAAAACTGTATACTGAGTTTCAAAAACAGATTCTTGCGGCGGATACTGACAGTGTGGTGATATAACTTTAGAAGTAATGAGGATGCATCAAGATAATTTGAACCTAGCTTGCATATTTTTCTAGCCAAACGGATTACCGCATTTTGAACGACTGATATAGATAGACTATCATCTTTAGACTCACCTAATAGCACAGATAGTCTACGGCAAAGCTACGGGATGCCTGGCATAGCCTGGAAAAATTCAGGAAGAGACAGAATGTAAAATGGAGATTAATGTTTGTGATACATTCTACAGTTTTTTTTATATTATTCAGTACCGACAAAATGGTGATTTAGGGTAGTTTTCAGAGAAAACAAAGTAAGGTATAGCTTACTGGACGCAGTTTTACTCTACTCTGAGACATGAATGCATTCAGGGTGGTCACGATCCTCAACTACAAAGAAACTATCGTGAAGGAAGAGTGAAACTATCAAGAAGAGCCTCTCATATAGAAATGCATTACAACTAGCGATGATGATCATATAAAAATATAATATAATAAGTATTTCGCTGGGTATCAGTAATACACATAATATATTCATAAAGAACAAATTACAACACCCATAACTTTCCTTGTTGTACAAAAACGTAACATTAATTCTAGCTATGAATGTAAAACATTTCCTTTTTTACTAACAAAACTTTCATTCCAGAGGGCCTCTCACTGACGACTCCGTTTTTGCCATGAGTCCTAAATCAACGTTGCATACTTAGTACCTCTATGTCGCATATAGCCAATGTTTACATATGGAGCAACCACCTTTTCCATAAATGGCCGTAATTCCGTCAAGTGTTAACATGTGTTTTAAATAATTTGCGTCATTTGAATTTAAATTTTATCGTATAATCTTATTAGATCTGGGAAACGCTGACGGAAATACCTATCCATACCAAGGCAAGTTTGCCAATAGTTGAGTATTGCAAATTATCTTCAAAAATTATTTTATTAATATAATATAAAAATATATATTGTAGAATGGCCTAAGCCCTGTAATCTATATCAATCCACTGAACCAATCCATGATATGTGTATACTGATATCATTTAATTTATCTCAGTCCTTTGTCACGTACTTACTCCTGCTGAATATTTGTCTATCTACTGGCCTCTAGGTTTATATTTTAGACGTTTTCCTACCTCTTTGTTAGCTCTGGATGGTTATTATATTTTTCTGCCGATTGTGCCTTCTTTAGGCCATTTTCCTCCCATTAAAGGATAAATAAAACTATGTAGCAAGTACCTCTCCATAAGTACTCTCATAATACGACTATTATTTTTGGACCTCTCTTTGACTTATGTTCCATATTTCTTTCATCATGATGGGGAGCCAAACACATCAGCCCAGTTTTGTTTTGCAACAAATTTCATCAAACATTTACATAGATCAAGAAATATTGTCTTGAGAATTCTCGAGAAATAACAAGAAATGACCAATCTCGAATCTCAATAAATTAATTTTTGAAAAATAAACAAGGGTATTCTCGAGAATTTGAAAGTTTACTACTAGACAAAAAAAAATAATCAAGAGAAATCAATAAACCAATTTCGAATTCTCGAAAAACCAAATATTTTTTAATTCAAGAAATCACAAACTCTATCACAGAGAGATATTATGGATATTCGCCTATTTGAACTGAAAGTCCATTTAGACTGCGTAAGTATTTAATTTAGTGATTTTATTATTTTATTCTTCTTTATATTATGATATATCAGATTACTTTCATTGAGCTTAAAGAGTAAAACCAGCGACACTGTACAATAAGCCATCTTTATTTAAAATATTTCACTGAACAATTATAAAAAAAATCAAACAACAGTATGACACACGCACAGGGTTAAATTATGCCACCATGTTTCAATAATAATACAGAATATCATGTTTGCTATGAATAGCTACCAATTCAACCACAGTAAAAATATTATGTATAATTTATCATGTTTTATGATACAAATAATAAGTTTTAGTTTAACACTTTAAATCCTACAGATTTAAAAATGATTTTTTGCTTTATCAAGAAAAAATATTCAAAATACAATTTATTATGTAGGTACCTAATTATTTTCTCACTAGATTAGAATTTATTCACTCGTCTTGCGAATTTAAAAAAAGTTTGTTTAGTAAGTTTTTATCATTTTTTTTTGTGTTGGTATTTCAAAAATTTTAAAAAAGTTTTATTATTATCTTAGACGATATTTTTAAGGTTGCCTCCTTCAAATTGATTAAGAGAAATGTGCTGAACGAACGAACTAAAAGAAATTTAATTATCTCGTCAGAAAAGTTTCCGATAAAAAAATCAAGAAGTTTTTTTAACCTTTAGAAAATGATAATGTCTATTAAACTAGTAAGGAGAAAATCATTTAACAAAAGGTGAACGAGGTACTTAGCTCCATTGATAAACAGAATATTATACCATTATAATATAAAACATTACAATACAAGTTAACACGTATTCCAGAATACGTCAAACATATCTGACAAATAACTGTAGAGATCGAACTTCTTTCAATGTAGATAAAGTTTATTTTCAAATACTTGTATAATATACGTATTTTTACAATAGATAATATCGAATTAGGTATATAGCTATAGATGCATTGAACGATATTGATGTACACAAATAGACGTTACTTTGGAATCCATAGATAACTAAACTCTAAAGTAGTGATACATGTAGTCAGGCAACTTGCTATGAAAATGTAGATACACAGAATAAAGCAACAAAATATTGTTTTCCGCATATTATTTAGGGCATAGCTTTCAATTTTTGATTGGAACAACTTCTTCCGACGGCCATATTAGATTTTATAGTGGGAATCAATATCTCAGCTTTTCAACCTCTCAGGATCACGATCTTTGTATGTAAATATACATTTTCAGCTTCAGGAAATACAAATTGACAATTTTTATATCGATCCAAAGATTTATGTATGCACAAAATTTCATTTTACTGGTGTACGTATATGCAATTTATAAAATAATATTATATTATATAACCAATGTTTTGTTCTAAAATTTTACATGACTACAAATACTAAATAGACATCAATACCTACACATACACTATTTACACTGTATACACATACACTTAAAGACACATACACTATTTATATATTATGAAAGTTGTTATTATGGTCCCATAATGAAAAATGCCTTATATGAAAGATGCCATTGATTTTTGATGCGAATCCATTTGGACGGGAAAGTATTGAGAGACGATTCGCCATAAATAATGTTGATTACAAATAAACAAAAAAATCAAATTTATCCACATTGCAATGCAGGCGGAATTCATGTTTAAACACATTTATTTATTTAGAAAATAATACAATTTGTATGGTATTTACCATTTCAATTAAAACTATCGATTTATGCCTACTACCCATTGAAATATATTCTATTTCTCATCCATAATGCAACAAGACCATGTACACACATCGCACCTTGATATTTTCTATGCTATTATTAGTCACTGCATTTAACCTGAGCCAAGTTAACTCGTCAAAGCATGCATGTCACGTCAGGCCATGAACGAGTTAACTCGTGCGTTCTTTTAAACGTAATAATTTCTGAATAAACTGTTTTATTTTATAAACAATATTTATCATTTTAGTGTGAAAATATTTACGATAAACTTGAAAAACATGTTGATGTGGTAAGTTTTCATAAATATTTATTATTCTGTGCCTAATTTCATATTTTTAATGGATATATTTTATTCCAAAAATTAGCTGGCCGACAAGTGTCCACCCAGTAAAAGTTTACTGGCAGTTATATGGTTAAAGATTTGAAAAACATCTGTGATCCTAGCCGTTTAACATTAAAACATAGACTGGATATTTAAATTCTACCCCAAAGACTCGTTATAATATTATTTCCTGCATGTTAATTTTTACAAATTTAAATGAAGGGAAATTATTCAAAATCATCCCACTGATTAACGAATAGGGGAAAATTATTCTAGCTGAGTAAAATTTTAATACCCGTCAATTTAATAGAATTTGTGTTATTTCAGTAAAATAGTAAATGCCTCGATTGATTTTTCATACACAAACTAAATACTTTGTTTTTCTTATATTATTATTATTATTTAAGAGTTTAAATGAACTAAATAATAAAATTGATAATAGCTGACTTCAAACAATGCCTACATTGTTTAATAGTTACATAACCACTCATATTAGGCGTTTTAGCGACTAGTGTAGCGCTCAATTATAATGAAACGCACTACAGGGACGAATTCCGTGCGATATAGCCTAAACAAACACCTTCCCTCGACGCAGAGGTGGATCAGGGGAATGGGGCAAATAATACATTTACAGTGAAGTACTTACAATGTCTACCTTCTTAATATTTTGTAGGTAGGTGAAATGTAGGGTAAACTCTGTGGAGATACAAATCTACTCACTCAGTTAAGTTATACATTGAACGAATGTTTCAAGGTTATCTTTATAGAAAGTTTTAACCATTATATATCTTTTTATTCACTAATATATTGTATTGTATTTAGTAAAGCACGTAACGAATATACTAAGAAAGCTACAAAAGTTTATGAACAAAAATATTATTGTGAAATCTATCGACATAAAATGAAACTAACAGTCTCAGTCGATAATGAAATACTCATCACAAAAAAGTTGACATACTGACGTCAACCGAACGTATATATTATATTATAGTGGCGAGGGATGGAGGTAGGCTCTTAAGATTCGACATAAATAGTGCAGATTTAACTTTCTCAGCCATATTTATTTGTTTTCATTGAATTAAGAATACAAATTGCAGACGGTGTAGGTTAGTTTACAAAATTCAAATAATCCCTGTCTAATCCAAACCATAATAGTTTCGGTATGCTATGAGCGATCCGACAAAAATATTGCACACTTTTTCAGTCATAGTTATTTTTTTTCGTTAAATAAAGAATTCGTATTGCAGATTGCGTTGGATAGTTTTTTTTAATTCATTAATTTTAACCATAATCGATAAAAAATATTCTTCTATCTATAAAATACCTTAAATTATGTATGGCTTAATGGAATAAATTTGGATATTTCATAGATAAACGAATATTTTTTTTTTACTATTATTTACAATGGCAATTGAATTTTAAAAACTAAAAAAAACACTATCTATCTACACATTGTAGGGTTAGTTCAATTGAAACAAATACGTTTGAATGACAAAGTTTAATGTCCACTGTTTATGTTGGATTTTAACAGCCTAGCTCCACCTTTCACCACTGATATATTATAAGGAGTAGTCGATATCTAGCCTTTCAATCAAGTGGTTGACAAATAATCTCTCAATTAATTATTGATCGTTCCTTACATACTGTTTCGTCCACAATAGACATACTACTACTTAATGTGTGCTATGTGATAGTCAAAACTGTGTTGTCTCAATAATTCATTTGCGACAAAGACAAGTTTGACTAAAGATTGTCTCGTCTTCAGTATGCGTCAAGCCTAAGAGGAACATGCATGTAACGTTTAATTACATTAAATCGAAATAACGCACAATATTACATGCATGCACGTAAATGAAATGGCAGTTGTTAAACTCCAAATATGTGACGATTTTTTAAATTTCCCGATAATTAATTACATTTTAAATTTTAAAGAATATTTAAAATATGCAAACTACATAATGTCCAAGTCTCTGTAAAGAGTCGTCATTGCGAATGATTCATGGGGCATTTTATATCATTCTAAGGGATATGTGTTGTAGTTTAACGTGTTTTAATCTAAATCCGGTTTATTTTACGATGAAACGGATCAGGTTAAGATTCTCGAATTATCAATTAGGTCCAAGTACAACGTTGCATTATTATTGATTGGGTCCATTTATATTATAACTGGTGAGGCACCGGCCCCCTGGTATATCCTCTCCCTTTGCTACATGCACAAAACTATGACACACACTAATGCAATGTTTAAATTTCATTATCTCTAAAAGTAAATCAACGACAACAATTTTTTTACAATTTTTAAAAGTCATCCGCGATGAATCTTTTAGGCCTTGTCCACGTGGTGCGTGTCTTGCTGCGTTTCACTACGAGTGCATGTGGACGGCTCAATGAGTTCACCTATACCTCGACCATGCACGAAGGTCATCACGGCACGAGTGCGTGTGGACGGCTGAATGAGGTTGCATATACCTGGAATGCGCGCGAGTCTAAACGAGCCATGTGAACAATGCCTTAGTAAATGTTTCAGATTGATAGCGTCATTAATGAAATCGTTAGTTTTAATAAAATCACATTGTATAGAGAACTCGTGTTGATCATTTTAGTTCAATATCACAATGAGTAAGTAATATTATTTAAAATATCCTTGTGAATGTGTTTGCGAGTTCAATGTACCGGATACTTTCAAAAAGCCACGGTGTGGAGACAATTCTTGGAGTATAATATAGAAAGCATAATATTGTCTAACCGTTATAATATTATTATGTTTTACTGACAGTTTAAAATAAAAAAAAGGATATTTTATTTAGAGAGTTTTCGTTGTACGCCTTACTACATGGTAGGTACTTCACTGGCGTACTAGGCATGGGTAAAAAAGGAGTATAGTATGTGTGCCCAGGGGCGGACCGTAAATTATCGCCGTGCTGATGTTTCTATTAAGCCAGGGATGTCTGCCAAAATATCATGGATCATCACCTCATAGTTGTGGTTCTACCAAGCAACATGATAATTATTATTAACAATGCGATATGGTGACGAGATGGCCAAAATAGTTTCGTCTATAAATGATTAAAATTTTTGCGTGTACGAAATACGATCGAAAATTTTATTAATAATGTCTTTTACCAAAATATACTCCATATATTATAAAAAACGGAACATAATGTATTAAATACGTAGATATTTTAATGTTTTGTACTTTTCCTACAGTTTTTAATTTAAGGAAATTTTCAATTGTGTTAAATAAAAAATTGTGGAAAAAATTTAAATACAACAGCTTAAATAATTATTAAAGAGTTTATTTTTCACAATAATAGGTCAAAAATATTGCAGAAAACAATATTTTACTGACTTAAATGCTTTCCAAAAAACATGCACAATAATGTATTAGATATAATACAAAATAAAATCTATAAAAGTGCGTAGGTACAGGTTTTTTTGCATAGTTTTAATATAACCTTATCACTGTCAGCCAATTTAACAACGTTTTTATTAGCTCGTATTCTTATTTGTCCGGAGGTTGTTTATCCAGTACAAATCTTGCAATCGATTTTAACTAACTTCCCGACTAGCTAGACATTTTAAACTCTTAGAATATATCAGAACACGATGCCAATGCAATCTTTTAATACTTTTAGCCATCTTTAAGTAGAACTGAATTCATTTTCAGTTAATTCTGTTTTGTATGAAAAGTTATTTCGGAAGAAATCCGTAATCTAATCCACTATCATTGGTTGCTAAGTGGGTGGTCCTAGCATGTGAATTATTAATATATACGTGCGTTACTATGGAAATCAAAATGATATTTCAGTATTCTATATTTGTTTGTTTGTTTGTTTTTTATTTACTTCATATCAAGTACAAGTTTGAGCATATTGAGCATAATAATTGAACAGAAAATTTAAAAACGTTGTATATAAAAAGTTATTTTTATCTTGTAATTATTTACTATGTGAACATTATTTTGAAGTTAATGACAAATGTAGCAATCAAATGAAAAAAGCGTTGCTGTCATTCAAATTACGCCTTAAAAACATAGTTATTATTAATTAAATTAATATTCTTGCATATTATTACATACTATTGTTATGGTTCTTTTAAATAATAGGGAACGACTTTTAAAACATAACAATGATTTATTTAAAGATTTTAGAAGACAATCTAACCATTTGGATGACAAATGTAACAAAAAAGGGTTGTTTTCATTCGCATTTGCACTGAAAAAATTGTTATTTATATAATTAATATTCTTCATATTACATAATATTGTGATGGTTCTTTCAAATATTGGGAAACGTTTATTGGAAGGTTTTAGAAGACATTCTAGCCATTTGGATGACTTCATTAAGAATTAATTTTCATTTTTCTTGGCAAAATAATGATGAAGGGATTAGGTATCATCTTTATGTATGAACTTTAGAAAATCCTTTCCTGATATTTTACATGAGGCACGTTTCTAAACTTTAGATGCTGACAAAAACTTTCTAAGAATAATTATTAACAGTGATACAGCTAGTGATAACAGTGTAAAGTTATACTATAAATTAATCCGTAAAATTAAATGTTAGTACACTATTTTTTAGAGTTTATTCTCTATATTATATTTAGTGTCAATTTTTAATCTAGGGTTTTACCCACGATGGCCGAGCGGCTTAATCGTCGGCTTATAATGTCGTGAGTCCCAGGTTCGAATCCTGGGTCTGGAAAATGCATATACTTATTGTTTTTAAATTTGTGTTTGTAGTCAGAATATGAACATAAGAGGTTGAGCAAGTGGCTAACATACACTTCTCGTAAAAACAAAAACTGTTAATATAACCTCCACTCTATGGAGGCTCATATGGATCATCTTTTAGGAGTTTTGAGCAGTAATCGTGATAGTATTGTTATATCCGTTAATTCAATATACGTATGTAGGCAGATCATGCGTTACACGGTGTGGCAAGTTATCAGGTAACGAAAAAACAATTATTACAACTTTTGAATCCAGTGGTGGTTTTCGAGGAAGCAGATTCTGCGGTCGCTGTACTAAAAAGTATCTACATCTTAGTTTGCAATACATATTGTAATTTAGTGGAGGTTTACCACACAGGCATAATATTTACAAGGGTGCCTCCAAACTTGTCAGCGCCACAGACCTCCACGTACCTAAAACCACCACTGTTTAATAGTTGATTTTGTGGAAATGCTTTAATTCTTAATAGTTATCTGTTTAAGATAGCCTAAAATTAGTATGTGCTTAATGAATTTGCAGATAATTCGTAACCAAAATGAAAAGGGGTGACAATTTAAGTTTTATTAAGGGCGGTATTACTATTTATCCAGTGTACCACGAAGTATTGAATTTTTTTTAAAGTTGCTTTGCTATCCGATGTCTATCTTGACCGCCTCACAAAGAGGGTTTTTTACGAATATTTTTACTATAAATGAATGATAGCCACTTAGGATGCTGTGGGCTCAAATACGCAATGAAAATATTTCTATCCCTGGATTGAAACCCAAAACCTACTCTAGAGAGATATAAATATTTTTTGTTTATGTTAGGTTACCTAGGTTACTTGGATGGATAATCTGAATACAGAATATTTTAAATTAAAATATAACTACATGCTCTAATTTATAGTGAGGTTTTATTACACACACACCAGAGCTTCGTTTAGTTAGTACTCATTTAAATGCGAGCTCCGATTAAAATTAAACTGAAAATGTTCATTATAAACAAGAAACAGCAATAATAATTAATAAACCTCCACTTAAGCCACTATACGACTTCAACCCGAGATATTTTCCTTAGAGCGTACATGTATAACTTGTTGGTCTTTGCGAGCGTTTACATCATTCTGTACCTGTAGAATAGGGAGTTCCTTTTACCGACTATTAATATCACTGTTAAAAAATCTCTATGTATAAATTTATTAATCTATATTTTTTTTTATTCATATAAAAATCACTAACCTTACCATTTGTACACAGATTATTGGCAGGTCCCATTATAGAAGGACGAGACCGCTGTAGGAGGTCACCAGGTGTTCAGATGAGAAATCGCGTGTCCATAAACTTGTACGTATGCAGTTCGCCGTATCACACTTCACCGTGGAATGTTGTGTCGGAAATATATGACGGTATATTAAAGACCGTCCAACCTCTTTAGGTCGTTTAGTCTTCACATAAAATTCATGTTTAAATAAAACTCGGTTCTTGTCGGTTTACACTTAACAGAAAGCCAGTAGAAAATTAATTTTGAAAATTACCGATATACTGGATTATTTGTTAGGTTAGGTTGGGTTATGTTAGGTTTTCATTCTAGAGTTCTCAATTTTACAAAAATCAGCTATGAGAATTGAATCTATTAAAATTGGGGATAGTATAGTATACGATCATCTATTTCCGGTAAGAAAGCTCACGGCAAACTGTGCCACGGTGAAATGTTTTACGTACAATTTTACATATAACCAAGAAATCAAGTATGGTGTTTGCTCCGAGGAATTGTAGCATAAACACTCGGTACATGACTATGTTACCAGGTCCGAGGTTCAGTGAATGAGATTCTGTGCGGAGCTATACAGAGACTGACATAGAGATTACTGGTCCGACTGAGATATTTTCTATCCGGGAAGTTATGATAGAGTGTAGCATCCAATCAATAATTATGATTCGCTTTTTATTGACATACATACTATTAAATAATACCTATGTTGAAACGACTTATTCAAGAATTTGTGGTTCAGCTATTTTATTGAGTATGTGATAATTGGACATTTCACTGACTGTCGCTGAAATGAATATTAAGAAAAAATATAATAATTAAGAACTAGGTCAAGTGGATCAGATGATGGCCACAGATTTTTCATTGCGCAAAGAGCAAACGCAGGTCGCGTAGCCTTAAGGCTATAAATACTTCAGCTGGGGCACGGACTAAAACGATCGTGACTACGCGACGCGAAGATTGTGCAAATGACGCGTACAGAACAAAGCATAATTTGTCACAAAAAGTCAACATGCGTCTATTTAATGGTATGTTATTGATTACGGATTTTTCGGAAATAACTTTCCATACAAAACAGAAATAACTAAAAATGAATTCAATTCTGCTTAAAGATGGCTAAAAGTATTTTAAAAAAATGCATTGGCATCGTGTTCTGATATATTCTAAAAGTTTAAAATGTCTAGATATTCGGGAAGTTAGTTAAAAATCGATTGCAAAATTTGTACCGGATAAACAACCACAAAACAATAATAAAAATATACCGGTATAAAACTCCCTATTGCGGAGTAGTGTTTGTAGGTGAGCAACAGTGAGGTTTTATTAAAATCTTCCCGGCGTCACGTTGTTGTTCCGGTAATCCTTCATTCGCCTTCCCAGTTGTTCTTAACACAACAATTACACTCGAACATCTCTGTACTTCTAAGCCAGGGATCTTCTACAGCGGGTTCACACAGCCCCGTTAGATCCGGTTGATATTTTCAAAATTGTATAGTCATTTAAATATTTAGCCTGCTTTAAGTTTCTGTTGTACGACCATTTGTTGAACACAGTAGTCATTTCCCACTTGATACTTAACGAAATTACCAAATTTAAATCTGTTAATAAGTCTCTTACTGAATGTATAACTGTTGCTAATTCTGTGTTTTCATGGTAAAAGTTCTTAAGTCGCATTTTTACGAAATTAAAATTTGAATGGCAATGTGTGTAAAGAATTATTGTGCTCTTTTTGTATATCATAGATTTTGTTAAATGTAAGCAAAATAAATCAATTAAGAAATAGCAATTAAGAAAATCATTTTTAATTCTAAGTTAAATTACTTATTCAAATCATTGAATATAACACAATATCAAAAATATAATTATATACAAATAATAAAAAAGAAATTTAAGAAAAAAACACCAATAATTAACTTCTAAGCAAGAGTATTATTTGAAAACTGTGTTTTATTTCAAAACCTATTATCTTAGCTTCAACCAAACTGACTTAAGCACTTTTACCCCAATACCACAGAATTTATAACACACATTAATTTTAAAAGAAGAAAATAGTATACTACCTATTTCATTTCTATAAAATATTATATAAATATTTATAAAAAAAATATCACAAAAAAATAAAATCACTTAAAAAGTATTAAGTCTTAATATATTCCGTTTTCCCTGTTTTAAATGAAATATTTTATTGTTTATTTAAAAAAAAACTAACCGTTTAAATATCTTTACCAGATATATTGACGTTTTGATAACGTACGTTTGATATACGTAATAATTATTAAAATTAAATTAAAACTTTAAACAAATAAGATTTTATATATTTTTTAAAACATTTAGCGGGGTAAATATTAATGATAAATAAATTTTAAATATTATAATAAATTATCCGCCAAGTACCTACACACTACGAGTATATCTCTTGAAATGATTTAATTTCATGGAAACCAGATAGGTAGATATTATATCAAGCAATAAAAGAATTGAAATTAAAGTGATTGGTAATAATACTTTCTACTGATGTGAAAAGTATACAAAAATTCGTCGGGTTACTGCCAAAAGTTGGTAAGTCTTAAAACCATATTTTTGCAATTTAAAGTTTGACATGCCTTCTAAAATCAGGCAGAATGATAATTTATTTGTGCTTTATGTACATGTTCTATTTACATCGGATGACCTTGATTTTGTTTCTAGCATACATATTTATATAATATTATATACACACGTAATCCATTGTTAACTCTAAATACCTAAATTACCGACTTACCAACTTTTGGTAGCAACCCACGATAATATGTAAGTATTTTTTTTAAAGTTTAATTTTCTGTTACTGAAATTTCATATAATGCCATGACCTTTTTCATTTTACTGCTGAAAAAGAAACTAACATCACTAAATGGTGCTTTTAACATATTTTACAACGTTTTTCTTAGCTCGTATTCTTATTTGTCCGGCACAAATCTTGCAATCGATTTTTAACTAACATCTTTAAGTAGAATTGAATTCATTTTTAGTTAATTTTGTTTTGTATGAAAAGTTATTTCGACACCATTATTGGTTGCTAAGCGGATTGTCCTAGCAACTAAATTATTAATATATACGTGCGTTACTATGGAAATCAAAATGAAATGTCAATATGACATTTCAGTATTCTATGATCGTTTAAGCTAGTCAAGTCAAGTTTATATGATACAACAGAAAATTTAAAAACGTTGTATATAAAAAGTTCTTTTTATCTTGTAATTATTTTCTATCAAGATATAAACATAACTGAATAATTAATACAAACATTATTAAATTATTGACAATACGTTGAAAATGTTGGCAAGATCCATTTGAAGGTTTAATATAGAATTTTAACTATTTCTAATTTATTTTACATCCTTATTCTATTAAAAAAATATTAGATATTTATTTAGTACTTATGTTAATCTGTTTATAGTATAAAATTAATTTCTTTGAACGTGTATAGGTACTGAAAAGTCCTTGTTTATTTTTTAGATTAATAGGTACAACTAAAAAAAAGGGTACGACTTCGACAAAAAATGAGACACAGAAGAATGTAAGGTAGTTAAGAAAAGGTTACGAGTAGTTACAGTACGTACTTTAGAGAAACATATAATAGCAAGATTATAAGATAGGATACTTTCCTGTAGTTTTCTAAGGCCCGTGTAACAAAACAATTAATTTCACATCATTTAGTTCCAATTAAAACTGGGTACAAAGAGCTGGGGGACATTTCATAAAAGGATTAGTAAATTTTAGATTGTAAGCAACCGAAATGAAATTTTGAAACTGGCTCCCAGTAGAGGGAGATGCCTTGTTATACAGACAATATAGCGGAGTAAAATCCTCCTAAGTGACAACACAAAATATTAAATTTGACAAGCATCAAAATTTTACCTGTTGAAAATATTTTTTTTAACTAGCACCTAATTAATTATTATATTAGAATGACAACTTAAAATTATATTGTTTTTTCTCTTTAGTCTTTATTGATCATAAATATGACATGTACAACCCGTAGAGAAAAATAAATAAATTTACAGTTTGTCCAGTTCTTTCTTTTACAATAAAAGGAAACCTAGTTTTAAATATAATATAAGAGCGAATTAGTAATCATTCTTGGTCGCCCTCATCGCAATATTTGTCTCCTACCTATAATCCAAATTACTATCGCAAGTCCAGGCACTCAACGCAATCACAGGTCATCAGTTGACCGTGATTGATAAAGTTACTTATTCGTTGACCACGACCATGTCAACTTGCTACAGTGTGACTGTCGTCTAAGCATAAGTTAATTCGAGTCTTATTATGAACTCCGTGAACTAAATATTGGCAAGCCGTGATACTGGCTCTTGTAACCATACATTGTGACTCATCAAACGAGTGTCATTTTGAGTGTCGATATTAACCCAACCAAACTAAACAGAACCATTTGCATACTAGTGCGTGAGTGCATGGCCCGGGACCTGCTCCAGCCATAAAGTCGAACAACACTAAGGTTAGTGCCTGGATTAACTCTAGTTTAAACCACCCTCTCCCAGCATCCACATCCGCAATCTTTCCAAATTACAATCCACAAAATAGTCTTTACAATACAATATTATGGATACATAATATTATGTTAGTTTTGAGAAAATCATTTTTTTAAAATCCGAATTGATTTAATATTAAAAACAAAATGGACATGATAGGTAATAGTATGTATTTTATTGTGATAATAATATTATTATCTTCTATACCGTTTAGATGCAGGTACAATATTTTTTTCCGGCGTAAAGAATCACTGTAGATACGTGCAAAATCAGTGTATAGTTCGCATCGATATATATGTGTAACTTAGATTAATAGTGGCATAACTCCAGTTATTGAAATTTAGGGATACACAAGATTATAGGTCAAGTAATATCGTGTCCACTAACCCGGTTACCGTTCAAATTCAGATGTTAACTAGCGTCCCTCACGGACAGTGGAGTGACCGCTTCATAATCTGCATAATTTTAGTAGCATGTTATTCTTTTGAGAAAGGTTGGTGAAAAAGCACATCTGTAAATCCTTAAATGCATGATGCTAAACTTTTAATTTACATATTACTTTTCTTATCGATCATATTAATTTATTATTTCGATCACATTTATTATTTAATATAATTATAAACTAACAGTGCCTGTGAGTAGAAAGTATAACTATTTTGTCAGTTCATTTTGTCAAATAACTGTAAGTTTTTGAATACAGTTTCATTCACACATATAAAGAATGATACAATTTTTTGCTGAAGGGTGGTTAACACTTTATTTTAAAGATTATAATTTACCTTCAGAGCGTTTAACAATGTTGGACCATCCGTCACTCAAACAGTATTTGAATCACAAATTGTATTCTAATCGATGTATCCCTTTAAACAATAATTTAAAATATGTGATAATATTATTAGATTTGTATATTCTTAAATAGTTTTCCACGTATATATACGTGATAAATATTGAAATGTTGATCATTCCACAGAGCTTAATCGAGTTAAAACCTTAAATAAAATTTGTGAATTGAACATTACAACACGTTTTTTTACATTACATAATTATTATTCAGAATTCCCTACTATACAACGTAGAATTAGATTAAACCTGTCTTATAGATATTCATAGTATGGGTTATAATATCCGGTATATACGGCTATCAAATTTATATTCTTAGTATAATTATATTTTTTTACAAATCTGTGGTGAATCCCTATTTCTACCTGGTGAAAGGACTTGAAGAAAATAATTGACGATTTCATCTTATATATATAAATTATGTCACTAAGCAGACGAAATGATAATAGACTGGACACGTTACTCGGTGAGTGGACAACCACTGGATAATTTTTTTCTTCTTCTTTATTTGGAAGCAATTGAGCTCTTCTCTGAATAGAAGGCTATTCTGATTTACAATGGTTTACAAAAGTATACATACATTTTTTTAACTACAGGCATAAATAGTTACATTATTAATAATACAGAATTACATTTTTGTTACACTATACACTAGACATTTACGTTACATTTTTGGAGAAATTTATGTACAATTTTCATAACTGAAATATTTGGTTTTGCCAGGAACGAACTAATCGTAAAAGGAGGGTATAACCTGCATTTTCCCAACATATTCAATAACACTTCTCTCTCCTGGTCATAGGCATCACATTGCCAGACAATGTGGTTAAGATCTTGAGTGGGATGTCCACACTGACACTGAGGGCTATCTACCACTTTAATTTTGTACAATGATTCGTTGAGACTGTAATGCCCTGTCCTGCTTCTAGCTATTGTCACTATTACATCTCGCTTTATTTTACAATGTTTACTAAACCAAGTTTTAGGAGATCTACTATAAAAGTTTTGATAGTAGTGTGTTCCCTTTTCTTTCCCAAGATTTTCTAAATATTTACCGTTATTTTCGCTCATTGTTTGTTTAAACTGGGCTTTAAAATCTGTGTATGGAATTCTTATATTTTCTGATGGGTATTTTACAGATTTTTTTGCCAAGTGATCAGCAATTTTCATTGCCATTAATTCCTTTATGTGCTGGAATCCAGTATAATAATGCCGTCATACGGTGCTACTCAAGAGGCACTAAACGCCTATATGGACGCCATAAAATCTGCTGGATAGACGAACTCATAAAGTTCTGTGTAGAGTGGAGGGAGCTAAGGGAGGCCTCCATCCAGCAGTGAATTGACCCCAGTTGATGATGATGATGATGCTATATATATTAAATATTGAAGTAAATAAATTATTATTAACATACCGAATGATTTCATAACAGGTACAACTCAAAAAAACTCTGACATAATCCTCAGCTTTAAAATTTTGTCACATAGGAGGTTTTGTCGATTAGCTCTGGCGTATTCCTTTGTTTTTCAACCCCTTATTCCCCTGTACAATATTAATTAGTATAGCTTTTAACTTGCAGTACAATGATGCTTTGGCGACTTTTAACTGTGAAGGGCGAACAATGAAGGGGTTGCTCATTCCCATTTAATGAAATGTAATATTCTGCAAACGCGCTTTTGTTGTATTTAGAATAATTTTCGCAAAAACACTCGGAAATTAATACGCGCTGTACGATTAGGTAATAATTATTATTATAGAGAAATAATCTTGGCAAATATCCGAGCTTGGAGAATAATAGAAACGGATAAATTTATTTCTCTGGGGTATTTTAATGTAATTTTATGTACATAATTATAATATTAATGAAAATTTTCTGCTTGGAAAATTTTAATGATTTTTTAAAAAGTAGATATTTAAATTATATACATAATATGAATCAATATTATATATTATATAATACACTGACTATGTTAATCCAAAAAGGCATTCGTTAGTAATAATTTACTACTTTACACGATAACAATTTGAAAAAAGAAGTAGGTATATTGCTTTCGTTAAGTATGTATTTTTCAATTACTTCCATGCCAAAAAATAATTGTATTTTACTCACGAAATAGCACATACAATATAAACATAATGTATTACTGTAGTGTTTATTGTATTAGTGTGTAAGTGTTTATTGTTTTATATTTTTGTTTTATATTAAGAGCATACATAAGTGAAACGGCAAATAATTTTCAACAGTAGGTGGGACGAAATTTTTCACTCATCGCCAATCGGAGACCGACAGTCAAGCTGTAAACACGTCAATTTGTTTTGTGATGGAATATATTCTTAAATCGTGTAAAGATGACTAAAAAACGTTACCCATTTACTCGAAAAAGAAAACATGACAATGAACATACTATTATTATAACTAATATAACAACCCACGATGGCCGAGTGGCTTAAATTCCGGCCTATAGAGTCGAGGGTCCCAGGTTCGAATCCTGGGTCTGGCTAGTACACATATTGTTTTTCAATTTGTGTATGAGTCAGAGTATGGACCTAATAGGTTGAGCAAGTGGCTGACATCCATTTCTCGTAAAAACAAAAATCTGTCAATACAAACCTCCACTCTGTGGAGGCCCATATGATCCTATTAGGATCGGACATGGTCGAAAAAAAAAATATAACAATACCATGACATAAAATGAGCGCGGGTTGAATTTTTATGACAAATCATATTTCATTCGGCTCGCGTCATTTGCACAATCCGCGCATCGTTTAGTCACGATCTTTTTAGACCATGCCTCAACTGAACTATAGCCTTAATAATTAAGAATGTTTAGTTTTACTATCCTTTTAATGGGGTATTATGAAATATTAATATGCAATTTTATTCATTTTAACTACTAAGTGTTATTTCATAGGATACTTCACTGTATTGGTTGATTGTTTTGGTCACTTTTTGAATTTGTTATTATAAATGCCTGTTGTGTTGAATATTCTTTGTTGAAAATGTCTCTCTGAGGCAGATGAAACCGGTCCGGATGTTAAATAAAATGGAATAAGTACGAAAAGAAATTTGCGTTTTAATAAATTAAATTAATAATATATTGCATTTTCCCTGTGAATTGACAGTTAAGATAATAAAATAAATTACAAAATATCACTATAAATAAAAATATTTTGCCATAATTCATAACCTAACGTATTTTATCTCACCTTGATATTATGTAAATTTATTTTCTTATTCTTTGCCGCAGTATGAGGCTTTTTTATTTTGATATTCAATCACTGTTAATTCAGTCGCTTTTTAATGATGTCGCTCCATTTGGAAGGCACATGCCTTGAAGAACTTTTACGCAACCATTGATTACTCTATCCGATCCTATACAAAGAATGTTTTTGAAGAGTTGAATGATTTGTCTAGTGCAGATAGAGACATTCTTTGATTTCAAACATTTCCAGTGTAGAGATATTTATGTTACTGTCAGAAATACAGAATATCTTCCGGCAATACCACATCTCGAATACGTCAATAATTATCTTTCGCGATTCTCGGGGGTTCAGGTTTCAACACCATATCTCAAAATTGAGATATATGTATTTAAGTAAGAGTAGATAGTTGTTTTAAAACAAAGTTTTCTGTTAACTCTACAATAATTGAGTTATTTATATTGACAGCTGTTTCGTTAAGTTGGTTAAGTTAACTTCGGATCGTTCTGACGATGATTTTACATCCTGAATAGTATTTTATCAATGGCAAAAAGATGGATACATATCATTTGATTCATGTTATAATCTATAATTGAAATAGTCATATAGTATACGTCAGTGGTAGCTAATCTATGGCAAGCGAATGTTTTATTTTGAAGAGAAAAACAATACCTATAATAATAATAAATGACTGATCGGACTGTATAAAAAATAGCACGTAAATACTCTTCAAGAATAAGCATTACGTTCAATGTAAATATATAATTGCATAGGTTAATTCTTAGGCTTTATGCGTCACATAAGTATAATTGCACTAACCTTATCAGGCGGTGGGAGAAGCCGCGCCGCGAACCCCTGGTTTTGATCGATTTTTAATGCTTGAGACTGTAGCGAAAAAAATGCCTCATCTGATCGGAGTTATTCTGGTGTCAGTTTGTGCATATAAACCTAACTAAGTAATTAGGTAACAAAAAATTTCATTTCTACCCACAAAAATAGCTGTACCAAATTAGAAACAAAATCTTGGTGGAGCTTGTAGTAGAAATTCTGGTATAGTATCGAAATTGGTGGACCGAAATGTATGGCGTAATTTAAAAAAATAATAAAACTATATGTGTGTCGCTACATTTCAAAATCAGCCAATTCCACCTTTAGGTATTTTTGACTTTTTTGTGAATTGCTGAAGAACGACTGCTTTCTAACATTTCTGCATTATCAAAATGTGGAATTTATTAATTTTAAATATTCTTTACTCGACATAATACAAACTTTCACGCTTGTGCCTGTGTATTTGAGAAAACAAAAAGCTGTTTTTCTCCTATTCATCTATTATGGACTTGGCCGATTTTGAAATCTAGCGACACATCTATGCTATGTTCTGTGAGTGATATCTAGAACATCATCATGTTTTAATAGAGTTCTTAAAAACCATTTTTCACCATGACAAACTGCTCGGACACGTCAGACAGTCAAAAAATAATATTTTGGAAATTTTACCATGCATATGCAAAAAGGTTCGCCAACCCTGGTATAACTTGTGATTAATGAATTCAACAAATTGTAAATATTATAAGTGTTTTGAAAATCGGAAATATGACAACACCTAACCTGATGTCAGTTAGTTGAAATATAATAGAGACCTGATTTTGCAATGAAGTAGAGATGAGCAACCACTTGATTATAAAACATATTATCCATATAGTATTAGTATAATTATAATGTTTTTTTTTACAATCTAGTATATCGTCTCTGTTCTGGCAGAACACACTAACTGGAGAATACTTGTTTTGAGTAATTTGACTTTGAAGTTGTAAAAATGTTTGAAATGGTCTATCATGTGAGTTTATTAAGTAATCGCAAAAAGGATGACTTTAAAATAAAGACTGTTTATTTATTAAGAAGGTTTCCAAACGGTAAAGTTTGAAATTAGGAACATTTTGGTATAACTAACTCAATATGTCATTTTTTCGAATCAGTGTCTTCTGTCAGAACAGTGACGATATATTCCCCAGTGAACGACGTTGCATGATTCTATTTCAGAACCCATGCATTTAAGAGACGGGAGACATTATGTCCACTACTTAAGGGGGGACATGCTCGTCGAAGGTCAAAATTGAGTTTTTATTGTATATTCAAACCATGATCCTGGACACTCCTTAAACGTTGTATATTATCTATTTATATAATTTTGAAGCCTTATTATCCTTTATAGTTATTTTAAACATTTGATGACTGCATGAAGTATTTTTGTTGCATAAAATAGTATTCTTTTAAACCTCTCGCTCTAAAGTTTTAGAATATAGTCATATTTCGGTACAGAACTGTGCAGTGGTGTTAAGATTTTTTACATTTATTAATTTTTAAACGCATTTAAAAAACCATTAGTATAATTTATTACGAGATAATTTTTGTAAAATATTCACAAAAAAAAAATATTTTGATAATCTCTGTGATCCCAAATTTGACAAGAATTAGGCATTTTATTATTCAAAAAATCGGCAAGATTAACACATTTGAAGACGAATCTAAAGATACTAATGATAAGCTATGTCTTTGACCATTCAAGTGTGATAAACATCTTATGAATATTGATTGCTTTATAATAATTATTTACCTAAGAATAAGGTAGTGTTTTTTTGAAATACGCCATTTATTTTGTCATTCCCCAGTGGTTAAGCTACATCATACGGCCATAGCAATAAATTGACAAACTATAATTGAAGTAGGGAGTTTTTTACTTAAATAGAAAAGAGTAGAACGTAATAGAACAGAATCCAACAGAATGGAAAAGAGTGTAACAGAATGGAACATAGTAGAAAAGAATTGACGATAATATAACATAATAAAATAGAATTGTAGGGAAGGTCAATACCCTACCATCCGCATGACTTAATTTATAATTACAATGTATCTTGCAACATAATATTGTTGAAATAGCAAAACAAGCGATTTATTTGAATCAATCAATTTTTAACAGAAAGCTAATTTAGCGAAAATAATTCAATAATTATATTAATCAATTATTTATAATTTACAAAACGATTTATCATGATATGTACAAAAATTGTTTATATGAAAATCAATCTTGCCTAATTATTAAAAACTGCTTAATTGTTCAAATTAAAATCAATTAATCATAAACGAGCCATGCATTACACAATAAACCTAATAAGCATGATTATCAAAATATTCAAGTAGTGATAGCAGCATTTTCTATTGTATCGAATCACTATAAAAACACCCAGTACACGAAAACAATATTGTCAGTCAGTTATCAAACATTTAACCGTAAGGTTATCGTTCGCTCCGCCCGATCGACTTCGCAATTCGTCATAACGCATAACCGTGATTTCACCCATCTAAATTATAATCTGTAAACGTACCTGTAATAATTAAATTAATATTTATTTGGAAGGAGATAATAAAACCAGGGTTCATTTCATTCACGCATCACTCTTCTTATTATCGGAGTCAAACCAACCTACCCTGCCTGTTCCTTATTCCATCTCACTTCTAAAGAATATAACATAATGGAACAGAATAGAACAGTATACAAACAGAACAAAAAAAATGGAATGAGTGAATTATCCATATGTACTGTGTAAAATATTATTTATTCGCCTGCTTTCAATAGGTAACTAATATTTTTGTATATCGGAAACTTTATCAAGTTTCGTATAATATATATGCTTCATGACGCGAAAGTTTCGCAGCATATGCTCAGTATATATTTCTAAACATCACTCTAAGCTTCAAACTTCTAACCGAAGGTGTTTATCATTTCTTAAACTGTTAACGTCGCCTAGCGCGGTAAGAATTTTACGAGTATCACGATATATTTTTAATCTCTCATTCTTATGTCAACCGTATGTATATAACATTATTTAGATACATAAAATATTGTAGAAATACAACAAATATAGAGAAAATCGAAATACAGACGAGTGCATGATCATGATCAGCGTTGCCAACTTAGCGTTTTTCTTGCCAGATCTAGCATTTTTGATAGGCATCTATCTACCTTGCAAAAAATGCATCTAGCTTATGGCGTTTTTATTAACGTGTTTTGATGCTTTTAACTACTTTAAATGAAAATAAGCTAAATATTTAGTTTATTTATTCAAATATTTAATGAAGATAGGTCGATACTTGAGAAATAAAACAACACAATAAAACAATAGGCGCATTATTGGCGTTATTGGGAATTCCACTCTCTGATATTACTTAATTATTACTTATGATAGGTTGTTAGAGCGGATACAGAAACATTTGTCATAACTAAAATTTCCTTAGCAGAAAACACTATGCAGAAACATTGTCTTTAGTTAAGATCATTTCTATTGAAAATAATACCATATTTAAAAAATCTCTTTCCTATTATAGCTTAGGTAAATTATTTTATAATTGTTAAACAATGACAAAATATGACAACTGCATTTTATAAATGCAATAACTATAAATACATATCAATATTTAATTATAATACTCTTATGTTTCCGTTATAAGTCATTATATGTGATTCCACAGGCACCGCAAGATATTTTTTTAACATGGTAACACTAGCGTCAAGTGTCATTTTATCATCTGGCATCTTGTATTTCTGCGGACTGGTATATACAAGTAAAATAATATTCTGCAAGTATATGCCAAACGAATTAACACTATCAATATCCATATTGAGATAAATTGTTAAATGATTATGAGTGTATGGACTGTTTTATAGCACGCAAATTTATTTTGACAGCAGCTGTCATTGATAAAATGGTAATACGGAAAGAGGCGTGTTCATAACAAAAGTTGTCTATGGTTAAGGATTCCTTAATTCTATACTCAGTATAGTCTATAGTTAAGTCATCCTTTTCGGTGACTTATCCTTACGACCGAAATCTTAAGTTGTGCATGCCGCTCTTAAATTAATTAATTATTTTTTGTCCACTTTGAAATGAATTTCTGGGAAAATGTAGTGTGATTTTTTTGCACTTGTTTTTCGATACCTAGGCAAAAAGGTAAGTATTGAAATTATATGTTCCCAAAATCTAGCGGCTTTTCCTGCCAAATAGCTTTTTTGCATGTTTTTGTTAACGATAGTTGGCAATACCGATCGTGATCCATTTTGATGAAAATTTACAATGGTAACTAGGAATAAATAGCCACTATATTACTCTCTGGTTACTCTGATAACTAACTGTTTCCAACAATGTGATTTTGTTTAAATAATACATTTTTATTTTGTTTAAAAATTACTACTAGCTAAGCTCGCACACCATGCTGTAAATAGTAGGTATCAGAAAACATTAACATAACATAAATAAAAAAAAAATCTTTCATTCAATTTCATTTAAATATATTTTCATATAAATACGATCTCGATTGTAAAGGGTTGGTATACCTTCGACCGCGCATATAAACAAGTTTTCATTACAGCATAGAAATAAATCCCCTGCAAGTTCAAACTGTAAATAATCCCCCAGTCGTAAGTTAAGAGCGAAGTCTTTAACTTTTCCTGAACAAGCTTACGTATATATGTACATTATATTCACATATATATTTCATTTACTTCTATTTTACAGCTGCAGATTTATAGCTCCGGGCAGACAAAAGACCCTACCTGTTTGAAATTTGACTCAAGAAATCTAGCAACGAGATCAATGGGGAACATGTTATTTTAGATTATCTGTAAAATTTATGTTTATCGCAAAGATTTTAGACATAAACTGGGGAATTACCATTCCCTAAAAGGAAATTTTAATTATCTTGAAGCAAAAATACATCAGAAATATAACTAGTATCAAAAATCTTGGAAAAGTACCATTTGGAGACGTATTATTGATAACATGATTTAAACCACAAAATCCAGTCGCCATATTAGCGAAATTCCAGAAGCGTTTCAATTACATGAGATAATTTCATCGTAATTGCTTAGGATGCAGGTAGACAAATTGGTGTAGTATGTTCACCAGAATTCGATGAATGTGGGTTCGAATCCCGTCCAGCACCATATTTTTTTAAGGTTTTTTAGAATACTTATGCTTCCTATAAGTTTTCCCAATTATGTTTTTTTTTTTAAATCTTGTTAATTATACTATAAAAATGTAATTATATTTAATTTAATTATTTATTATATACTTACCTACTTATCTTTATTTTAATTATTTTAATTACAGTAATATTCTAATGATTTTAAATATAACACAATAATATGTAGTGTACTTATTCCACTGTATTTAATAGTGTTCAATTCCGGTTAAGTCTTCTTTAATGAGATATTCTAACTACTCACGATGGCCGCATGGCTTAAGTGCCGGCCTATAGCATCGTGGGTCCCAAGTTCGAATCCTAGGTCCATTCAGTTTTGTTTAATGGATGAATAAAATTAATGGCTTACAATGTACATCGTAAAAGTTAGATTAAATTGAGAATTCACAGAGTTATGCGCATAAAATGACTGCCGGAATGCAGTTTATCGTGTTATATTTTTACCACCCGTCTCGGCGATTTATACTTAATATTTACCATACACCCAAGATGGCTGCGCAGCTTAAGGTGATACATCAGTGAAACAGCAAATAATTTTCAACTATAGGCGCGACGAAATTTCGGACTCGCTGTCATTCGGAGAGAGAACGTCGAGCTGGGAATACGTCAATTTGTTTCGTGATGGCGACGGGGGTATTAATTATTAAATTGTGTAAAGATGACTAAAAACGTTACCCATTTACTTTAAAAACAAAACATGTGAATGAATATATTATTATTGTTGCTAATATAATAAACAGAACATTTAATGGACGCATTTTCGATTTATATGACAAATTATATTTCGTTTGGCATGCGTCATTTGCACCCGCGACCCGCAATTTGCGCATCGCCTAGCCACGATCTTTTTAGACCGTACCTCAACTGACTCATGACTTAAGCATCGGCCTATAGCATAGTGGGTCCCAGGTTAGAATCCTGGGTCTGGCAAGTACAGACATTGGTTTTCAATTTATGTATGAGTCAGAGTATGGACCTAATAGGTTGAAGAAGTGGCTGACATCCATTTGTCGTAAAAAAATCTGTTAATACAAACCTCCACTCAGTGGAGGCCTATGTGATCTTATTAGGGTCGGACATGGTCGAAAAAAATATAATATTCCGCTTCATCAATTGAAATTAATATTCTATTGCAGTGGATGAAACTAGTCCTAAACATTAATCAAATGTTATGTGAAATATAAATAACGGTTAACATCATTAAAGTGACTATGTTACTTTAAAACTATTTCCATCGCCTGTAGCCAATATACGCACATTTTTAAATTCTAAAATATTCTATTATACAATAATATATTGGAGATAAAAAAAACTATCTCCGGTTGATATGAGATGACTTTTAATAAATAAATACTTCCCAATTTTAGATTACTTATAAAATTCTCCGAAGAATATTTTATTGAAAGTAGAAAGTTTCTCAAACATTTTCTTTGAAAACACAATATTTTAAATGTAATTTAGTTGCTTTTTAATGATGTCGCTCCATTTGGAAGGCGAATATCCTTCAGAATTTTGACGCAACCAGCGTTTAACTTGCCGGATCATCTACAAAGAATGTTTCTGGAGAATAAAACAATTTTTCTAATGCGGATAGAGATATTCTTTGATTTGAAGCTTCTCCAGTGTAGAGATATTTGTGTTACTATCAGAAATACAGAAGATCTTTTAGCAACACCATATATCGAATACGTAAATATTTACCTCTCGCGATTCTCGGTAATCCAGATTTCAACACCATATAGTAAAATTGAGATATATGTATTTAAGTAGATAGTGGTTTTGAAACAAAGTTTTCTGTTAACTCTACAATTATTGATTTATTTATGTTGACAGCTCTTTCGTTAAGTTGGTAAAGTTAACTTAGGATCGTTTTGACGATGAGTTTGCAACCTGAATGATATTTTCAATAGCAAAAAAGGTGGATATTTTAAAATATTCTCTTATACAATACATTTAAGATGTAAAAAAAATCGGCGTGTGTACTTATGTACACGCGTTAGAAGTAATACTTCTTTGGCGTAAGAAAACCAAAAAAAACTTGCGATAAACTAGATTCTTTGACAAGCTCGTAATTATCTCGTTAAATTACACACTCAAGAAAAAGAACCGCTTATTGGAACGCCGTTGGTATATTTCTATACACTTTAACTTATATTACTAAATTATATAATGGTTTCTCGTTGTTTTTATTTTTAAAGTACCAACTGTCACTCTGACGTTTAATCGTTTGTTTACGTAAGGAATTGCAAATGGCCGACTAAATTCGTTGCCTAGGCAACGGAACAATTCTAAACTATAATATTATACTGTATAATCGTCACGATTGCAGTATCATACTGTGGTGTAAAGGTAGTGCGTTCGGCTGATAACCGAACAATCGGTGGTTCGAATCCAATCGAGTGCGTTTTTTTTCGTGTGAAAAAAAATATTATGTATTATATGTCACACGCCAAAAATACACTCTGATCTGATTTTCCAAACGCACCAAAAGAAGTATAACTTCAAAAAATATCTCCGGTTGATATGAGATGACATTAAAAAAATATTTTTTAATAAATAAATACTTCCCAATTTTAGATTACTTATAAAATTCTCGGAAGAATATTTTATTGAAAGTAGAAAGTTTCTCAAACATTTTCTTTGAAAACACATCTGACTTTTATAAACAGCGTCTGCTTGCCTTTTGTGAATATCAAAAGATTACGCGATTATGAGATGTCATCTCGATTATTATGTTACAAAACCCCATTAGGAACAACGTAACTTTCTCCGCTAAATCTTTGCAAAGATATTATCAAAGGGATAGAGATTCCACCAAAGAAGTGAAAGCTTTTCAAACACTTTGTCGTTTTAATTTTCGATTCATTTTCTTCATAAACAATTTTACGACTGATAATTTAATTCAAAACTTTTCTGTAACATCGACATAGCTATTAATTAATTTTGTAATCAAGAATACGATAAATAATTACAATATATATTATATATTCAATTAATAATACACAACATTTAATAATGTAGTATTCTATAATTAACTATTTCTTTTATTCAACGAATAATTCACAAGATTTAACAATGTACCATTCTAATTATTGAACATACATAATTTTGAAAAACACTTCTGACAAAATATATTATAAACATCATCCCTACATCTCCTGAGTTTACGCCCCGTTTGTGCATTATCCTCTATGCTACACGCTGACACACTAATTGCGACAAATTTTAACTATTGGCCTTTTTAATACCCACTCATCAGCGCTTTTCTAAATCGTTCGATTTCCTGCCGGGGTGTCTTACTTTTTTCAAAAAGATTTTTTCAATTGGTTATAATATATTTTCTCAGAAGTGTTTTTCAAAATTATGTATGTTCAATGTAGTAGGTATTCGTTATTAAACACACATAATTCGTAATACATCAGAAATATTCATAACAAAAAAACATTGTAAAAAAATATTGGTTTCAAGCGGGATTCGAATCCACACCCATCAGATACCAAGTAATGTGTTGTTATGATGCATGTATTATAATGAGGTTGAATACGGAACTACAGTAAGCTCCCGGTTATGGTGGAGAGAGTCCAAAAGAAATTTTTGAGACTCCTTTACTTTCGGTTGTATGGATATTATCCGTGGCTCTATCCGACTGACTTTCCCTTAGGTATGCTTACATACTGTAGCTTAAAATTTAGAAGAGATCTTTATTTAGCAAATATTTTTTCAAACTTATACGCGGCGTAAATGTGAACTCTGCCATTCTTGGTGGTGTTGGCTTGTGTGTCTCTGATAATTACCTTAGGAATCGAGAGCATTCGTTGTTTGTTCTCCCAAGGTGCAGAACTAGCCTGCCATTAGTAATGTCAATTGGGAGGGCAATAAACATGTTTAATGAAATCGCTTCGGATATTGATATATTCCACTTACGTGAGAGTGAATTTGGGTGGACGTTGTTTTATAAGTTTTTAAGATACGGTCTATCTAAGTTCACTCTGTGTGCTTCCATCTACTTTTATTTTTGTTATTTTATTTTATTTCTTATTTTATTACTTATTGTATTATTAACTCACATTTCTCTGTATTTTTATTTTAATAATTGTTAAAACTTATTTTATGTCATGTCGTGAACGCATTAAATTTATAATTTGTTGTGTTCATTATATGTAAAATAAATAAATTTGAATTATCCGTGAAGGTTTTTTTTTTAAATCGCTTGCTTTTGTAAACATGAACCTTGCCTAGGAAAATTGGAACTGATATTAGAAAGATACATAGTTTATGCTCAATAATTAGAATAGTACATTCTTAAATCTTGTGAAATATTCGTTGAATAAAAGAAAAATAGTTAATTAAAAGATATTAGAAAGATTAAGTATCGCATTTAAGTGGTTTTTCACCAGTGTGTACCATATGATATGATTTTAAATTGTGTTACATTCGTATCGTATTATAAATGTTTTTATTTTATTTTGATGAATCATTATTTTCGAAATTTAATATAAAAACGATGTCTCGTAGCAGAAGGCCAATTCTTGAATGAAGCAGTATTGCCGGTTGCAGAACCTAAGCGCAAACCTACTACAACGAAGTATATTAAATGTCAACCGGTAGTGTCGGGTACAGTATGCAATTTAGTATACACGCTTTGCCGGTAGAGGCGCTAGTAACTATCCGTTTGACTTTGACATATTATTAAACGTTAAAAATTTGTACGTAGTGAGCAGGCTGTTATTCTATTTTTTCTATTACCGCTGAAAGTATTATTTTGAGTTTAAATTCTCACTTAAATATTTATTGTGATTTTGTAATACAGAAACACACATGTTTGTTTGCAAAATACAACGGAAATTCCGTGTTGTAATATTGTTATATTGTAGACGTAACTAGCCTGTTTAAAGATTAATTGGCTACGTACTTCAACAATGAATGATTTAATCATGCAACGTTAACAGTAAGTACTGATTAAATATGAAGTCATTACCAAAATGGATAAAAATGTTATTTAATTTCTATGACATTCACAAACGATCCGTTTTGGCATGTTTACTTTCTATCTTACTCTAACGCATGGACATTAGGTATAAGCATGCTGAATGCTTTCTCACTCGCACGTATTGATGTCGTTCAAAGCTCTACACACTCAATATCTCCTATAAAACTAAAAATTTTACATGCTTCAGTTAAGCGGTGTTTTTTACTGCTTTGTTCGTGAATTGCCCTTCAGGTTGCTCGATGAAAACACGACCAATCAACTGCAATGCGCGTCGGCTAAATTACCAGTAAATAAAAAAAAAATCAAACAATATACAAAAACAAGTGTTACATTAATTATAAGGTAATGAAATATTTTTAAACGTTCTTTGTTTTTTTTTTATATATGCGTGGCCCACCTAAGTTCGGTAATTTTTTCTTGGCCCATCAAATGAATTGGGTGGAGCACCCTTGATCTAATGTTACATGTAAGTTGTACGTATGCAGTTCATCATGGGACATTTATTCGTGCGCCGCAGTACGTGAAACATGAGTTCGTATAACATTTTATCAAATGACCAGTTCTTCGTTGAACATTTCACCGTGGAATAAATTTGTACGTATCTTACAAAATGCGGCGATAGTTTGCAAATAGTACTGTTCCAATTAGATTAACCCTAACCTAACCTAACCTAACCAAGTAAAGACATCTCATAAAATTCGCCACATGTTGTAGCATACGTACAAAAATATACTCCACGGTGAAATGTTCAACGAAGAACTCGTCATTTGATTAAATGTTACACGAACTCATGTTTCACGTACTGCGGCGCACGAATAAGTGTCCTGCGGTGAACTGTTAACGTACAAATTTCCGGATACGTTGATCAAAAAGGAGGAGGGAGCCCGAGAAAGTTTAGAAAACTCTGAAATTATATATATATATATAAATATAGGTATTTCCTAAAATTTATTTATCTAACTACATAATACCCAAGAGGTACGTACCTAAAAAAATTATCACATAACAATGTAATAAGACATACTTCGTGAAAAGATATTTTTGTGCTTGTTTTTTTATACAGCCAAATAAAATTGCAAAAAGAAAAATTGCCATAACTAAAATATTTATTTTCCAATTTAAAAACAAAAAATAAAATTCGGATGCTTGTACGTATTTTGAGTACTCTTTAGAGATATCGAGATATAAAAAAGCTAGTTAACATGTGAAGAGGTTTCCTTAGCAATCTCCTTTGTCTCATAAAAATATGCACTTTTGTTCGGAATATTCGCTTTTATTTTATTAGACAATTCGCTGCGGCAGCTGTGTCCTTTATCACAATACAAGTAATAAATACAACATCCTATAGAAATATGACGAAACTCACAGAACCCGAAAACGGGGTCAAGTTGTGATATCCCTCTGTGTTTGTTTATTCCCTTCTATTCGAATTTTCATTTGGTAACAATACAGAAAACCAATTTCTACACGAGATATAATAGTGTTGCCATAGATTTTTTTATAATGACACGTCATATAGTCAATCATCTTCATTGACAGTGGGACAATTGTTTGGAGTCCATATTACTTGAAGTACGACCGTATTATTTTTTTATTCAACGAATTGGATTGAAGAATGAACACCTTGGCCCCCACAAGGGGGGAAGAGCTGACTGGGCTCTAGACTGGGAGCTATTCACCAATTCACGAATGAAGCACTATGACCGGTTGCGCAACGTAAGCGCAAGCCTACTTCAACGAAGTATATTAAAAGTCAACCAGTAGTGTCGACTGCAGTATTCAATTGTAGTATACATGCTTTGGCGGTAGAGGCGCTAGCAACTCTCCGTTTGACATATTATTAAACGTCAGAAATTCGTACGTAGTATTGAAGAGGCTGTTAATCTATTTTTTCTATCTTTTACATAACTATTACCGCTGAAAGTATTATTTTGTTTTTAAATTCTCAATTAAATATTTATTGTGATTTTGTAATACAGAAACACACATGTTTGTTTGCAAAATATAACGGAAATTCCGTGTTGTAATATTGTTATATTGGAGACGTAACTAGCTTGTTTTAAGATTAATTGGCTACATACTTCAACAATGCATGGTTTAATTATGCAACATTAACGGTAAGTACTGATTAAATATGAAGTCATTACCAAAATGGATAAAAATGTTATTTAATTTCCATAACACTGACATGAGTTCCGTCATGACATGTTTACTTTCTATCTTACTCTAACGCATGGACATGAAGTATAAGCATGCTGAATGCTTTCTCACTTGCATTTATGGATCGTCTATCGATTTCATTCGAAGCTCTATATACACACAATATCTCCTATAAAACTGAAAATTTTACGTGCTTCAGTTGAAGCGGTTCGGTGACGTGTTTTGCAGTGCTTCATTCGGAGATTGGCCTCCTGGGCGTGGCAGGTCAACCAAATAAGTGAGATAAACACACACCACAATTTTTGCTCTAATAGTAAAAAATCGCCTGCAGCGCCATTAAACGAGTAGGATTAGTTACTATAGGGTGTTTCTTGACGGAAAAAAATACTTTTTATCTGACATGGCGAAGAGTCACATGTTACTTGGCTATGACAAAAGGGTGTCCCGATCAGTGTTTCTTAATATGAGTACCGACAATTTAAGCGGACTTATTTAAAAATACCATAAATCGCTAAAAATACACGGAATACCTACCCTTTATTTTACACGAAACCCTGGAATATCATTTGGGAAACACTACTGTAGAATATTACACTGCCCTTAACCTTAGCGATAAGTTGGGGGGGGCGGCTGGGGGCCCATTTCATGATGTGGGATCATGATGAATACACACATAATCCTGAATCATCCAGAGACTACAGATAAAGGAATGGTTCACGACAATATGTCTGAGACACATAATGCAGTTTTTTGGACATTATTGTTCGGCGCGGACCAGATAATTTGGAGAGACTGGTGGTTTTAGGTAACCTCCGGGGAAGGCAAAGAAGAGGAAGAGCGTCGGAGTGACCAAGTGAAGGTGCTGCCTGGGGGCAGAATTCACTCTGCCTTGAGAGAAATAGAGTATCGAGAGGGCTATAAAGTCTTGGTCGCTCAAAAGATGATAAAATTCCAAGGTGAGGGAACAACCACGAATAAAAATACTCCTGAATAGTATCTTCAAAAGTGACCTCTCGTTATGTCGTAAGCTTAAAGTGTTCAACCAATGCGTGCTACCAACGCTCACATATCTATGTGAAATATGGACTATTAATGTAATAGAAATCCAAAAATTACGAGTAACGCAACGTGTCGTGGAAAGGTGCATGTTGGGCAAGGTGGAAAGATCATAAAAGAAACTAATGGATAAGTAAGCAGACAAGAGTACGCGATGTGATAAAAGTCGTTATGTGGATGAAATGGCAATGGCCTAGACAACCGCTAGATAAATGCAGTCTTACACTGGTATAAAAGGGGCACTAAACATCTACAGGGATGCCCTAAAACCCACTGAATGCACGAATTCATAAAATTTAGTGGATGTATGTGCTAGTGAAGAAATAAGGATCGAGAAGAGTATGGGGAGCTAGGGGAGGCATTCATCCAGCAGTGGATCGACCCGAGCTGATGATGATACCTACCTATTGGAAAAAAATATGGTATCGGGCATGACTCCAACCAGCTTCCATCGGATTTCGAGCAATCTATTATTACTAGCTATCTGCACCCTGTCTAATTACGACGATATTAGCTAACGAAACTTAAACGTTCATATTATGACTGAAGTGTTTCTCAAATTTCATAGTACATATTGGTGACTGAATTTCATGGATTGAATTAAGGTACCAATAATATGTGCTTACCTCCATTATTAGATCTCCTATTCTTTATTGTAACGTACTTGCACTTGCTAATAAATCAATAAACTATCTTTTTTAGTCAACGATAATTACTTATAAGATTTAATATTTTTTTTTATGGAATACACATGATTCGGAAATACCTTTAAAATATACCTATTAGAAAAAATCTTGAAAAAAATTTAGTGCCGTGCGGGACTCTAATTAGGATCCATTGAACTGGGACAAAGTATTTAATAATATGCATTAAAGCTATACCTCAGCTGAGGCATGGTCTAAAAAGATCGTGACTAGGCGATGCGCGGATTGTGCAAATGACGCGAGCCGAACGAAATATAATTCATAAAAATTAAAAATGCGTCCTTTTAATGTTATGTTTATTATTATATTCGTAATAATACTAATATATGCATTGACATGTTTTCTTTTTCAAGTACATGCGGAACGTTTTTTAGTCATCTTTACACGATATAAGAATATATTCCTCCGACGCCATCACAAAACAAATTGACGAGCTCACAGGTCGACTATCGCTCTCCGACTGGCAACGTGGCCGAAATTACGTCCCACATATTGTTGAAAATTATTTTCCGTTTCACTTATGTACGCTTTTGAAGTTTGTCACGCAAATATAACGTGCATTCAATATTCCAGGAAGTCAGTACGCTTTGTTTAACTTGAGTTTTATGATCTGACCATTATAAAGTACCCTGCTTCAAAACCTTGTTCTATGGCGATGACTTTTACATTTATATTTTATTAATCTATTCTGTGGTACTGCCTGAATACATATTTTGCCTTGTATTGCACATGTGTTTCCTGGTATTTATGTTGTTAATTTTTAGACTGGTGCTACAAATTCTAATTATTTATGACACGCTCGTTGGTCGTTCGTTTGGTATGCTGATAAAAATAATGTGTTGTGCGCAACTACCGCTATTCGTGTATGTGTACGGGGCTTTGGGGTTGAAGTTTAGATGATTTACATCAATCATTTTTTCGATACGTCGCTTCATCTCGTAAGGCAAAACGCGATCCATTTGTAACTGACTAGCCATATAATGAGCGAATGGCGTCACGTATTTCTCTTAAAGAAAGCAAGTTGGCAATACTGGCAGTCGGTCATGATAAATGACGCCATTTGTATGGAAAGACATTTCTGCCAATAAACTACTCACTGTAACGTAAAACAATATGCCCCGAAACAACGTCGGCGAAATTGATTACCGCTTGCCTCCTATCCGTGGCATCATTTGTTTTTCCTTTTATTATTTAATGGAAACAATTGCGAAATAATGAGAAAACTGGAAATTTGTTCTTATTTCAAAAATACTCATTTTTCATAATAAATTATATGTCATAATTCTACCAATAATATATCTAACACCATCACAAACCGTAAAAATTTCCTTAATTGAGGCGTCTAATTCCAAAAAGCGATAAGTCCACATTTGGTCAAAATCGAGAAAAAAATACGCACGTATTCTTTGTATAATTTTACGCAATATGTATTGATCTATAAATTCCAAAACGCGACATTACCCTACGAAAAAAATATTTTAAGTCTCGATGTATTACAAAAAGCGCCAAGTCCGTGTTTCATATTATTTAAAGCTTGGTTGATTTCGCGCGTTTTTAAGTCAACCAATAAGGGAACATTAAATGTTGAAAAGGGCGTCTCCCATGCTGTAGCATCTGGTAAACTTATGACAGTGCCACGGAAATATGTGCCTTATGCGGGATAATTTAAAAAGTGAAGTACAAGTAGCGCTAAGTCCAATTTTATTTTGCCTATATTTATTACATTTAAGAGTTTATCGGCTGAAACAAATTGCCATTTGGTTTTAATTTCGACATAAAATACAACGGGAAAAAAAATCTCACGTTAAAACAAATAATTGATGCGAAAACATAAAAACGTTGTTTCCCGATAATATTGAATTGTGGACTTGTCGCTTTTTGTAATAAGACGCCTATATTAAACTATGACTAAATAAGATTTAAGGTCCTTGTAGACAAATATTGGTGAACCCAGTGACGTCTCTAGGCAAAATGCCGTCACATTTTTTTTACAGAGTATTTTTATCATCCTTTCATGACTCCAATATCTAAGAAAAATGTGTTGTATATTGTATGGATACATTACTAACAAGATATACACCGCTAAATTGAATTTAAATGCAATCTCTGCTTCAATAGACAATATTGCGAGTCCACGGTTTCAGATACATTTAAAAATACACCTGACAACTTCCAAAACTCGCGAGTGACTGGCAAATATTTTACACAAAATTAAGTAAGTATGTACTTACTACCTACCTACATATACCTAATTCAAATATAATTCGCAAATCTGCACGTGTCATTGCTGTTCACTAAGGACGTGACGTCCAAGGACAACGGAAGTAAACTAGACATCGCGAACTCGACAAAAATTATAGTCATATTAAAACTTTTATAGTTATTGTCCAACCAGTGAGTTGAATTTTTAATGGAAATTTTCCGTTATTACTAAACTTAGGTACAGTAAAGTTGTTTCTATCTACACCCAATGATTCTCCTTGATTTGCCGCCCTTCATGTAACTGCCGCCCCCAAGCGACGCTCAATCTGACTACCCCCACGGGACGTCACTGGGTGAACCTTTTTACGTACGAGTGCCAAAATTTCTCAAATATTATTGTTTGCCTATCTAACGTGCCGAGCAGTTTTTCATAGGGAAAAAATGAAAAAAGAATTCTATTAAAAAGTTCATAAATTATAATTAAATTAGTATTGCTGTATTACTTAGTTTGGTTATTTACACATAAATTGACGCTATAAACGATGATAATCTATATAAATCGCTATAAATGACGATAAAAAGACTTTCTCCGATCGGATGGGGCATTCTCTCGCAGTGGTCTCAAGCATTGTAAAATGATTCCGAATTGATAAAAATCAAAGGTTTGCAGCGCGGGTTCCCCCGCCGCCTGATGAGGTCAGTGCGATAAAATTATGTGTGACGCATAATACTTAAGGACTGAGCTATGCAATTTAAATAAAACGTAATGCTTATTCTTGAAGAGTATCTGCCTGCTATTTTTTATACAATGCGATCAGTCATTTATTCATGAACTTCATCGTTTCCGTTATATATTATTAAAACCAAAGAAAATACGCATGGCTATGTTGTCATTATTTTTTAATATTACATAGGTACTCGTATATTTATTTCTAAAACTTTTTAAAAAAAAAATATTTAAAAAAAAAAATATATTATTACTTATCTATTTTTTTCTCTTCAGCATAAACATTCGCGTGCCATAAGTTCGCCACCACTGCTTTAGTTAGAGTTAGACGATCAGTTCAGTTGACTCCATGTGCCTCATCTGGGACTTTGTAGCTTAATAATAATAATTAAAAAAAACTAAAATATGCTGATTTTATTGTATTTTAATCTTTTTTATTTATAATTTTTATTAGGTACGAGTATCTTCTTTCTTGTTTGCATTTACCGTTTATAATTAAAAATGAATATTCCAACTCACTATACTATCAGTTTTACATTATACATAGATTTTAATTATCTAACAATACCTAAAATGTTGACTTACCTGCTTTTGGCAGCTACCCCACGATTAAAAAAATGTATATTATATCCATGACCGTTTCCCACAGATATATTCTACATCTACAATATATATCTTTCTATCCAATATTGTCGTATACATTTCAAAACCACAGTGTTCTGTTTTTCAACAAAGTCGTAGGTATATTATAATATCAACTAATTAATAAATTATATGTCTCAGTATTGAAATTACATTATAATGCGTTTAATAATAAAAACGGCTCCATTTAGCATTAAGCATGGAATCGTTCATCTTTAAATAAGGACTTATAGAATGGTTGTCAGGGTATTCCAGTCGCCCCCAATGAACACACACATACATATTTGCAGGATGCGCTTAATTGTTCGGCGGTGATCGCCATGGCAACGGGAGGGGATGACAGGCCACCAGTCTGGGGGATGGACGGAGGAAGGCTGTAGCCATAACTGTAGAAAGACTGCGTAAAATTCATTCGCGGGCGATTTTTCGCGTAAATTTATTTCGGAAACGTCTGCGGTCATATGTATTTCGCGGGAAAATTCGGACGGTTGGTTATATTTGTCTTTTGATTTAACTTTATACGAATTCCGATTCTAATTTTTTTGTGTTCTAAATAAGATCAGTTCGATTCAATTAATTTTATATATTATCATGAATATTACAAATCACACATTGAAGATCACGACGTGAAATAAATTTATAAACTAATAATTTATAATTTCTTTTATTTTGTTAAATATCAATTCATGGTGGAACTGCATTGTATTGTTGTTTAATTTAATAAAACGCATTTTTTTTTGTAGTACTTATTCCACCTTTAATCAATAAATTAGGGCCGGTTTCATCCGCCTCAGAGAGACATTGCACTAAAAGTGGAATAAGTACTACAAAAAAAAATTGCGTTTTATTAAATTAAACAATAATAATAATTTATAGACTTTTCACCTTCTCGATTTAATTCAAAAAATTGATAGCCATTTTATGGCGTAATTTGAAAGATACCACGGGTTATTTATTACCAATTATTCGCAGAAAGGACAGTTGAATCGATATTTTAATAACATACTATGAAATCTCAATGTATTGATTGTAGAATTTTGCTATTCCCACAATGTCACTTAAAGTGAGTTTTATTTACATTTTAAATGATATTCTGTTGTACTATATTTTCAATTTAATTGTTGAATGAACAAACAAATTATATAGTTCAATAATTATTAATTTATCGCAAATATTATTACATTTAGATAAAACTGATTTGTTTATCTGTGTTATAACTTTTCCTATACATTACCCTCGGCAAATAAAAACCTTCTGTTTTATCAGCAGGCTTTTTATTTAGATAGATGGATGCGCACAACACCTCATCCTGACTTTGAAGGCTGGCATTATTTATCCTTGGGACGCCATCTTTCCACTTTTAACGTATTAGCACAATACGTCAGAGTCGTCGCTAGACTGTTGCCGTCATCCCTTCTCAAGTTTTCAAGGGTAGCGAGATTTTAAAATGTATTATATGTATGTACATATTTATCTCCGGCCAGAGCATTACTAGGAAACCAGCAAAAATACATATTTTCTAGTCTGAAGAATGACATTTAAAATATTACAAGATACGTAATAAGTATATATCGTCTCTATTCTGGTAGAACACACTAACTGGAGAATACTAGTTTTGAGTAATTTGACCTTGGAGTTGTTAAAATGTTTGAAATAGTCTATCACTCGAGTTTATTAAGTAATCGTAAAAAGGATGACTTTAAAATAAAGACTGTTTATTTATTAAGAAGGTTTCCAGACGTTAAAGTTTTAAATAAGGAACATTTTGGTATAACTAACTCAATATTACGAATTAGTGTCTTCTGCCAGAATAGTGACGATATATTTTATACTTAAATGTCAAAATTCTAAAATTACAATGATATAGGATACTGGTTGCCTTCGTAGTTTAATGCCCAAGATAATGACTTCTTATCCGAGGACTATGAATTCAATTACTGGTAGGATTACAATACATATATGTTGTGTTCCAAAAACTTCTTCTCGACGTGTTAAAACTGTGAACTAATAATACCCTCCAGTGCAGCTAATCACACTTCCAAAACGCCCTCAAATTTATCATTTCAATATTTACGCTCATGTGGTGTACGGGTCTGTCAATTTATATAATTTGAAGCATTATTTATAATAAAACGGGCAAGAGTGATGTTAGAATTGTTATTAGTAAACGTAAATGTTGTGCGAAAAAGAAAAGGAGTAGCATCTAAAAGGAGAGCCGATACATTATTAATTACACATGCCTCTATCACGCGTTGCTGCCATGACATGTACGTCATTAGAATTCGCCTACATGCGATTACAACGACTTCCTGTTGTCGCTGATTTCTTGTTTTCGGACAATACTGCCATTAGGTTTCATGACCCGTAGTGTTTAAAAGACAAGCGTCTGTCAAACTGAAAGCTTCCGCAACGTCTTATAGAAATGTGCATGTTGAGCATTACTCTAGTTCTAAAATTCAAATATGAAGACCGGAAGTTATACGTTACAGGTAAAATCGAAAGATTATAATATGCAGTGTAGGAGCCATTATAGCCCTACATGTAGCAGTAGACCAACCATGTCTGGTGATTTTGATTCCTTAAAGGACATCAAACAGTCCTGGTAAGTATTTTAATCTATTTATAATATTACATTTTCATGCATGTACACACTAGAAAAAATCGTTTTATAGAAACAAATACGAAACCCGACGAACTTTATATTATATGCACGAGATGTTTTCAAATTATGTATATTCAGTATATTATATAATGTTACATTCTGAAATCTTATGTCTTATTCATGAATAAAAGAAATAGTTTATTAGGTATTTATAATATCACTAATATTCATTGATTAATGTTATATCGACATGGGTTGGGTGCATAAATGGTAAAGCTGTCATCAGGGATGCGTTAGATGTAGATTAAAATCCCATTCTGAGCAAGAAATTGTCTAATAATATTTTTTTTATAAATTTATTTTGTATATTCAATGAAGAATGTTATATATTTTTTTTAAATTTAAACTCCATAATTATATGTTGCGCCCACGGACTCCTGGTTGGTAGAGAGTATTAATTTTATCGTGTCCGGAAATTTGTACGTATGCAGTTTGCCGTATCACACTTCATGGTGAAATGTTGCATCAGAAATATATGGTCGTATATTAAAGACCGTCCAACCTTTTTGGGTCGTATATTACTAAGATAAAATTCATGTCTAAATAAAACAAGGTTCTTTTCGGTTTACAGAAAGCCAGCGGCAAACAAAATTTGAAAATAGCCGATATACTGGATTATTTGTTAGGTTAGGTAAGGTAAAATTGGAACATTGTCTGCAATGCTCCACGAACAACGAGTAATTTTTTCATCTCGGTGCTATAGAGATGACCGTATAGTATACAGTCATCTCTTTCCAATAAGAAAGCTCACGGCAAACTGTGCTACGCTAAAAATATGTAATAAATACAATTTACATTTAAGCATATTTAATAAAGCCCATAATAATATATTTGAATCTTAAATAAAATATAATATAATTAAAACAGACTGATATTGTTGTCTTTTTATTTTTAGTCAAATAATTGTTTAAATAATAATTTAATCAATTAGAAATATTATCCAAAAAACCTTTGTCTGAAGAAATTTTCGTTTGCGAATTTTGTTATTCAATCGAACCAATTGAAGGGTGCTTCAAAGCTCTCTGAAAATTCAATTATGAAGCAATTATGACGTCACGTTAACGGGACTATTCTCGGCAAAATGCTAATTACAAGTGCCCACTTCACACGCAGTTCTGAGAAGATTGGCATATTTTAATATCAACTTCTATAGGTGGAACGGTAATTTAATTTTTTAAATTTTCATCAGATTTTAGTTTGAAATTAAGTATATTTTTTTAAAAATCAAAACGTGATTTTTAGACACATCACGGTCTTACTGGGGGCCGTCGATATTTACTCACAAAACCAATATTTGAAGTGCTGAAGAATAAACGCGTATATATTATATTGCGTAACAAAAAATGAGCTAGCATCAGTTCTCATACATACAAGATTAAATCGTGTAACCGTTTTTTGTGAAAAGTTATAACCATTTTACTCCTGACATTGGAGTATATCCTGTAGACACATGGTATATAAAGTGTTACTATTTAACAAGAATGAGTACGAATTTTTCGTTCGGGTTTATTTAGGATTTAATGAATACAAGTGACATAATATTATTATTTTTTAAATGAGTTAGTGGCAGTTTTCAAATCACCGTAATAAACCTACACATTTATACATGATTTAAACATGGCTTTGTATGAAAAGAAGGGATTGCAATACCGAATAAAATAGTAATACCGGTATTTGGGTATTTCCTATTAAATACAAGTATTCGTGAAATATATGGGGAAAAACAGAAGTATCTACCAATAAATATATATAAGTCTCTTTAAAATATTATTATATTATTGCACGTGCCATTGCTGGTCTTCATCGGCGTTGAAAAATAACGGAATTAAACCAGACATCGCGTAACCCGACAAAAATACAGTCATGTTAAACCTTCTACGTTAATAAATATATTTTGTTTCCACTTTCGATACTGAATATATCGGTATTATCTGATTTTTAAGACCGATATTTCGGAATGGTATAATAAATGGTAGGTATAAATAATATATAATAATTTGATTATGAACTATGGACCATATCCGCTCAACTATAACGTTCCGAAGATGATTTTATTGCCCGAAACAGATGTCAACGTAAATGACTTAATTCAAATAAAATTAATAACAAAAATATCTTAATATCAAAACCATTATAATAGAGTTCGATCACGTAAAGGCCAGTTTAATTAATAATAGTATTATTATTTTTACAGTAAAATTACGGATGTTATTTGACAATTAATTGTCAAAATAACGAATCAATTGGAAACAATAATACAGCATGTATAAAATGTTGGAAACAATTACCTATGTATTATTTACAATCGCATATATAACTTTGAAGTCAACTTAGTTACTGGTGTACTTGTATTTGTTAAATTCTCAGCTGCACAATAATTACGAGTAACGCAATTGAGTCGTTTGATCTATGAGTACAAAAGCATAACGCAGACCAATTTGGTTATTTAACCGCAATGTTAATTGTTGACAAATTGTTAGTAAGGTTTTCAATAATTGAGGTAGCATTTTTTTTAATTGGCTTTACAATCCTATGCGGATCTAGATAGCCTGACGAAGAAATTTTCATTTTATGAAAAATGGATGGCCGATTATAATCCCAATCCCAATCCCATCGTTAAACCCGCAAAAATATGTCACACCTACCATCCTTATTATTATTGTCATCCAAGCATTCAACAATTACGGGTCATATCATATAAGTATACCATGATTTAATGACAGTCAGTTATTAGTAGACAACGAGAGAGTCAGCTTGCTACAGTGTGGCTGTCGTTTAAGCAAGAACCCAATACGAATCTCCGTACGAGCTCAGTAAATCAGAACATCTATTCAAGCCGTGTTACCGGCACAGGGTGTCTGACCATTCATATAAACGTCATCATCATTCATATTAACCCAAGTGTAACAGTGAGAGTGACCCTCCAAAACAATCTACCTACTAGTGCGTGAGTGCATGACCCGCGACCAGTTCCAGCGCGCTCCTGCCCTCTCAACATCAGAGGTCAGTGCCTGGCATCCTGTTTAAATCGCCCTTCTCCCAGATCTGGAATCCGTATCCAGCATCCGTCAAAATTACAGTCCACCAAAGCTCAACCAATGGATGTTCGTCATTTGCTTCACGTATGCTTAACTGCATAGTCCATACACATATTGATAAACAACATGTGAATTTTTGCCAGACCTGGGTTTCAAACTCAGGAGTCAGGACCAACAACATTATTCAACCAACTTAGAGTCGTATGGAGGATAGCGTCTAAAGTCTCGACTGCTGAGCTTTGTGAATCGATGTCTCCGCTGAATCTAAGGATACACTGCAATGACCACCTTGTAAACACTCGAGTTCGTATACCGATATGTCAGCCCTTGGTAACGGATTTGTAAAAACATTTGATTTTTCGTTTTATTTATCTCACTTGTGACATTTTTCACATTCTACTTAGGCACACGTGTAGAAAAAAGTTGAAGATGTTTGTTATATTATATTCTTGCAAAAAGTATTTAATACATCTATTACATAATAGCGTTATTTAAAGATAGTACAATTCCAAGCGATGTTTTTAATATATTATCTAGTTACGTGAAAAATTTATTCCTAAGTGTATGTGTAAAGATATATCATAAAACTTGAAGAAAACACAATAAATCGTCTGAAATAAAATCTTATCATTTTTTATAATAAAAAAAAAAACCGCCTCACTCTAAACGTTTGACATATTTTCCAAAGACTTTTCAATCTCTATTTACCTGTAATATATGGCGACAATAGACAGCAGATCCGATCTATCAGGTGGAAAAATCATATCACTCAAACGATCTGAATAAAATCGAGGCACAAGGCAAAAAACCAAGAGCGGCAATTTGAATTTAATATAAGCATTATACATTATATTGTAACAAACCCTCGAATTGGTTTCTGTACGACTTACTTTAATTCGCCCATTTCTTCATTATTAAGATTTTTAAATGATAATTTTATACTATTTGTGTCATCACCTTACGATGAATAAACATTCAGTACGTAGTCAGATCAGAGCCATTTTTCCATACAAAAATGGTTCTAACCACAACTAATATTGGTACTGTTCGGTTAAAGCGGATACAGCGGAAAACGCATTTTGAAAATAGCCGATAAACTGGATTATTTGTTAGGTTAGGTTAACCTTACCAAACCTAACCTAACCTAACCTAATCCAACCTAACCTAACCTAAACTAACCCAAACTAACAAATAATCCAGTTTATTGGCTATTTTCAAAATGCGTTTTCCGCTGTATCCGCTTTAACCGAACAGTACCCTAATATTTCTTTCAGCGATTTCATAGAACGTTCCATCTAGAATACGATTTAACCTCTTTAATTAAATCCAGCAATCAATAAAATTACATACATTCATAATTTTATTATTACATAGTAAGTAACTACAAGAACGTCACTATTAGTTTTGGATCTTTACACCATTATTCCATGAATTTAATTATATTGATTTATTTTACTAATATTGTTGTCATTGATGATATAATGCCATTTGTAGCATGATTAATAGATTTCACCAAGTTTGGCTACTACAATGTTACTACAATGACTGTGTTTAGGAAAAAGGGCGTAACCCTAGATTTTTCTAAAAGTGCTTTTATTTGATATTAATAATGTATACAACTAAATACACGTTCTATAAAAAAGAAGTAAGCCGCAAATGCCAAATTATTATCTAAATTCAGGTTTTAATTGATATTAATTAATTTATAATTTATGGAAAAAAGCAATTATTCTCAATTTTAATGATTTTTCTGTAATAACTTCTTTAATTATTATTAGATCGAAAATATATTACACCAAATCATCAATTATCATACACCCAATGTCTGTGCCTATTTAAAAAAAAATACTAAACTAAAAACTCTCAAAAAACGTTTTTTTGCCTCTCCTGTAAAATTTGTTCAGTGAGGATTACGTCCTTTTTCTTAAACATGGTCGAGTCATGGAAACACCTCAAAATGTCAATGGTGCTATTCGATATGCAAAGATTTTTTCTTTACAATTCAGTAAAAAAACAAAACAATTCACATTTTTTTGAATTTGTTCTGATATGATGTAACCAGGTTTGTAGGTTAAATCAATAATTCAATTATTGTTGATTCCTTGTTGAACGGTAAAATAAACACAATCACATTTGCCTAACAAAATTAATATTTTTAAATTGAAATTAGAACTTTCAAACGCCATTATTTCAAATAATATTATATTCAGTAACTTGGATAATTAATATATTTTATAACTATTTTAATATATTTTGTGGGTATTTTTGAAAATTAAGTCAATAATGTTTTTTGGTAATTGTGCCGCAGATGCCGCATGAGTTTTTATATATTTTTTTGACGAAAACAGTTTATTCCATGCAGACAATTATAATAAATACCTTTTTTTCTGTCGGCGCATAGGCTTTTTGATCCAATAATTGTTAATTTAAATTTTTCATACATTTTGATGCATCATTATCACAAACTAAGATTATATAAGGTAATATTAGGTTGGGGTAGGTTAGATTAGGTTACCTTAGGTTAGGTTAGGTTTGGTTTGGTCTAAAAAGAAAGTAATAAAATCTCATGACGGCATCTG